>NC_081780.1:6080709-6453834 GCF_963082965.1 Carassius carassius | reverse complement strand
GGCTTGTGTTACCCAGCGGCTCGGCGACAAACAATATTATCTGGCTGAGATACAATAGGTAAACCAACCCAGGAGGAGAGCGGGAAGACATGAAGAGAGGAGAGGCACTTGGGTTACGTGGTCACTCTATTCACCAGCCGCGCTCTCACCGAGTGCTGCGACACACACACATTAACTCAAACACTCTCACACACTCTTTATCCTGTCAAAGAAAAGAAGGCAGCCGGGAGTACATGAGAGCACAGAGAGCTTCATATTAAACATCAGTGCATAGCAATATATGTCCACATTAATCCAAAATTATCATTCCATATGGTCTAAAATGCAAAACTGTTATTAACTTGTTGTGGTATGACAGCAATTGCGAGTATTTATTCTCTCATCTTTTGCAGGAATATGACAGAATATGAAAAGTAACATTCATCATTAGGAACAATATTAAAGTGAGCAGGCACAACAATGCTGGTAAACGATAGATATATATGCATAAATAAGAACAACTTTTAAAACCAGTTTTATTAATACATATGATTTTTTTTACTGTACTTTTTTTTTTAAATGAATTTACAATAAATAGCTAAAAATCTATTTTTTTAAATGATACAAGTTTTATTAAATTATTAGTGTATTTAAAAATGTTTTAACACTATTTTTCCAAGACCAACATTCATCATTTCAGATCAGCAAACCTGACATAAAAAAAAAAAAACGTTACTCAAAACGCAGTGAAAAATTTACGATGAAAAAGTATGGACAAAGTTATTTTTGTGGCTGACCTTATTGCATATGCATATATTGGAGTTTCGATTTTTAGATGAAAAATGTTGCTTATATTATAATAACGTACATTTCAAGTCTGTCCAGCCGATGTGTGGTCTAAAATATCCAGTATCGATCATTATGGATGAAGTTGATAATGTTCAACTGTGTTCAGCTGTGCATCCCTAATAGCTTAAAAAGTAATAGCATCTCTCCTCCATAAATCACATCATTTGTCATTCATGTCCACAGCACAGTCTGTTCAAATCTCTTAACCGTAAGCAAACCCAAAAGCAGCAGTTTAATGACATTAACAGTAGCCATCTGTCAAAACAAATCTGATACGACTTTATAATGGACTCGCTCTTGTTATGTTTGCATGACTAAGTAATAAAGGGGGTGTAAATTGTTCCGGTGAAAAGGAAATCCATCCATTTTGACGTGTCCTGTTGTCTGTAAAAAATGTGTAAGTGTGTAAGAGGAAAAGTAAAACTCTCAACAAATCAATAAAGCGAGAGGTCGGCGAGAGAATGTAACCTCTCTTACCCTGAGAAATATATGTGCGTGTTTGCAGATGAGCCAGCTTGTTGGGAACTTCCAGAGGTTACAAGTTCACACTGGACATATGAGAACGGCAGATATTAGCTGGGAAGAATCTGAAGAGAAAAGTTGTCATTTTTTCGTGGCAGGCATCAGACAGACCGAATGGACTGAAATGCTAACACAGCAGTAGAACAGCCACAAATATTTAGAGTCTCCCAAATAAACGAGCTGTCAGACGGGGGTCTACTCTGAATGCGGCTCCTAACACTGTCATTCATCTTGATAATCTCTCTCAAAGTGTGTGCTCAACAGAGGGGAACTATGTACATGTTAAAGAGATTCTGAGAAAGACAGAACAGAAGGAGATGAGCTCGATGTGTTAGTTCACAGGGACCTAAAGACTTAATCTGTGCATGCAAAAAAAGCTTCTTTTTGGAATTTTGATTCTCTTTTGTTCCATTCATTCTGTGCATCCATACTGCATACTATATTTTTTTAATAATACAGGGGGAAATTAAGTTAAAAAAAAAACAAAACAAAAAAAAACAACATATTATAATGTATATTTTATATCAATACTAAAACAAATAAGATTAATGAGAAGAAAAAAAAAAAGTTTCATCTTCACTTGGAATTGTGATAATTTAATACCTGGAAGGTCATGTCAAGTGGATTGTATGATGAGATGCAGAATGCTCTGTTATATTTGCATATTTTGCACAGTATACCTACTGCATACTGCAACAAATAGTATGCCTAGTATCAGCCAGTCAGAGTTACGCAAAACTCCGAAAAGAGTCGTCCTGAGAGACAAACCAGACCTCAGATCCCAGCAAATGTGAACACACACACACACATTTGCTCTTATTTCTCTATGTGTGATCATCAACACCTTCCTTCTGCCCTATTGTTTCAAAAGATATATTTAACCCAACTGTTTTCATCTGTGTGTGCGTTCGCAGTATTTCGGCAGTCTGATGGTGATATTCTGCGTGGAGCTGGCCAGCGGAGTGTGGACGTACGACGAGGTGCGTGATGCTATGAATAAACAGGAATGCCTTCACTTTCCTCTATTTCATGTCAACAACATGGCCCCCACACGGCCGTTCCCAGGAGCATCGGAATGAGGATCCAATTTCTAAGCCGCTTGCTTACAATCTAATCTTAACTATTATGACTTCAAAAGCCCGGCTCTAACACATTTCCTTTTGGGGGAGTAATAATAAGCAGAGAGTTTACATTTATTAATGTGCGGATGGCGGGTGGAGTCATCTATGTAAATGCCTTACAGAAACCTGTGTGGACTAAAAGATTTAATCGGCAAAGTGGAAAATGGATTGCAGGTAGCATCTGCTTCTGTTAGCCCAGGGATACGTGAGATAAGGCACACCTCCAGGGGAAGAGATCACACACACCTGGCTTTAATCTAGCTTCTCTCATTCAGACATACACAACTACTGCTTGAAGACGCGCTCTTATCAACAACCTAAAAACCTTTGTTGGGCTTGATGGTCCTATTGTGTTGTTGTGGCCTAATGTGACCCCTGTGTGTGAGCGGGTGGACAATGAGCTTGTTTACTCCAACGCACCTGGCCTGGTTACATGTTAGCAGTTATAGCAACAGTGTATGCACTCCAACTTTCCTTGGCTTAAAGCCAAAATTGAAATGACATTCGCAACCCACCTTATTTCCTAAATTTGTCATTTTTAAGTCTTTCCCTGCCAGCATTTTTGAAAAAATCAAATAAAATTGCAAGCCACCGCCAGCATTTTTGATGATTTTCACTACATTTTTCTGGAGCCCATAATATTTAGTTGCATGAATATCTGAACATGCAATACTTCAAAATAAAGATCCGAGCCTCTACTTAAAAAAAAAAAAAAATCTGTTTCATTCTAGCTTCAAGCATTTTTTTTATCAACACTAGAATGTAGGTCAGATTCGTTAAAAATGCGCAAAAAGCTGAGAAAATCAATTTTTTTAATCAAAAAATAGATCTGATTCATATTCAGTATGATGATCAAAGCATACATGTAGACCGCTTTCATCAGCCCTCCCAAAGCTAACAAAGTCCTTTACCAAGTCCTGGATCGAGATTTCACTCTGTAACATTAGGCAGTTTTGATTTGCTGTTTATTGTCGATGATCGCATTATTTTTCAAATGTATCTGCTTACATATGAGATCACTCGTTTTTGCGTCTTCCTCGTCTGTGTTTTTGATCAAGTGATTCTGGCCTCAATCAGGAGATGTGTAATAGCGCCCAGAGTTTATAATAGTGAAAACACGAACACCAGGAAAATTCTGTGTTTGGCGGGGACAGAGTCAAGAGTGAAACTGAATATTATTAAGGAATACAAAATGAAGGACGAGACTTGATTATTTATCAGAATTTAGTGGGCTGTAAAAAGTTGCCATTCCAATGAAAAATGTCATTATGTATTTAATTGATATAAATTAAATACATGAAGTAAAAAATAAAATTAATACAAATATTTTACATTTACAATATTTTAGAATTCTAACAAAAATAGCTACATCTTACAGTATTTTAGGGAAAAGTCAACTTAATAAAGTAAATATTAAAACAACAATTAAAAATCTTTATTTAATATTGAAAGATAAGTCTAATTTAATACATGCATGTTCTACTGTATAACAAATTATGCAGTCAAGAAAAATATAAATAATTTATTATTATTATTATTATTGGAAAACGTGTCTAGATTACATTAGCCAAAAAGGAAATTCATTTTAGAGGTTTAATGAGGCATGCTATTATGGTTTTATTTTTCTTTAGAATAACATTGCAGTCTTGAATTACTCACAATTAGGTCAGAAATATTTATGAATAAAGTATATTAGTCAATTGTAATTTCATGTTGACTTTAAACTGACAAGCTTTAGCCTGATCAGCTGAGATGACACATCTAGCCCTGGGCATCATGGGTACTTATCATATGCCCCTAACGATGATTTCCATGGTGTGAAATTAGAAGTGTCTCATGGAGACTGAACTGTAAAATGCCAACTAGTATAAATAACACTTGCACACACACTTGTGATTAGGGCATTTCATAACTAGCCAATAAACTGGTCATAAGAGAGCCTAAAATTGGAAGTGTGGGCATGTGGATGGTCCTTTAAACTGCCTGGAAATAACAAACATTGTTTTTGTTATTTAGAAAACATAATTACTGAGCATTTGGGGAATTGCTTTTATGTCATTACCAAATCACAAGGGAAAGTTACAAGGCTTATAAAACTGTAAAATGATTTCTTTATGAATATAACTCCCCCTCTCTTTCTCTCATCAGCCTATGGTACAGAGGTCTGATATGATAAGTCTGAAGTCACGTATGCCTCATTTCGGCCTGCAGCGCTACCAGTGGCTCACACATGCCTGGAACTCTATACAAACAGAGGTGAGAGGTCAAAATCATCAGCAGGATAGCACCTCGTCTAACACCTAACCAGCCGCAATGTGACATTTGATGGTGTTAATTAATTGTAGTGTTGTTACTGAAAGTGAAAATGCTTAACAAAGCCATTTAGTCAGTGTGAAATCTGATCTTGAAAAGGACAAATCATTTTCTTTTTTTGCATTTGTTCTATAGCTTTCTTTTTAGTCTAGTTGTCTTATAAACCTGCCATTGTATATTATGAATATTCTTGGTTCTTTGACAAATAGCTTTTGTTTGTTAATTGCTGCAGATAAAAGTGTCTACTTAAAGGCAGGGTAGGTAAAAAAATGTATAAAAAACTTTTTTTCCAAATTTGTTTAAACTTTATTTATATATCAATACATAATTAAAATGTAAGTACTCTGAAAAGGAAAGTATAAAAATCGATTGACTGTAGACCTCTCACGACTGTTTTAAAGACAGCTCATTGTTTCCATTCACTCCACCCCCTCCCTTCTGGGCTCCTTCCAAAGCCTCTACTACGGCTCGCTAAGTAATGTTATGTTAGCTATATTACGCAGCTACGTGTGCTAATGACACATGCTTCTTGAAAAAAAATATGTATGATCAAAATACAAAAAGAAAGATTTACCTGTCCAGCAGAAATAAAGCCATCAAGGAGTCACTTTTCAGCCCCTTGAGTTCCCTCAGTTCTCGCCATCGCTGGACAGCCACGCTGATATAAACTCGCATTTTATTTCTTTGTTTATCCAAAGACTTTTTGTTCATTGCCTTTTCTTGTACTGTTACTGTCTTCCTTTTTTGCCTGGTTTGCCTTCACTAACTGCATAGGCTGGTACTGTGAATTTTGCTTGCTGTTTCTCTGCCATTGTTTTGGTATTCCTAGGATCCGTGCCTGTTGAATTCCTCAAATCAAACGTGCACATGCAAGTGGGCAGGTCATGTGTGGCAAAAGGGTGGTTGCCATGGTTGCGAGAGAGTGACAGTCGCCTAAGCCAATCCTATGTTTCGTCCCGAAATGGAAATAATGAGCTGTGTTTAATACAGATGAAACGGTCTAGAGTCACTCGATTTTTATACTCTTTTTATCAGAGTACTTACATTTTAATTATGCATTGATATATATAGAAAGTTTAAACAAATTTGAAAGAAAGTTGTTTATACATGTATTACATACCCTGCCTTTAATGTATAAATGTTAATGTTAATATACAGTTATATGAAATAGGATTTTGAACCAGCACAAGGAATACACAGGCCAAATGGAATTCACAATGCAAATATTATGAAAACATCACTGTCAATTACTAATTTTCCAATATGGTCTCATTGTAATTCGTATGAATTTTACATAAATGTGGTTCTATCACGATAATATGGCTAAGTTTAGGTTTGGGGGATAAGGTAAGTGTTCTAAAAATCTAAATCACTTATTGGTAAAATTTTAAAAATACATATTTGCTATAAAATGGGTAGGTTTAGGTTTGGGGTAGGTTAAGGGGTCTAAAAATCTAAATCGCTTATTGATAAAATGATAAAAATGCAATGATGTGAATATCTTTATTATATAAAAGGTACGTAAATATTTTACATTTTTTAGCTATAAATACGTACGTTGTACATTTTAAACATTAAAATACGTCTAAATTATACATTTCAGCATCAATAAAAACATACAAAAATTTAAGTTTTGTGCTTGTAAATGTTACGCATTGCCTACATATAAACAATGAGACTAGGCTGAATTTTCAAGCCTGCCTTACAGCTGAAGTGCTGTGGAGTGATCTACTTCACTGACTGGCTGGAAATGACAGAGATGGAGTGGCCACCTGACTCCTGCTGCTCCAATCAGTATCCAGGATGTGCCCGCCATGCCCACTACAATGACCTCAGTGACCTTTACCAGGAGGTGAGCTTATTTTGATGTTATAACCCCCAAGATTTTTTTTATTATTCCTCTAAGCCAGATAGGTTTGATGATTTTGTTGTTTTATTATTATTATTATTATTAGAATAATTAAGGTTACAAAACCTCTTATATTGAGTAAATATATCTGTTTAATCGATATATACTGGCTGAATTGATTAGTCCAATATAGGTTTGAAATTGTTTAGACTTTTGGCTAGACGGTTAAATATTGAAGTGAAGATGATCTGAATTCTACACATGAAGGCCATAACCATAATAAAAAATTATTGATGTACTCACATGGGAGGTCTTCTTATGTGGTCCAGTGGTGTCTCGTGAAAGTCATGTTGCAACTGCCAAAGATGTTCATCTGCAAATGTATACACACAAACAATCAAAAACTTTGTGAACTCTAACCTGGACAGATAGATAAAATTGTGAAATGAATTTTGGTGGACCATTGGTTAGTAATACATAGATTCAATAAAATTGAAATCAAAAGAAAACAAAACTGACTTCTTAACCATTTCTTGCAATGTCTATTCATTGATTTACTCATCTGTCACAAAAATGGCACCTTCATTGTGAGAGCTTTTCTCTGCAAATATTTATATTTGTGGAATAGCATGTAGTTATTTGATTAAAATTTAAATTGATTGATGGCCCTAATTAAAACATGACTTTGCCGTTGACTTTGTAAAAATGAGGCCATATAGTGGAGAGATTCACTCACCTGCTGAGCGTGTGTTTAATCAAGCTGTGTTGCCAGTGAGTGTTGAGCGACTCCAGCAGTGCAATTAAAGTCAGTCATGTAGCGCAGAGACACACCTGTGTGTTGAGTACCAAAACACACAGTGTCTCATCCAACCCCCTGCTCTTCAAATGCCCTGTCTGTGACTCGTCTGCCACACTCTAGTTCAGTCTTTGAAAGGTTTGGAAAATGTTTAAAAAGTTTTGAAGTTTGGAGCTTTATAAGATAAAACGAGTTTAGACAGACAGATAGACAGATAGACAGACAGATAGACAGACAGATAGACAGACAGACAGATAGATAGACAGAAAGATAGATAGATAGATAGATAGATAGATAGATAGATAGATAGATAGATAGATAGATAGATAGATAGATAGATAGATAGATAGATAGATAGATAGATAGATAGATAGATAGATAGATAGATAGATAGACAGACAGACAGACAGACAGACAGACAGACCCTGTTATACATGCATATCTGCTGCCTTTGTTCAGGCTTCAGGAAAAGAGGCAAATTTTTTATCCATAATATTGTACACATAATAAACACAGTGTGTTTGTGGTAAAGCAGCCAGCAGAGCTCAGCCTTTCAGACAGATCCCACAGCAGAAGAGTGAAAGCATGGCTTTGTTGAATAAGACAGGAACATTGATCACTAGAGGGAGAGTCAGGAGTGAAGGACTGAGGGTGTGGAGACTGATCCTCACCCACTTCCTGTCTCTTTGTCTCTCTTTCTGAGTGGATGACTGGGGAATTACTCCATAGTATAAATCCCTCACTAACAGGAAATAGTTTACCTGGCCTTCCACAATTCAGCATAGGAAATACCCCAAACACACAGGCATGTACGCGAGCGGATGAATGTGTCACATTGCTCGCATATTTGTGTGGCAGATGTTGCGCTGGCAGAAATGTAGGAAAGATTTACATGAAAACAACCTGTTAAAGCGGAAGTGTGATTTGTTTGTTTTTTGTGTAAATACTTTTTCATGTACTAGTTTAATGTGAAAAGACAACTATAGTGAGACATTAGAAGGTTCAAGGTTGAGCTTTTTGCACTTTCTCTATTGTTTGATTGGCCTAACATATTAAAATCAGTCTAAATGCATTCTTCTGAACAATTTCTGACTGAAACTGATAAATTTTATCCGTTGGGAATTGATTTAATGGTGAAAAGTAGTTATAATGCACCATAATGTGGCTAGACTAATAATGTAGCTTATGCTAATTTGCGTAAACAGTGCCTAAATAGCCACCACTGTGTCAGTATCTAAAACTAGCAAGGCCTGATGTCAGGGGAAAAGAAGTTTCAAAATAAGAGTTTTTTTTTTTTTTTTTTTTTTTTGGAATAGCATTTTTAGAGATTCGTTAAACCAGGAAAGAAACAACAAAAACTGATTTTTCAAGAGTGCCCTGGCCAAGATGTGAAGATAATTAAAGAACACCTATAAAATTAAATAAAAAAGTAAAATAAAATAAATACAAATAAATGTAAAAACGTAAAAAATTTAAAATTAATTAAAAAGTACAATTTAAAAATAAATATTAATTTAAATAAAAAATTACAACTTTAGAGAAATGTGCCACAAATAAGAGATTTAAAGAGAGACAAAAGTAATCAGTATTTTCATCACTTTAGTTTGTTAGAATTATCCAACCTAGAAACGTGCATTAAGAAGTTAACTAGGGTTGACATATACTAAATTTGTTTTCAACAGGGTTGTGGACCCAAGATCTACAGTTTTATCCGGGGCACGAAGCAGCTGCAGGTGTTGAGGTTCTTGGGTGTGTCAATCGGCGTGGCTCAGATCCTAGCCATGACGTTGACTGTGACACTGCTATGGGCCCTCTATTACGACCACAAACCACCTGACCCAGCATCCCCGGATGCTTTGATCCAAACACACAGCCCCGCAGAAGACGCTCAGAAGCCCAGCCACTCACATTCACGAGCGCCTGAGGCCTGGGCCAACACGCCTGCTAATGGACACACCCAGTTTGAGATGGAGCAACTTTCCTAGCAGTGACTTCATGGTGACCCATCGGCTACTTCAACACTGAGGAGACACTAAAAATTACACTGAATGGATTGGACAGCAGTGAACTGGACCAGAAAATGGACCTTGTGGAATGTGATGTAGTTCTGTGTGCCCGGATAACAAGATTTAGGCAGTTTTATAGAAAACTTTATATACCTGTGGATAAAGTGGCTTTTTGTGGTCATCACATAGAAGATGAAGAGGATTTACTGGGTTCTTCCTAAATAAAGCCATTGCCTCTGTCTCTACGGACTTGAATTCTCCAGAGGGAGGTTTCTAGAGTGAACCATTTTCACTTAAATCTTATTTCCTCTCAGTGAAATATCCCGTCATCACTTACACTGACATAGTTGCAAACCTGGTGATTTTAGCCACTACTTTGCCATGTGAGACAAGAATTGTAAAAAAAATTATTTTATCGAAGTCCAAAATTGGCAATCGTTTAACATTCACTTCACACTGTGTTCACAATTTACCTCAAGTTTGTTAAGAAAAATTCACTAATTCCTTCTTTCACCAAGCTACGACAGACTTCAAACACTCCTATTTTCTTCACTAGCGCAAAGGTTTGTGTGGTACTATTTAAATGTTTGTTTAAACATTCATTTTCATTTAAATCAGCATTCATGACAATTTGCCTTGGCTTTTCTTAACCAGTTCATATTGTGAATTCTGCCAGTCATAAATGAAAGGAAAAATACGTTGTGTATACACACACACACACACACACACACATGCACACAACGAAACACACACAAGTTTGAGTCTTAATGAGATTTTTCAGTTGGAATGAATGATGTTGCTGCTAAAAGCTCATTATGAAGATGCTAGGATAAATTTGTGCGGGTTTTCATGTCTTAATTTAACAGCTCTGTGATTTGTTTCATATGGACTGGTGCATTAATGAGTGATTTAGATCTCAAAAGTAGTAATACTTTTCTATGCAGTAGTCTGCACAAAAAATAGGTTATAATAGGATTAAACTTTGCTGAAAGTTTGAGAAACCTCTTGCATGTGAATCAGTACATTAAACACGATGAGATGGTGTTACTCAAAATCTGTGTGTGTTTGTTCATAGACAAGTGACATTTCAGCCAACGAAATGTGTACCCTGAAAAGTTTTAATTTACTTATTTTTAAATAATGGAGGTAATCCCCAGATAATCCCCAGGTTTAGGGTGGATAAAAAAGAAGATAAAAAAAATAAACAGTACAGATGATTTTAATTTTATTATTTTATATTACACAACATATTCTATATACAGATATATATATATATATATGTATGTTTATATATATTTTGTAATATATATATATATATATATAATTTACATTTACTCATTTAGCTTACGCTTTTATCCAAAGCGACTTACAATTGCAATATATGTCAGAGGTCGCACGCCTCTGGAGCAACTAGGGGTTAAGTGTCTTGCTCAGGGACACATTGGTGTCTCACAGTGGATTCCAACCCGGGTCTCTCACACCAAACGCATGTGTCTTATCCACTGCGCCAACACCACCCGTGTGTGTGTGTGTGTGTGTGTGTGTGTGTGTGTGTGTGTGTGTGTGTGTGTGTGTGTGTGTGTGTGTGTGTGTGTGTGTGTGTGTATATATAAGTATTCTATATGTTTTCATTTAAATAATCAAGAGAAATGGACATTCACTAAAAATAGTCAGTTATTTCATGTTTCGTATCGTTTCCAAACTACCATTTTATAATGCAAACTCAAAAAACTGTTACATTTTAAAGGCCTAAAATTCCTTATGGATGGTCAAACATTATTCATCACTGCAAGGTCCAGCATATTTCACTAACATGTCTCTGGCAGATAATTCACCAATTTCATGCCTAGCAACAACCATAACGGTGCATTTCAAACAACTGAGGCATGAAGTAGAGCCTGTTTTTTTTTTATTGCGTATTCACTTCCGCTGAATCGAGCTGATTTTCTGCAGAGCGCTCTTTTGTAAGTGTGAGCATTCCAGAGGTGTCACGCTTAAGTGCTACTGGGTGGAAACATGGGAGGAATTTTTGGCCCCGTTCTGGACTTGACGGGAGACATCCTTGGCTGAGGGAAAGCGAAGGGATTTAGCTCTGGCCTGCTTCATGAATTTGAACAGATGTAAAGCAATGAATAAAACATCTCAATGGATAGTGCACTGAGAGAGGGAGGAGGTAGACACATGGAAAAAGACACAAGCTATGTTTGAATAAAACACTAGAATATTGTAAACTGCACTGTATTCTTCATACTAGTGCATCATTGTAACACTAAACATTTCAGACAGTGGAATCATGAATTTCTTTCACAAGATCTTATTGGATTAGTTCAACCAAAAATTTTAATTCTGTCATTAATTACTCACTCTCATGTGGTTCCAAACCTTTGTTCATCTTCGGAACACAAATTATGATATTTTTGATGAATCATGCATGCTTTATCCTGAATGTAAACAACGCTGATTGCACTGATTATGTCCTGGGGTACTCTCCAAAAGGTGGAAGATGGTAACTTGGGGACAAGAATTGTTGGAATAAATTGTTATTATTGTTTCCTTTGTGCACAAAAAAGTATTCTCGTAGCTTTGTAAAATTACGACTGAACCACTGATGTCACATGGAGTATTTTCCAATGTCCTTGCTACTTTTCTGGACCTGGGAATATTGCATGTGCGATGGTGTCTATGGAGGGTCAGAGAGCAATCAAAATACATCAGTATGCTAATCCAAACATAGCTTGTGTAGAGCTAGAAATGCTTCTGTCAGCTTCCTCTTTCCCCCACCACTCATTGCCGGTGGAGGATCTAATTTATGAATCAGAGAGGAACACACAGGATTGCCGTCACACAAGCTTACAAAAGACATACTGTTTCCTCTCTTGTTGCTAACACCCCCCACTCTCTATTCATCTCCTGTGTGAGAGAGAGCCTGACAGAGAGCGTAAAGCTAGCCTTATATCATGTTAGCTGGTGTGTGTTCACAAACTGTGGTAAATCACTGTCAAAACGTGGTTCTTTCCAGCCAAAGAAACCAATTGAGATCTTTCGACTTCATGTCATTCGCTGTTTAGCGTTGGTGCAGATGTACAGAGTGTTTCGCACAGACTGTACTATCATATAGACAGTCTCGCTCCCTTTTTCCTTTCGCGGAGTACAGTAAAACGAGTCAACAGGGAAATAAAACCATTAACCTTTCACCTCCCCGCAAAAATAGCTGCGGAGAGGACAGCTGCAGCTTGTATGAAGTCCAACTTCAATATCCCCCTGTGTGCGGCGAGGTCCCCCTCCTTCCGCGTCCCTCAGATACGGTCTCTTCCTACAACCGACTTCAAACATCTCAATTACCCTCGGCGTGATGCATAGCACTATCGCTCGCCTGCTGGAAGCTCACCACAGACCTGCAGTTGGCTTGTTCTGAATGAGCTTGAAAAATTGGTGCAATCCCTTGCCTTCCGGCCCTCCTCATCCCTCGATTCCTGTGTATAAAGGAGGAACTGAGCAGTCATCGCATTTAGGACGCTCATGTATAACGTAATCATGCTAAGTGCCTATAGAGGTTGAAACCGTTGCCTCTATTAAAGTCGGTCCCTTTAAACATGCCGCCTGAGAAATGTGTGAAATCAAAAAAATGGGAAAGAGGCCTCTGAGGAAAATGATGCCCAGCTCATAATGGAAGAGAGTAAAGCCTTGCTGACTTGCTATTAGTATTATTTATTTTTACGGTAAGGAATTTGAACAACCCTCTAAACTTAACTATTAGGTAATTTTTGGTTTGATAGCCCATATCTCAAAAAAATCCACACAGTTACAGCTAAAAGTTGCATACAATAAAAACTTTACAGAGACAGACTGTACAGTTTACATTTTCAGTGTATGCTAGCATATAAATGCTAACGAAGCTAGCAGACACAACATATATGGGTTTCATGAGGTCTTTAAAATGACTACTTTCATCTAAAGTTTGTTTTTTTAAGTAGAAATAAGTATAGAAAAAGGTAATTGTGAGTTCAAAATAGTCAAACTGTGACATAATTGCAAAAGAAAACCATAATTTCAAGACATGGAGTCACATTGTGAAATATAACACCACGACTTTATCCAGTCATAACGCTATATTGGACAATGTGACTTTTGTTCGTGCAATTATGACTATTTCTCGCAGTTGCAACTTCATAGAGTTGTAATTTGGAGATAAAGTCATAATTTCTTCTTATTTATTTATTTTAAGGTGGAAACATATTTCAATAATTGATTAAGATTAATAAAATGATCACAAAACCATTGTCTTCTTTTCATCTGGTTTTTAATAGGACAATGAATTAATTCTATTTATTCATAGACACTGCACCGGACTAAACAACTGGTTTGTATTTTTTTTCATTGTTTATCAACAATTCATATATTTTAATGTCCATAACACAAGCTGTAACAAATTCCAAAGGACAGTCGTCACCTGGTAATCATTTAAATGTACATTATATCACAAACAGGGAGTCTGCTTTAAAAGTCCCTTGTCGATCCCGAAAAAAAGAAGAAGCAAAAAAAAGTTATCTGAGAGTCTGTGAGCACATACACTCTGTCCTCCAAACAGGAAAAAAATAAAGTAAAATCTCCAAACCTAAACAGATGGTCCAGCCTTTGCGGTTGTTGATTTAGAAAGTGAGACATTTAATTTTCTGTCCATTGAAATTAGGAGAAAATAAAAATTTCACTACACCGATGAACAAATTTACAGCACAGGTGCACTAGCAACTATCTCTCATAGTTTTCTGTTTACATCTTTTCTTTTTTGTATTTTACAACTGAAATACATTTATAATATATAATCAACACCATTTGAGTTTTAAAAATATGCATTTGTTAGATTCTATTCCCCTTTTAACCCTTTTAATACAAAGCATATCTTTACAAAAAGAATCTTGTTGCATAAGTCACATGGTAAAGCAAGAATGGGTGCAGGCATTGAGCAGGAGGGCAGTGGTGTGTGTGTGTGTGTATTGAGCAAGGCGCATTAAGAGCTCCTCACCACAAATTGCACTGACATCAGTATAAAAAATATCAACATTATAGACTATTTTCTTGTTAATTCCAGACATTAAATGGCAGAGAAGAGAGATTAAATTTTTCTTGTGCAGAGATTTTTTTATTATATTTTTTCTCTCAACACTTTTGTATTATAATAATACATTTTGGAAGAATCTCACAGACATATTTCTTTCCATAATCAAAAGAAATTATATTTTTCTTACATAAAGTCTAAACAGATTTTCATGACAATTAAGCACGACACCCCCAAAATTGTCTTTAAAATTATCAAATTACAATTACTGTAATGCCAAAATACAAATTTTGATTACAATTTACATTTCTGAAGTAATTTTACAATCATTCTGAAGCATTATATATTTGCTTTTAAAATACTGTATTACAGTAACAAAAATCACCATTGAGAATGAGGATACAAAAAAGAATTATGGTAATGAGAATTCGCATGGAGTGGAGTGTGCTTAATTATCACTAAAATGTTTTTAATATTATTTTAAAAACAAGCAAAGTGTAATTTATTCTCTTTTGATTTGGGAGTGAAATAAACCTGAATGTTACTTTGTGAGATTCCCGTTTTAAGTGCTGCTGATCACAATGATATAATAATCTCCAAAACAATACTAAGAATCTGACTGGATGACTCTCAACTTGATGCCATTATCCAGAAATAATAGACAAACTTTAGAATGTTTGCTGATAAAAGTACATCTTTAAAGGGAGGGACGAAAAAGACAGAACTTGAAAAAAATGTCCTGGGCGGGCTCTATGCTCTTGTCAACACTGGCCCATTTCACCATGTGTACGACAACATGCACAATCATTTTAACAAAGATAATAAATAAGCAAGTTTTTTTTCTTTTCACAGTTAACTCGCAAACTTTGGAGTGTAAAACAGAATGGCTAGTGTTAGAGCTCAAGTCCACAAGCCTCCACTGTCAGTTTGAGAAAGTCAAATATATTAAAACACAAGAGGCATTTCCTTTTCTATTTAGCTTTTTGCCGACAAAAAAGAAAAAAAAGAAAAAGGATAACAAACATCTCATCAGGCCAGGCAAGGAGTGAACGCAACATGGGTGGGACAGAGAGAGTATTAGACAGGTTTTTTTTCACCATTTATCACCTTTATCAACAGGTCAGTCTCTCATAACAGCTGTTTTCACACACTTTATGGGTTGGAAAGATCTATAACTAGGCAAAAGTAAAAAGCACACATTCCGACAGAACGAGCCAATCCTTATTGCTCATGCCGAATTGAAAAATGACAAAGACTTACTCAAAACATGCAAGAGATCGGTCTCGATCACACACACACACACAAAACCATCCGACCGCACACTCTAGTAGAGCCCAGCTTTACTTTGAAGTATCAAAAGTGTGTGTATAGCTGTGTAAAAGTTTGTAAAATCCCGCCCCTGCTGGTACACTCCTTATTTGTCCCAAAATCTGGCAATCCCGTCAGATTGAAGACAACAGATTCAAAGACTCACAATACTGAAAAATTATAGAAGCTGTAACAACCACAATGGTCATTGTTTTCCTCTATGAGTTGAGTGAAAGCCTATTGGACTCCGGTGTGAGTCACATGACTTATGGGCCTAGAGGTGGAGCTGAAGGAGCTCACAGAGACTGAGATCTCTGTGCGGGAGCTGCTAAAAAAAAAAAAAGGTCCAGCTATAGCCCATCCTGCTGTAATGCCTCCTCCACTACACTAGGGGGCTCCGTCGATCCTTTCTGCTCCAGCGTCCACTCGCTAAATAAAATGGCTAATGGTCACGATGGACGGTCTATAATGCAGACACCCTGACAATGTTGCTTTGCAAGAAGTCGGGCGAGCTGGCCGAGTTTTCGCCCTCAGGTGTGGTCATCGGAGGTGTGGGCATGCTGATGACAGCGGCAGTGATGTAGGACTGGTCTTCCGAATTCAGGGGTACTGTCTCCTCAAACTTGGCATTGAGACTGGAGCGGCTGTGTTGGAAAATAGAGGGAGAGAGAAGGCAGATGAGAATGCAATCCAGCTGATGGGCAAATTCCACCAGCTGTTGGAAGGATCATGATAGCGTTCCCAGAGTATTCTGGGATGAGGCGGGGGGGGAGGGTGTTGGGGGGTCGGAGTGTCACAAACTTTACAGGATTCCAGCAGCATGAATCACTATGAGAACAACCCAAATACCCAGATATACAGAGAACCTGCATAAAACACAGCACACTCTCTTAATTCTGTGCTCTAATACAGTGTTTCTCTACTACTGTGCCACGGCATGCTAGTGTGCTGTGACAGGTTGCCAGGTGTGCCGTGGAAAATTATCAAAAACTCTATTATACTTTGTTAATATTATTTTAAATCAGTGCTATTTGTGCCCATGTCTATTTGTGGGTTTTACAAACAGTGAACCAAAGAAAAGCATTCAAAGGAGCATGTGACTAAACCTTGTAATGCTATTGGATCCTCAAATTGTCAGCCAAATCTCATAACTCCGTCCGAGTGCATGCAATCTATATAGAATATGGTGTATAATACATACTATGCAGGATGTAGTGCATATGATGTAGTTTGCACATGTATGTAGACGGAGAATGCATATTAGCGCATTGATTAATTATGCATACTACACAGAATATAGAATGCATAATTTACAGTAGTGCAGAATACAGTGCAGTATTTACATAATTAATGACAATGTACATATTATGCATAATAAATCTAACTATTCTACATACTATGCACTAGATATTCTGTACTATTCATTATACATGTGTATATTACATCATGCTGCACATTATGCACTATATTCTATACATGCATTCTTGATTACATGCACTACACACAATTACTGGTTTTTACATATGCATGCAAAATACCATGCGCTGCATACTTAACTTTTAGATCACTACACAAACCCCTAATCCAAACCCCTCTGAAAAAAACTCACCTTCTTAATATAGTAAGTATTATAAACACTTCTAAATAAGACACAGCTCTGACTCATCTATATTCAGACCCCAGCCAATATACCAACATATTCCTTCTCCTTATGTGTAAGTTTGCATGACTGCTGTGAGAGCACCTGTTGCTCATTGGTCTCTCTCTGATCTGGATGGTGCTGAGCTCTTGTATGCTGCCCCTGCGACCAGCAACCATGTTGGAATTAGGGACATTGAAGCTCTTGCGCTTGTTTCTGCGTGTGCAGCAGGAGGACAGGCCATGTGGAGAGGAGGACAGCGAGGAGGAACGGGACATGGACGGCTTCGATAAGGAAACCTCCATACAACTTGTCTCATAAGTTTGCTCATCTACAAACTCATGATTCTAAGAGAAAGAGAAAGAAACAGGAATTATTTATCACTTTAAGCTCTGATTTCTGAATTTGATTATTATATTATATGATCATTATATTTCGTAATTTATTAATAAAAAAATTTATAATTTCTCATTCAGAATAATGAAAGACATTTCCGAAGTCCACTGTATACATACAGTATAGTATTTATTATTTTACTGCTTTGCCCAAATTAATTATCAGTTTCAATAAGTAATGACAGGAATAATGGTAAATCTCAAATAGATTTTTCTCAGTAACAAATATTAGGCATTTAATAATGCAAGCCAGTCAAAAAATAATCAGATGAGTCCTTGAATCCAGATTCATTTTACTGTTTCTCAAAGAGACCCACGTTCTCAGCGGGACACTGGAATTTTCCTTTAAAATATCTTGAATCAAGTGTCCTAGGAAAGCCAGAGCGGGTCACAGTCTGTTCTCTAGACTGTCTTGAGTCTAGCTGGCAGGGGACAACAGTGGCTGTCATTTTCCTGCCAGTGTCTGACTAATGATTTCTCTTGAGAGAAAAACTGCACTTATTTGTGGAAAACCAACAAGCACTGAGCGACAGAAGAAGTCTAGTAGTGGTTAATGTTAAAGGGTATAGACAAAAATACAAATTTTGTCCACTTTCACCCTTATTTTTTCCTTCTGCCAGAGTTCTCAGATGAAGTTTAATTCAAATATTACACACAAAACACAATTAATGTCAGTTATGGTTATTATTTCATAAGCCATCACATCATTCCAGATTTTTCAGCTAATAACCACCCAAGGCTGTTCCTCACACAATGCTATTTTTAGAAAACGTGGCCTTTTGTTTAAGAAAAACCTTGAAAATTGCACTAGAAAGAATTATATACTTTCATGGTGCTTTTCTTGGGAGCTCTGCCGTCCTTTTTTGATCTAACATGCAGCTGAATAAATGCTAACACAATTTTCATTTTTGTGTGATCTGTCAATCTAAACACAGTCGATATGGACACCTGATCTCTAACTACTGAACCCGATTGAATGTAACGTAATGTAAGTTACTAAAGAAAACAGCTGAGAAATTAGTAGAACCTCAGAATGTTTTTTACAGATGTGCTTAGCATGCTTCCTATGACACCAGTATATCAATAATATCAAGTTATGCCAAAGCTAAATTGCTGAGAACAGCTTCCAGTTTTGTGTAAAGGTTCTTACCGTGGTTTTCTCCAAGCAGTGCAGAAGATGGTGATGCTGGGTCTCAAAAGTGGGGTTGGACTTACATACCAAAGCTTGGCCGGCCTGTTTTGATGCCTTATTGGAGAAACAGAATAAACAGCTTATCAACCTATAGCAGAAAGAAACTGAGAGAAAAGACAAGACAGCAAGGCCTGAATTCTCACAATGGTCTAGCAACAATGAGACAATCTTGAAGAACGTTTGGCTAGTTCATTGTGACAACAGTAAGCTCTAGGTCACTGCCATGTCCTTTTCTCTCAACATCACAACCTTGGCGGATGGCCCTTGGTTCAAAAACAGCGGACAACAGGAACAAGAGAATTCTGTGTGTGTCAATGGCTATTGAACTTATATTCAGGAGAAACTAATTATTGGAAAAAAGTATGTGGAGAAGTTACACGTTTTCTGTATTTGAACCATGACGGCCACCGTACCCAAACTCATTAGTGCCTTAATGAATCAGCATGACGCAGTGACCAGACGACTAGAGCAAGAGAGCCCAATCCTGCTTCTGGAGGGCGAATGTCCTGCAAAGTTTAGCTCCAACATATTTGCCTGGACGTTTCTAGTAATCTTGTAGACCATGGCTGGCTCCGAAATCATATACTCTCTGAGTAGGTAGTTCTTTGCACTTTCCTGCAGAGTTTAGTGCCAACCTTGGTCAAACTCACCTTTCTGTAACTTTCTAGTATTTCTAAAGACCTTGATTAATTTGTTTAGGGGAATTTGATCAAGGTTGGAACTAAACTATGCAGAAAAAAGGACCTGATCAGAGAGGGTCGAAACAAAAGTAAGTTCAACTGTGGGGAAATACCACCCCTCAACCCAGAACGAGTTTGCAATTACAACAAGGAATCCCTCATGGGATACTATAGTGACCACTGGATATGCACTTCAGAATCTTAGTGGAAGTCCTAGGTCATTTATTGTACTTTTTTTTTAATGAATATTGGCAATTCTTCAGAATTCGTGACTATTTTCACAATCAGTTTTTGCCTACTCCATGGTAGGGAAGTATGCGATTTCGGATGTAGCCATTAAAGGGTTAGTTTGCCCATAAATAAAAATTATATCATTAATTACTCACCCTTGTGTCATTCCAAGCCCGTAAGACCTTTGTTTATCTTCAGAACACAAATTAAGATATTTTTTGATGAAATCCGCAAGCTTTCTGACCCTGCATAAGACAGCAAGGGAACTGCCACGTTCAAGGCCCAAAAATGTAGCAAGAATTGTTGAATAAATTCTTTATCTTTCACGGGGGACTATTTTAAATATGTCCTTACTATGTTTCTAGACCTTGAACGTGATAGTTTCCTTGCTGTCTATGGAGGATCAGAAAGCTCTTGGATTTCATGAAAAATATTCTAATTTCTGTTCCGAAGATGACTGAAGGTCTTACGTGTTTGGAACGACATGAGGGTGAGTAATTAATGACAGAATTTTGATTTTTGGGTGAACTAACCCTTTAATTAGCTGGTTCAGACGTATTGGAATGGAGCTAAATTTTGAAGGATAGTGGCCTTTTAGGAGCAGTATGGAACACCCCTGGACTATGGCGCTATTTATCGAGAGCCCGCGAATGGTCAACAGGCACTTGATTGACACGCCCAGTGGTCTCTGCCTCACATTAAACCCCGCCTCCCGTTTAGATGTTGGCCAAACAATGACATGCAGCTCAGACAGTTTCATTCCTCCATGTGATGTGTTCTGATGATGTCATGAAGACAGAGGGATAGAGAGCGAGCACAGGCCAGTCCGGACAGCCGTGAGAAAATCACTCAAAAATGCATGTTAAAAAATGCATGGAGCACAAGAGTAGTAGTTGTCGAAAAATGCAGTTAAAACAACAAGTAGACAAAATACAAAAGGTAATAAATCCAAAAGCAAAGTAGTTGAGAGATGGAGAAAAGGGTTGCAGTAAAAAACAGGGGGGCCCCGTTGGTACTGGAGCGGATGGCCGTGGCCCCCGCAAGGCCAAGCCGCATGCACCACACTGCCATTGGACAAGAGGTCACACGATTATTGTCTCATGACCAGCCACCAGGAAGAGGTGCCGGAACACCCAGTCTAGGCGTGAGAAAGAGCGAAAGACAGAGAGAGAGAGTTAGAGGAACACCACGGAAGCGCTGAATGGGGACAGCAGCCCTGCTGGACCCCGGCCCCCTGGCAGAGAGTTGAAGCGCCAGGGGGGACGAGGGGTTCACATGCACCAGCCCATCATGTCACGTTCCATTAAGAGAGACCCCGGCGACTTGGTTTCCACAGTTACCTCCTCCTCCACTTCCGCCAGCATCCCATTGCGTTTGTACTGCAAATAAGCGTTAGCGCCACCGCTCTTCGTCGCACGAATTCTAGCAAGCCTGGTTTTCTGTTCAGGTGGACAAACACACGGGCGTTTAGCCTAACACTTCCTCTTCTCGTGGTATACTCATATCCGAAATGAAGAATGGCAATGTGTTCCTATCTAAAAGGGATGTCAAAAGCTCTTTGATACTACAATAAAAAAATAATAAATTCTTTCTATAATGTAGCTGGGTTTATATTGCAAAGAGCTGATATTTTGACACAATATATAAAGGATGCATTAAATTGACCAAAATTGACAGATAAGATATTTATCAGGTTAAAAAATATATATATTTTTTTATGGTTTCATAGTTTTATCATGGTTTCCACAAAAATATTTTGTTTTAGTTTTCAAAACTGATTATAAGAAACGTGTCTTGAGCACCAGATAGGTCTATTAGATTGATTTCTAAAGGATCATGTGACACTGAATACTGGAGTAACAATGCTGAAAATTAATTACATTTTAAAATATATAAATAGAAAACATTTATTTTTAAAATTGTAATAATATTTCACAATATTACTGGTTTTACTGTATTTTTGCCACAATTTTTGTGAGAATAATAGTCTTTTTCTTTCAAAAAACAAATAAATCTTACTATAATACCATAAAATAATAAAACAGCATACTAATTAGTAGATAAAATAATACAATTAAATTAAAGGAATGTCAAATTACTCAAGGCAAAGTTTTTCATTCTTGATTTTCAGTCTTTTCTTTTCATATCTCCATATAAACTGTCAGATCAAATACCTGCATTTATGTCAAAATATCAGATCGTTAAGACAGCTATAAATAACCATTTTTAAAAAATCATTAAAATAGGATCATTTTTTAAAAATATTCACATTTTTGCCTAAATATTATAACATTTAAATGGTACTGGTGTCGACAACTGAAATTTTGGTATTGTTACAAGCCTAATATACTTTCTCACTTGTCCCTCTCCTGCTCCGATTCTCAGTCCTAGTTAACTGAAAAAACAGACTGTTGTTCTTGGGTGGACTGGTTGTACTGTTTTTCTGTGTGTGTGTGTGTGTGTGTGTGTGTGCGTGCGCAGGGGGAGTGGGATATCTGAACAGCCTCCCATGGGGTGGCTGGAGTCGAACAGTTAAATTAAGAGAAGACGCTCATCTAATGAGATATGATGTGATGTCACAACGTCTGCATATTCAGATCACCCCCAGAGGAGAACCAGCTACAGAACACAGCATCTGTTCTTCCTGTGCCTGTTCTCATTGGCCACGTATACACAGTGTAGCTAAAAACAGTCGTGACTCCTTATTAATGTTTAAATGTGTTCTGTACACAGAGTTACGTCATTTATAAGTCTGATGATGACCAAATAATTGCATAGTATGTAAAAAATGGTATAAACGGCTTACGAGCATAAACAGTTGAGTGTGGTTTACTAAACACAGACAGATGTTGCTAACCTTCACTAACAAGAAAAGGCTTAATCCACTCTGTCAATTACTGCAAGTTCAGAAGTGACTCCTTTTTTCCATACAGACATGAAATTATGATTTACGGCTGGAATACTCATGACAGATGTAATGACAGGTCACAACACTCCTGTCATAATAAATTCAGAAGTCTAAACCACAGGCTAATGAATCGACTATGAAAGTAGTGTGTGTGTGTGGACAGCTCCATTGATTATAATGGCAGTCGCTGTGCAGATGGGCTGTAAAACTTACATTTAAATTTAATTGCTAACGTAATCAGATTAATTGAGGTTTCGGAATTAATTGAATCGTTTCTTTTAAATAATCCTGAAGCTAAGCATCAGGATATGCAAATTCCATCATCACTGATTGGAGCGTAGCCACATTCCACTTGCTGCCTAATTCAAACATCAAAGTTATGATAAGAGCAAACCCAATCAAATGAATTTGAGGACACTTGCTTTTAAAGGAAAAGTTCACTCAAAAAGACATCCCTCAGGGCATCCAATGTATACACTAGATGAGTGTGTTTCTTCATCAGAACAGATTTGTAGGAATTTGACATTACATCACTTGCTCACCAATGGATCTGCAGTGAATGGGTGCCGTCAGAATGAGAGTTGATAAAAACATCACAATAATCCTCAAGTAATGTTATGAAATGTTTGTGAAAAGCTGCATGTTTGTAAGAAATAAATTCATCATTAAGACGCTTTTCACTTCAAACCATTGCTTCTGGCTAAAATACGTCAACTAAATACTATCTATTCTATCCATAATATTCTTTCTCCAGGGAAAAATCTGTCTTGTCTGAATCAGGAAAAAATTATGCACAGATCAACCCCTGTTACCAAGAGAAAACGGTATGAAATGAGTTCAAACAAATAAATTGGTTGATTTTGATGTGAGAGGACAATAGCAAATGGGCTTTTTCAGGACAGCATTGCTATGGATTATGGATTGATATCTTGTCCAGAAGCAAGAGTTTGAAGTAAAAATGCCTTAATGATTGATTTGTTTTCTAAAAACATAAAGATTACACTTTACAAGGCAATAATTGATGGGCCGGAGTTGCGTGAATTACTTGAGAATTATATTCTCATTTTGACGGCAACCCATTCACTGCAGAAGATCCATTAGTGACCAAGTGATGTAATGCTAAATTTCTCCCAATCTCTTCCAATGAAGAAACAAACCCACCTACATCTGGAATGGCCAAATTAATAACTTTTGAGTGAACTATTCCTTTAAATACACCCAAAACATCAGTGTATATGTGGCCATTTTCTCTTTTTTTCTATTCTGACTCGCTCTCATCCTTTTTTTCTGCTGTTCCCAAAGTTTCTCTGCCTGTGTGTCTTGTTTCTGTGTGTTTGTGTTTTCGTCTGCTGTGTTGAAGTACGGGATGTGATCTGGGCATGCACTAAAAATGATGGTTCCACAGAGACCTGCAGTTAACATACCACAGAGACACACACCACTCAGCGTGCAGACATCTGGGTCGCAAGCACATTGTGCCAAGTTGTATTAAATGCTATCCCAGCATCATTTTTCTGTATTTGTGTTTACATGGTCCTGTCAGGGTCTAATCTCTTTGCCACAGCCAGACCTGCTTGTATTTCAAGGGAACATCTACATTTGAGCCCAGCTCCATAGCTCTGAGATCAGAGTCCGTGGACCCATGCTGGGGTCATGGGTGGCTGGTCTAGGGTACCTTTTGGGCACGTCGCTTCTCTGCACGCTGACTTTGATGGTAGATCCGACTGAAATTGGACACAATGACGGGGACAGGAAGAGCGATCACCAACACGCCACTCAGAGAACAAATAGAGCCAAAGACCTTCCCTATGATGGTCTTAGGAACCATATCTCCATATCTGTAGCACATAAAAAAATAGAGAGAGAGAAAAAAAAGAGAGTCAGAACATAGGGGTCAGAGGCAAAGGTTCAGTGACAAATCATACAATAAAAACCAGAAATATATATATATTTTTTTTAATATAGTTAAAAGTAATACAAAAACACAAAGATGTTGCTCATAAAACCTCAAGTGGTGTAACCATCAACTAAAAATTACTAATATATTCTCTTAACACTTTGAAGAATATACAACCTTATTGATTATTATTATAATTATTTTTTTTTGGTTGGGATTTTTTTCAGGTTTTTCATTTTTGCTTTTGTCAGCAACAAACTTCTCCTTCATTGTTACCAGCTCAGGTCCTTTTTTATTAGATTTTTTTTTGGTGAAAAGAAACAGATGACAGCACTAGGGGGCACTAGAGAACCTTATTGCATGGGGCAAACGCTCTCTCTCCAATTTTGTGAAAAGCTTCTCTTTTTTTCTACATTTGACCCCTGGCTTTATTCCTCATAAAGCCTGAAATTTTTAACTTGATGTAAAAAAATTACTATTTGCATGTGGTGGGAAGAGCTGCATGTATGTGTGGGCTGAGTTTCATGCTATGAGATCAAGTTCTCTGACCCACTTTCCCAACTCTCAATATAAAATTACATCAAAACAATAACCATTACAATGATCCAAAGCGCTCATATTCCTCACAATGTCATCCTAAAATGTCATTTATGTGAACATGCTGTCTTGGGAACGCACAGTACTGACACGACTTCATTCTTGTTCCAACAAACACACATTCCCCTTCTGTTGTACCACCTCCTCCTCATCTTTTTAAAGCAGGCCAACGTGCGACAAACCAACTCTGTCATTGGCATTCGGGAGACGATCTGTCATTAGTCAACAGAATGGAGATAATAATCCTGGTTTATCTCATCAATCCAAAATCTATCAATTACTAGTTGCACTGGTGTCATGATATCACCATGTTCTTGGACATGACCATATGGCAAAACCATTGTATTATTTATCTGAAGTGACTTAGAAACAAGGAATATTGCAAGCAAGTAGCATTCAAATATTGCTATCATTCAGTACCATGCCATGATAGGTCTAAATATCAAAGCACCGCCAGAGTATTTTTTCTGTGACCACAGATTTACAATGGTTTCATTACAATTCATTACAATGGTTTTGCTATGAATGGAAATGTAACATCTGAAGTGATATAAAATGTTTCAGGTCATCAACCTGAGCCAAGACCTCCATCTTTCAATTCTTGAAGTCTGGTCTGACTATTTCCCCTCAAAAAGCAGTGTGACTACATTAGCTACACCTTACCTGAATGTAAAACAGTTCAGAATTACCCAGCAAGCATGCATACATATTCACATCCTCATTTGGAATACACTGTGCTCCATTTTAAGTAGCTGAAGTTTTATATTTGTGTATAAACAACTGAATAACAACAGTCAAAATATCTTAACGGCACAGTTCGCCCCAAAATACTCATCATTCACTTATCCTTGTGTCGTTGCAAGCCTGTATGATCGTTGGTTGCATTTAATTCGAATAAATAATGTCACCCTAAAAAAATTGTGAGTTATGCAGTCATATTATGAGACATAAAGTCATGAGATAAAAAAAAATTGCTATTATTACAGCGGTTACATTTATGAGAATGTCGAAATCACAAAAAACTTGAGAGAAAATTGAAAGACAGTTGCAATTATAAGAAATAATGTTGCATTTACCAAAAATCGTTATATTTATGCTATAGAGATGTATATAACAGTACATAACTGTATATATACAACTATATATATAGCCTATACAATGAAATTTGAATGGACTGCACAAACATTCTTTAAAATGTCACTTTAAGATGAAAAGCGTATACTGAATAGACATCATGGATATGAATATATGCTACAAGGGTCAATGTGGTCTTCAATGCACAACAGAGCTGTGCATTAATTTCCACCTACACAGATTTCTTCTCAATGGACATATGCTATGATTTAAAAGAAAAAAATGAATTAAAGTTATGTATTTCTGAAAGTTGGGTATAGTGTGCCGTGACGACGCTGAGAGTCTTCCATGCTCTACGTGAAGGATCTAATTGAATTACGGCGATGAGAATATGAGCTCAAGGGGCCTGATGCGACAAAGGCTCGAAAGACTGAGCCATAATTACGGACGGCACCGAGTCGACTTCTCCAATTAAACGCCTGTAATTAAATATGCCAGTGAGAGAGAACGGGAGAAATACAAGACATGCAAAGAGTTAAGAGGCTCTCTTTTCTGCTTTGTACTGTGGTTGACACTATCGACGGCACTGACCCAGTCATTCAGAGCCCTGAAAAATATCCATATTAATGTTGCATGAGCTATAGTGGTAGTCATGACTGATCAATAGAGAGCTGTGTGATACCCTGCACCAACAGACAATAGACTCATTATAAGAGACCAATAAAGTCCCTTGTAGGCAATTACCCTCATAATTAGATTTGTGTACATGATGAATATGTCGGCCGCTGGCTGCTAATCCAAATCCGCACGCTAAGCTGTTATTTGCAAAGTGTGTGTGCTCTCGCTGGAGTGGCACATTTAGATGCTCCACGGCCAGCCTGAACGTAACAAAAGACATTGACCTTGCACTGTGTCAGGTGTGTGTGTGTGTGTGAAGCAAACTGGAGGGGACAGCAAGGACTCTAATTTGCTCTCTGCGTTTGTCATTTCTCTGCTGCTCACTGTCCAGTACTGTTACGTATGACAGCGTCCCTATTAACCCAGCGGACCTGCACTGGCTTCTCTTACACAGAAAAATTAACAAATTATTGCAGTTTAGATCATCACTAGCAGTTCCCTGCAGCCATACTTCATATTTTACAATTTTGAGTTTGTTTCTCGTAAATGCATCAATTATTTGTAACTGCAAAATGCATTTCAAATAAATGCAACTATTTCTTGTAAATGCAACTTTTTTTTTTTTTTTTTGAATTGTGACTACCTCCATTAATTGTGACTTTCACAACTTCGACTATCCAACACAACTGTGACTTTAATTCGTAAGTGTATCTATTTCTTGTAATTGCAAAATTATAAAATAAATGCCAATATTTCTTTTTTTTGGAACTGCAACTTTAACTACTGCCTGTATCTCAAAATTGACTTTTCTTCTTACAATATTGATTTTGTTTCTTGTGACTACACATTTCTCGTAAAATGCAGTTATTCAAAGGAACTCTCACAGTTGTGACTGCTTCTTGTAAATGTATCTATTTATCGTAATCCAACTGACACAACTATCAATTGACACTTTTTCTGTGACTGCGAATTTCTCGTAAAAATGCACCATATTCTTGTAATAGCAACTTAATATCTCACAAAATAACATTTACAGTTCACAATTTAGTTTTTTTGGAAATTACTTTATTTCTTGTAATTATGTTATCTCATATATGCAATTTATCTCATATATGACTTTATTTCTCACAGTTGCAACCTTATTTTTCACATCATTCAACTTTTTTTTTCTCGTAATTGCAACATTATATCTTATAAATGTGATTTCATCTCTTACATTGTGACTAATTATTAGAAACTTTACAAATACCGTTTTTCCCAAAGGAAGGTTTTGTCTGACAGAGCTAAGACAGTCACACTCACGCTGTTTCTGAAAAAGAAACTTTGAGAGCACCTTGACGGCCACAGTGCAATTACGATCCAATCAGCCAGCACAGGAACGGGTCATCAAAAGACACCCACTGTCTGAAAGTAAACAGCTGTAAAAGCAAGTACACCTAAACATAACACTACAGATTACAGGGGGTGGATGAATTCCAATGTGAGAATGAAATAAAGACTCCTCATATGACAATGAAAGCAGTAAAGCCCTCTATCTCAGCTCTTCGGCTTTAGCGTTATGTGAAATGAGAGTAGATGGGTGCATGGACGGAAAGAGACTGTGAGATTAAAAATCTAAGAGCTCACTGACTTAATTGTGCTTGCTTCATGAAGCTCTGGACTGATTGGAGATGAAATATGCTTATCAAGTCTAACGAATGCAGCACTCATTAGAATATTGAGAGACTGAGTTAATGACGAGAGCGTTCCATTTAACTAAGCTTGCCTTGGCTCTAACTCTTATTCACAGTCACACATGACAGAATTGCAATCACTCTCCAAGTTTTATTGTCCTGCAGTGCTTGTGCAGTATGTGACTATTTTTAAAGCACTGAAATTGCAATCATTATTTACACAGTATTCGCAAACTGACATTATATAAATATAATTTGCTAGAGTGCTAAATTAGAGTATGTCTTTAAAAACAATGATTTGTAATAAAAACTCAAAGTTTTCCTTGCATTTTTAAAAATGTGTACATATAACAACGTTGTCAAAATGATCCCTGTTCACACGGATCCACAAAAATGACAATTATGCATGTAAGGCCAGTAGTTGGCAATGTCACTTTGCCACAATTTGACGCATATGCATTCCTATAGACTGAACACATAATACGCAGATGCATGGTGTCTAGTTTTCACAAATTTCCATTTACCTGAGACGATAACAGCAGGCCTTATTACTTCCAAAAGCTTTGAAGCTTGTTTAAAAGTTGAAAGTTCACATTTTCAGGCCTCCAAAACACCATGATTGTGTAAATGAATGGCCAAAACATATAAAAGGCATTTCATTTTTATTAGAAAATGTTGTTGTCTAAACACATGCTTAATCTAGACTAAACTAGACACAAACTGACCTTAGAAGTCTGTGAAAGTCAAATTTTGTTAAATGGCACAGTCTAACCTACGGAGAATTGTTCTTATCACCTAGTTGTTGCATTTTTAATGAACACCATGTCCAATTTTAAGCCTGATCATTTAGAAAATTTGTGGTGGACAGATGCGATTGTGATTGGTCAGATTAAACCATCATGCTCCCCGGGCTTTAGTCCCACTCATGAATTCCCAAAACTGATCTGCAACTCATCTAAGTGAAGGAAGCAAAACAAGCATGTTTGTCATGCACGAGCGGCTCTCCTGAGATCTCATTCTCTTCTCCCGCGGCCCGGCGCAGCACTGTAGGTGAAATCTCACAACTGAGGGTTTCATGAAAGGCTTTTGTGAATGCTTTATGCGGAGACGGTTGGAAGCTTCACACGAGACCCCCTCCTCCCTCATCAATAATTCTGTCTATGCTTTCCTCATCCCTCCCATGAATCCTCAACAATCTGTTTTATCCCATCTTACCATCCTACCTCTTTTCACTCTCTTGGCTTCTATAACACATACATTTTGTGGACAGATAAACTCATTCAGACTCATATCAGAGATGTTCCCAGTTCGAGCACTGGCTGAAGCCGAGACAGATACACAGAGTTTATCACATCAACCAATGCTTTCTTCTCCTGAGCTCTTAGCACAAGCAGGTACAAAGTCCTTGACCTGATAATGAAAGATGTTCTCCTGGCATTCAAATACAGCTTCTTGTTGAGGGATAAAATTGAAGGAGAGAGAGAACAAGAGATGATAAGGGTCTTTTATCTTTTCTTATAAACCCACCGAATGATCTCTTGCTCCACTGACTCACAGCAGATCAATCAGAGATAAAGCTCTGAGCTCACTTTTGTGTCCGAGAAAAAAATACTCTTATGTGCGAAGCTCAAGGTGTTCGATTTCCAGAGAAAATCACACTTAATGATCATTATATGGACAGAACGGCCCTTTTCACTCAGCTGGGTGCGGTGATTGGTGATGCTGTTTGTTTCTCGGCTCGGGGAACAGCGTGTGAAACGCAATGAGATATGGAGGAGGAACAGAGCAAGGTCATCGCCGAAGGTGAAAACGAGAAACGCGGGTAGGTTGTGACGGGCTGACATTGAAAAAGAGGAGGGTGAATGACCTATCATGGGCAAACACGATACACTCATAACCCAATCAATTAGAGCAATCTCATTCCCCTACTGCGACCCGCTCAGTAAATGATCGATAGAGGAGAAGAGCAATCGAGATACTAATGTATGCTAAGATGCTAAACAACAGTGACATTTTTTCTGCACAAAACTCTAGCAGACTGCGTTTAAGCTTTAGGACATAAGTAGACTGAAAGAGTGAGTGTAGCGTTTACACTAACATACACTAAGCTACGAACCAAGTTTAATTAGCTTGACAAGAATTTCTTCAAACTGTTGCTGCACAATGACAATAGCTGAAACTAATGGTAACATCTATGCTAACCTTTGCGATGTAGCTAAAAAATAGTTTAAACAAACTTTAATAAATTAGAATGGCAAGTTCAAATATTAGCTCCAATGGGACAGCTGACGTTAAAGAGAAAATGGATAACATTTGCACTAAAGTTCACTATAATGCCTATTGCAGCAATGCACACTCAATATTAAATCAAAAATTGCGTTTTGACACGACAATCCACAATGAGAGAACTTGGCCTGAGAGACAAAGCTAAAGGTAATTTTAAAGCTAACATTCACTAAGTGGGTATAAAACAAGTTTAAATAACTTGCTTTAACTAATTATTATGGGAAGATTATCTTCAACATCCAAACAATAGTTCTTCTGAAAGAGAAAAACCGAGGTTAGCATTTGAGTTAACATTAAATACGACTTATTGCATCTTGCAGAAAACTGCACTTGTATTGCATAAAAAATTGAGCTGACAAATTTTGAAATGCAATGATGCAAAAAACAGCGCTTGCATACCCAGGATCCTTTAGGCCAACATCATAGAAAATTGGCATCTTCTTCTCTTAGTTCCCTTTCTATGCAAAATAAAAACCATTTTAACTACTGGAAATAATAACGGTACCATTTCCAGCCATAATTGAAGCTCTGGATGTTTGTTTTATGTGATTTTTTTTTTTTCCTGAAGAGATTTTAATGTGTTTACGTACTTATTTTCTGCTTTCGGTCCAATAGGACTTGCGGCGTGAATAAGTGTTAATCAGCATAATTATGATCACATAGCTGCTATTATGTGTAGATGCTAAGGACCTACCAGGCTGAACTGTGGGAGCTCCCCTGTCTCACGCAGTAGACTGAAGAAAAGGGGGGAAAAAAACAGTATATTTTTAACCATTTTGCACCGTACATCTACATTCTTGTGCATATGCAACAGATGGTTCATGTGGAATCTGCACTGGCAGAGCTTAAACCCAAAGACAAAACCTTTTTTGGCCTTCATTTTACTCCAATGTTGTTGAAATAAAAAAAATAAAATGCTTAAATTTGTGGCTAATTTGATTTTGCTTACTGCTACCAGTAGGTTAATTACTGCTAATTTGCACACTACTTCTGCAACACAGATAAACAGGATGTATAATAAGCAAAAGGGGTTCGATTAGTGTATCAAAACACATAGTTGTGTCACAAAGTTCAAAAGAAATAGCCGTGACGAACTAATAAGGCCATCACTAGCACCAACGCTAATGATATGAGAAAACGATCTGGGGAATCCAGAGTGCACATGAAGATGAGACGACATTAGTGCCGCTAAGTACCTGCAGCAGGTGCTCATATGAACAGTCGAGTACATTAACACATGTCCACCGTCATGCCATATTTAATGTCCTATGACCTCTACAATTAACGCTTCTGTAAAACATTTATGATTCACACACACACACACTTAACTCTGAGGCCATCTTTCCATCTGCCACCCTCCTGAATGAGCAATTTGTATCTATAATCAGTCATATAACTCGTATAATTTAACCTCCAGACTGTCATATCAGGGCAGCTAAGGAAAGGCACATAGAGAGCGGCTTAATGTGAGAAATGGCTTCATTCTTTCATTCCTCTATTTCCGAGGGAAGCTATTTGTGCATATGGCAAGTGAGTGAGGTCAAATCAATGAGCTGTCCCTGACATTATCACAAAGGAAAACTCCTCATCAAATGGCAAAGGCCAATGTGCAATAACGCTGTGTGGGAGAAAGAAAGCAGGTATGATGGTAGAACATGAATAGATATAGCTTCATTGAGACACTAGCAGAGGTCACAGTGTGGCGCTGATGTCAAGCGGCATAATGCTGCAATAATGTTTCGGAAAATGTGCACGGGACATTGAGGGAACGCTTAGCATTGCTCAGGTGTGTCTGACACAGGTTCCAGCAGTAAGGGTGAAGATGCTCTCTGCTTCTGTCTGCGCTAACTGACCTTCTCACCATAGCACGTCTGTAGCTGTCAAATACGCACTTAAACACTCACACATACTTGCATGGGTTTCACAAAAATGTCTAGGTCTCATTTCACCCTAAAATCAGAAGAAAATTGTACAGAGAAAAAAAAAGTCAATTTTTTAACACCATCACCATCTACATTACAGAAAAACTAATGGTTTCAACTACAAATATCATTACAACTATTACAAACCATCAACTTTTAACCATTAAAATGATTTCTTGTAAAGTGGTTTGGGACATATTCCATTAAGATTTATTGGTTTTAACAAGCCACCAACAAAAGGTGCCAAATTACCAGTAGAGACCCACAGGAACCATTACAGTTTCCATTAAACCAATACAATTCCCATTATAACCAGTAAAACCTTTTTTTTTTTTGAGAAACATGCTGCAATTATGATCAGCAATTACCTTTTTTCTTTCTTTCTTTAAAAATATTCATCCTCCAGTTCTACAAATGTATCTGGATGTCTTTCTTTCTTTTTTCTCATAAATTCAGCGATGATACCCATTACTGCAAACAGGGTCAGCCTATCCTATAGATGAAAAGGTAGATTGCCTTTGGCTCTGAAGAGCCTGGGGGTCCCCACAAGGAGATCCATGCTAGAATAGCAGATCAGAACCGCCAAGGCAAGAACGCTTCTCATCCCTTCCGACTGTAAACATCCTATCATGACCCAGACATGTCCTTGACAGGTTTTAGAAATTCAGCCATGCTTATGAACAACATCTAGAAGCAGACGTGTTATTTATACACCCACGCACTGAATGTCTGTCTTAAAAAACCTGAATTTTATAAATACAGATCTGACTCAGTCTCAGTCAGTTCCATTGATTGTCTTTGTAGTCCTGGAGGAAAGGCAGCGCACACAAACCCATACTCGCATGAGGAAGGAAACACAAACAATTGTCAAACGAGAGACTTATTGCCATTTCTGGCAGCTCAGAGCTAAACATACGCACAAAATCCCACTAAATTATGCCCACAGACACACACAAACATATATATTCATAGACAAGCCCCAGTTTGACACTTTTCTCCACCTACAGACCAGAGCACGGAGGACAATTAGTCAACCAGGCCTTGGGCAAGACAGATACAGATGCCATATTTCTCTCTAATCCAGTAATAGTGTCTCCACTGAGCTCCCACAGTCAATGTGAGAGTGTGTGTGTTTATACTAATGATGCACGAAGGATTCAGAAGTTTTATTAGTAGATTTTGGTATTCAGAATCCAAGAGAAAATCACACATTGATTGGATTTTACACCATTCAGGCATACATGAGGCATAAAGCACTCGTTTCAGCTTCAGATATAGTTGTGAGAATTATACAGTGATTCTGATGATTTTAAACATTTTATATCAAAGTTTGGAAACACTTTTGTATAGGGACTAATTCTCGCTATTAACTATTTGCTTATTAGCATGATTATAATTAACATATTGGCTGTTTAGTGGTAATACTAAAGCAAATATTCTGCATGACCATATCCTACCCAATACCTAAACATAACAACTACCTTACTAACTACTATTAAGCAGCCAATTAGGAATCTATTGAAAAGAAAAAGTCATAGTTAATGGTTTGTTAATAGTAGGAATTGAACCTTAAAATAAAGTGTGGCCTGTTGTTAACATTTTTTTTTACATATTAGTTAACATTTAAAATCAAAATGAAAAATAATTTCAAAAGCATGTATTAATTCTTGATACAGCCCATTTCTACATATTAAAATGATTATTATTTAAATATTTTAATATACAGTTAACATAAATTTGCAATGAACAAATTACTGTTATTAAGTGATGTAAAATAGTTATTAATTGTTTGTCTTTTGTCATGACTGCTGATAATGAACTGCAAAAGATTTTCTAAAATTTCTACATATTTTTTAAGTGTCAGTTTAAGTGTCAGATTCATCTCGCACAATGCCAAATTGGTGGCACTACATACCAATTTATTCAAAGATAAAAAACATTTTTTTGTGATCTGTTTGTTATAATCTGTAATAAAGCGACAATAACAGCACTTTTCATGCTTTAAAAAAACTCCACAATATTCGTTTAATTCAAAATAAATAAATTCAAAGCAATATTCCTATGTTGGGCCATTGCTGTGACTCTTTCATTCAAACATTTATTATAGAAATATTTGAAAACCCTGTTTAATTGTATATCTATACACACTTGTGTGCATACTTAAAAACAAGCTCTCAAGTAAGAGTCTCCACCTCAAATGTTATGTTTTGAGTTCATTTTGCAAGGTTAAAGACTTAATTATGAGGGTCAGACCCCACAAAACCCCCATGATTCACAATTTGGGTAAGAAAATCCAAACAGAAATCTCAGTAGTACTGAACTTCAACAGAGTATTTATTGGCTCATGTAATTCTGCTTTCATACCAATAAAATTCTGGTATTCACAGCTGCATATAACAAATTTACTAGGTTTAAACTCAGAATATTGCAGATTTTGTCTAGGCCTAAATATTAGAAGTGGAGTTATCTGAGGCTGTTAAGTTCGTTATGAGTGCTTTGTGAAAGCAGAAGAACTGTAAAAACCTGATCAGCTTTTCATCATAAGGTCTTCACACACTCACACCTGAGTCTGTACGGAGTCCATGACAAATAAACCAGTCTTGTTACCTCTGAAAGAGTGTCTCCGGTAGAGCCGCTATAATTCATGGAATACAAAATGAGCGGGAAAACTGAGCCAAGGATGGAGAGGGATGAAAGGCGGGCAAACTATAAATAGCCCACCTGGGCTGCTTCACTCATCTGTCTGCTTTTGAACTTGTCATCCACCAAATTGGTGCTGCGGGCCATGTCATCCATCTCTTTTTGCAGAAGGGGTGAGGAGAGGTGCTAGAAGAGCCGTGCCCCTGGCAACCACGCAATCCCTCATTCGCACACTGATCCATCACACTATCACATCCAAATCACAAAGACACACACACACACACACACACACACACACACAAGGTCCCCTTTACACCACGTTTCGTGTCCAGATAGTATCTGGATTTCTTTAAAAAAAAAATTATAATAAATCTTTTTTATAGCAGGAACTGCATTAAAACCTTGCATTCTTGTGTTCCTCTACTTACCCATTGCACTTATAAAGGATACTTATCTGAAGATGAGCAATCATTTACTTAATTTAAAAAAAAATATTGATGCATGCTTTCCTTTTGTGGAAATATTGATGCCACTTTTCCAACTTCAGACCAATCAATGAATGGGAAGATAAAAGGGAAAATGTTGAAAATCTAGCTTAAAACTACTTTTCATAATGGTTTCATATGGTTTTGAAACACTTTTATGTTTATTAAAAGTTAATGTGTCTGTGAGTATTCATATTATCTTCAAAAAGTGTTTAAATGTATTTTACAAAGTAATCATTATGAATGATAAATATCATTAAGTTTTTTGGGGAAAGAAAATGGTCAAGCTTCTTGGTCAAGAACTTTAATGAGAATTTTTTGTTTTCTTATTCTAAGGCTTTATCTTCCCATAAAAAAATAACAAAATACATTTTATTAGAAAAATTGTTCATAAGAAAAAAAGTTGTAGGCCTATTTATGAATAAAACAATCAGGCAAAATAAGTGTTGTGATTGATTTAGAAACCAGAAAATAAGAAAAGTGAGAAAAATAAACTGCAACAGTGTGACTAAAAGAGCTTGTGATATCAATCAAAAATATATAGTGTTACTGATGGATAAACGCTTGATAGAAAAATTGACAACAGACGAAAACAAATCAAAGACCACTGCTGAATGTGTTGTTCCAATCATAATGTGTCCGGGGTGCATTTACAGCTGGATTTACCTCTGGATTTTAATGATACCAGCTGCAAAGGGACAGTTAGGTACCACAAAATTGTCTTTTTTCCCTAATTTGCAACACCAAAATCACATGCTGTGTTTATCAATGCGTTAATGTGCAAATGGATCTTTTCTTGAAGTGTTTGTGTGATTATCACCTGACAGATCATATTGGCTCTGCACTAGGTTTGATGAGCTAAATACAGTCAGACAATGAGCCTCCCCGTCGAGCCTGTAATCACATTCAGCACCAATAAATGTGATTACGTAGCAGTTACATACTTACACGCAAAAGCAAAACAGCAAATTTACCCAGAATTCCTTGCACCATACTCATCAGACAAAAGAAGTGTTTTATTTTTGAGTAAATAATGCCATTTCACACGTCATTACTTGGAATCAAAGTCACAAGCAAGCTGATTTACAGAGCGAGGTGAGAACGGCAATCTACCGCTGTGAAGCGTGTTTGAGATCTTCTTTGATCCGTGGTGTTTCATGCTCAGAGAAGCGTACTTCTTTGATAAACACTACTCTTTTGTTTGCATCTATTTGCAGGAATATGTGTTTTGAAGCACTTCTCTATGTGTGTGTGTGTGCGCGCGTGTGTGTGTGTGTGTGTGTGTCTGTGTGTGAGTCCACTAGGGGGCGCTCAAACACAAAACAGCTCCTTGGCACAACCTTGGTGACACTCAGAGGTCCTGCGCACAGCATGTCCAAACCAAACTGAACTAACCTAAACCAAACTCTAATCCCAAAAGCAACTTGAGCTGCTGAAACACATCCAGAAATCTACCCCTCCCGTACACCATCTGCTCCCGGCCAACAGGGGGCACGACACAGCCAGAAGAGAAGATTTGTTGCCCGTTAATATATTCTCTTTCATTTCAAACCATGACAACAGATGTAGATTAATGAGTGTGGTGTTAAGATGGGCTCCGCACAGTCAATCATCAACAGAGTCACTCAGAATACAAAACACTGGGTCAGTATAACAGCTGACTTCAGATGTGACAGACATCAGAGAGCTGAATCTGTTTAGGGATTGCATGCCATACATCGAGCCATGGTGCTCAGTCAGATGACGAGTTTGAATCTGGCTAGAAACATTTCCCAATGTCCCATATATATCCATATGTATGTATGTGTACACGTATACACAGTTTTAACACTATGCCAGCTTACATAGCTATTTTAAAGGGGAAGCAACAGGTAAAAAAGCACTCTTGTTCAAAATTTTAGGGTCGGTAAGATATAAAAAAATGTAAGAAGTCTCGGCTGCATTTATTTGATCGAAAATACAGTAAAATATATTTTAGAATATTACATTAAAATAACTGTTTTTTATTTTAATCCACTTTAAAATGTAATTTATTCCTGTGTTGTTGACAAAGCTGAGTTTTTATCATCTATTACTCTTCAGTGTCACATAGTCCCTCGGAAATCATTCTAATGTGCTAATTTGCTGTTCAGAAGTGATCTCTTATTAATGTTTAAAACAGTTCATATTTATGAGATTTCTTGATGAACAGAAAGATTAAAAAAACAACTGCATTTATTTGAAATGGAGATCTTTTGTAACATAAAAGCAATAAAACAAATTTGAATAAAACAACGGTTCAGATCAACAAATGTCATTTTCGGATGCACTGTCCCTTTAACTGTGACACACTACTATAGAAAAATTACATACTCAAAGTGAATCCCGAGTGTAATTTATCATTTCCACAAATTTGTTCTGAGCGATTACAGTGCGTCGGCCCCCAGTAGAATTATGCATCTATTATGCTAACCTCTCATCTGAGCGTCTTTTGAGATAAATCACGCCCCTCTTCCGCACTAAAGTGCCAGACTCAGATCTGCCATCTTATTTTCTGAGTACAATCTATAGCCTATATACATATTAATCCTTGATTTCATGCGCCTCCTGAAAGTCACTAAAATGCTCGCGGTCAGACTCTCCCTCTCTGCGCTCGCAGGGCCCTCAGTGGGTTTCCAGGAGTTGGCTATTAATCAAGCACGTCCTCGGGTCTTTTCGCCATCCTGCGGTCCGCACAAGGTATTCCAGCAAGACCTGTTCCTAAAAATCTCAGCCTACAGCTGCTTGTTTAACACCACCACGCAGGCATCACAGTCTCTCCTGAAGAACTCGAGGATCTCTGCATGTCTGACAAACAGGTTGTCTCATTAAGCCTGTTATAAATGTCTTCCGACAGACCGTTCCTCTGCTCACAGTGGCGTCTCTGCTTCCCTCCATCCTTCTCTACCTCCACCTGTATTTCTCTTCTTCTCTCCCTTAATTCGCTCTGTCATCACTCAGCAGGGTGTACACTTTGGAGGTGTGATTGCACAGATGGAAAGGTGTAAATAAGAAAGGGTGTGCGGCACACACACACACACACACACACACACACACACATATTCAGATACACAAAGGGCCAACAAAAAAACATATAGTAGCTGAAAATAGCCAATTGTCTCTTTTTCTCTGCCTTATTTCCCTCCTTGTGTAGTGTTTGGCTGCGTCTGCAGTGAGGGTGATGCAGCAGGTGTGTGTGTGTCTCAGGTTTTATACCTGTGGAAGAGCAATAGCAGGTGCGTGTGTGCGTTAGCGACAGCTTGCTCTGTTAGTGAACCGCAGGTGGAGCGCAGAGGTTAGCCTCTGCGGCTGTCTGTCCTGCTGGGTGTGTGTGTGTGTGTCTGTGATTGCATGCCCTCAACACAGTTAACCCTGTGTGTGTGTATGTGTGTCTCCTGATTACAGATGAAAACAGACTGGATGAGCCATGTTCAAAAAATATATGCACACCTGTGACAAAAATAATAATTAAATCAATAAAATCAGAAAATAATTTATTATTGCCTGTCAATTAATTATGATAATATAATATAATATAATTGTAATAATAAACACTCCATAATCATCGGGAAGAAGGAGGCGGGAACCGGCGGACAATCAACGGAAAACTTTAATGATCAAAATAAACTCAAAACAGCGCATCAGCCCCTCGCGGACGACTGATGCGCACAAATAAAAAGCAAACATAAACTAAAGCCCAGGCCTGGTCCTCTCTCGTCCATTAAGTTAGGGAAGTCGTGGCCTAATGGTTAGAGAGTCGGACTCCCAATCGAAAGGTTGTGAGTTCGAGTCCTGGGCTGGCAGGAATTGTGGGTGGGGGGAGTGCATGTACAGTACTCTCTCCACCTTCAATACCACGACTTAGGTGCCCTTGAGCAAGGCATCGAACCCCCAACTGCTCCCCGGGCGCTGCAGCATAAATGGCTGCCCACTGCTCTGGGTGTGTGCTCACAGTGTGTGTGTGTGTGTTCACTGCTCTGTGTGTGTGCATTTCGGATGGGTTAAATGCAGAGCACAAATTCTGAGTATGGGTCACCATACTTGGCTGAATGTCACGTCACTTTCACTGTCGTCGCTCCAGTTTTATATCCTTCCATCTCCTCCGTGGGAGTCGAGACCGGTGGTTCGAACAGGTGTAGTTCATCTCCAATCACTCCACCGGCCTCGCTCCTCGGCCCCGCTCCACTCGTCACAATAATATAATATAATATAATATAATATAATATAATATAATATAATATAATATAATATAATATAATATAATATAATATAATATAATATAATATTACTGTATATAACTGTTATCCTTCTGTTTTTAGTTTGTACCTTTTACATTTGAAAATGTTTAAAGTTTTTCACATATTTTCCATTTGTCTACTGTTAATATATTTCCTCATTTCTCATTGCCTGTCATATATTATGAATTTGATAAAAACGTAATAAAAACTAATTAAGGAGAAAATTAAACATTTGAATAATTAAGCTAGTTAGGACAGGGCGTTTGGCTAATTATATTACTGGCAGAGGAATTGCTCATTTTGATTATTATTAATAACAAATCTGGTTGCACACTCTTAGTCATATTTTGGGAATCATTCTTTACTTATTGGGGCAAAATGTCACACTTTGATTGTAACTTTTACTGAACATTGATGGGTTTTATTGTATGTCACACCACACATTTCTGATTTTACAGTAATTTCCTGTGGCAAATTTACTGTAGCGCAGTCTTTTGTGGCTTACTGCTTTAATCCAGTTTATTTATTTATTTATAAATCTTTGAGTGTCTTCTTGAACATTAAATATACAGCTTATGTTATTTTAAGCATTAGCATAGCAAACGCCTCTACTGATGGCGTGGCTGTTATGCAATGACCTCCATCAAAAGCACTAATTGTTTTCTAATAACTAGCTTGCATTATCTATCATAAACAAAAGCGCTGGAACATCCTTGCCTTTAATCTCCTTTCAGTGATTCAGGTTAATAACGGGCTTATTGAAAACACAGATTCCCCATATAATGCAACAGAGAAAGGCCTTCATTAGCAGATAACGTTGATGGGAAACTGTCATTAAATTATATACCTCCATTCATTTTTTCACTCTTAATTTTTGCAAAGCCATCTGGCACGTAATGAGGCGCAGAGCAGTTTAGATGCATTTTTCAATTAAATCTGACCTTCAAATGACAGCGCGGGTGTGAACGAGAGAGATGAATGCGAAAAGTGTGGAGAGATGACATATTGATTATAAAATCAATTTGAACCTTCTAATTACGACTGATAAGATAAACATAATCTGTGCGAAATTTGACAACTATACTCTGTGGACGCTTAGCGACAATAAATGCTTTATAATGGGAGATAAATCAAGTGATTGGACAAAAAGATAGCAGGCTGATGATTTACATGCAATAAACATGTATGGGCTTTCAAGTTTTAAAATACATTAAATAGTTAAATATGAAAATGAATGAATAAATGAACAGTTCTTATACAATATTTAAAGTATTCTAATAATAATAATAATAATAATAATAATAATAATAATAATAATAATAATTGTAGTTTATGTATAAGATAAAATAAAATACATTTATTCTATTTCATAGTATGGAAAAGAGCAACATGGACATTCTGCTAACATTCTCCTTCTTCCATTTTTATATAATGAGTGCATAGTACTTGAACACTATATTTAAACTTTTAGCAAAATAGCAACTTGGATACTCTGCTAATGTTCTCCTTTTAAGTTCCACAGAAGAAACTCATATGGCTTATATGACTCTCATAAAAAAAAAAACATTTGTAAGTCATATGGCTTCTGCCTGAATGAATCTGAATAAGAGAACAGGTCATTTTGCTTGTAATAAAAGTGTTTTGGTATCTCATTGCCTCCATAGAGGCACAGTCAGACAGAACACTTGCACTGGCCACACTCCCTTCACATTAATAAAGCCTACTCTAATTATCAGAATATTGCTTGTCAACCTCCCACTTCAGTCAACTACTGCTAATGGTGACTCAAGCTAATACACTACGACTAGCTCACACAGCTAAACAAACCCTTTGAAATGTGTCACTGAAGATAAATGGGCATTTGATGTAAATATTTTTTTTTTGCAGTGAGATGGCATTGATGTGAGCTACATTATGCAAAACACTGCTGGTTGAAGACTAGCACACAAACACACACAAAACACATGGTGCTTCAGCACAAAAACCTCCATTTTAGTCACTAACCAGCTACAATTCAGTTGAACCTGACACAAAATGTGCTGAATTGGTGCTACAATGTGTGTGTGTGTGTGTGTGTGTGCTCTTGTTTTTTTTGTGACATATCAGGACACAACTTTGTATAATGACATGGGTATGACACAGGACTTACAAAGAGAGGGTGACTTATGAGGACATAACCCAGGTCCCCATTTTTCAAAACACTTATATATCATACAGAATGAGTTTTTTTTTTTTGAGAAAGTAAAAATGCACATAGTTTCCTGTGAGGGTTAGGGTTGGTGTAGGGCCGTAGAATACACAGTTTGTACAGTATAAAAACCATTACGCCTATGGGATGAACCCACTTTTCACAAAAACAAACATCCATTTTACCTCCATTAAATGACACTTATCACACTGTAGATATATTTGCAAAAGTCAAAAGTCACGTTATTACAACACATCCCATAAAATAAAATAAAAATAATAATAGAAAAAAATAGAAAGAAAGAAATGAAAATATTCTTATGAAACCACAATTTCTGCACAGATGACTTATTGAAATCTACACTGTAGAGTTTGGGGAAAAGTCTTGAAATATCAAAGGATGAAAACTTCTTAAAATCGGCATCCCTTGGATCCCCTCTCTTCTCCAATCCTCCTCTGTCCTTCAGCTCACGCTGCAGGGGTTGCCTGCGAGTTCATCAGCACTCAGACTTTCAGGAGATATGAGAAAATAGGCTAAGAAACTGTCTGCAAAAAAAGCAATACATATATTTTGCGAAAGTAAGACAATCCAGTTTTTTCACCCTTTCGCCACTCATCCTGTCTTTACTCATCCAAGGAAAGAGTGGGAAAGTAGGTTGCTGATAAGGAACAGTATTCAGAATGTTTGGTAAGAGCATTCCTGCAAAACTGGGAAAAGTATCTGCTAAATTTGTACTTGTTGTAGTGTATTTGTACAAAATAATAAGACATAAATACATATTTACAGATGTCAGGATGAATACATGACAAAACATGCAGAAAAGACACCAAAATATACCAGAGATTGAGTGATGGAGTGAATGAATGAATAAATGAATGAATGAACAAACAAACTTGTTATTTTTTTCCAGATCTTGTAATTATAGAATACTATAAAATGTTTTCAATACTGTATTAACACACACACAAATACACATTTTAAGAAATAAGCATTAAATATTTGTACTTTAAAATGTAGAATTTTTAATATTGTTAATATAAATAAAATATAAAAAACCCGAATTATTATAATACATATACGTACATTACTGGTAATTATTAATTAATAGTATATTTATTATGTATATAACAATAAAAAATCTTTATATCTTTATATATATATATATATATATATATACAGAGGTGGGTAGAGTACCCAAAAACTGTACTCAAGTAAAAGTAAAATTACTTCTAGAAATATTTACTCAAGTAAAAGTAAAAGTACTAGTCTTGAATAGTTACTTGAGTAAGAGTAAAAGAGTATCGGATAAAAAATCTACTCAAGTAGTTAGTTACTAGTTACTTTGGGTCATATATACTGAGCCTATTTTTATTTAGATATATAGATAAAATGTATGTAATGTATGTGTGCGTGTATAAATGTATATATTTCATCAGCCTTTACTCCAATTTATGTAATTTATTATAAAACCCTGTCTGTTTACTTAAGTAACAGATATAGGTGTCATGCCATAACATATTTTTAATACGACTGACTTTATATTAAATGTGAATTTAACATTGAAAGTTAATGTGATATAAATATTGCTACTAATCTTTCATTGTTCAGAAAGAGAGCAAATAACATTTACATTATTAAAGATCATTTTCACTGACAGTCTAGTGTTCAATCACTCTCAGAAACTCCCATTAAAATCACTGAAACTGTTAACACTGTGAAATCAATATCTTAATTAAAGATTCGTACACACATCTGCACTTTGTTGTTTCTGACGAGAGAATTCGCCAGAAAGAGGTATTCAGTCAGTGAGCGAGTGAAGGAAGCACTGGCATTTTAGCGATGACTCATCGGAACACCTCTGATTGGCCCATGCTTTAATTAGCTCAAAAGAATCATGTGTGATTGGTTATAATGCGCAGTGCTGTAAAAACGCGTCTATCTCTGGCTCAGCGCCAGCAAGCGATCACAGATCTGAATTTAGCAGCTGGACTTGCTGAACGTACTCGCACCGGTGTGACTGTATTAAATTTAATAAAATCTTAATCGGCTATTTTTTGTCTTTTGGAAGCTGCGTTCAACTTGACTCCCCTCTGTTATAAGCCACACACGTACAACAAACTAATGTCACAGTGGTATCGTGTACTGTAATCGAATGTAGCCCAAGTTATTACCTGTTGAACAGTAGACAGCACACGTGGTGTTCATCTAATAAGGATCTCCATCGCTAGCAAATAATAGCCTTTGCAGATTTGGTTTCAATTCAGTGCAATTCCAGCCACGTTTTCAACGCTGCTGATGTTCTTAAACGTTACAACTCTGAGTGAACCACTTCAGATGCTCAGCGCGTGCGGCAGGGAACTGAACAACTCATTCAATCTGATTCATGAACCAATTCACTCGTTTGCCAATTGGTTTGATCAAGCCTTTGAACAGAATTGACTCAAAAGAATGAATCATTCGCGAATGGGCATCGCTCATTGCCCAGAGAAAAGTAGATGGAGCGTTTGGAATAAACTGAAGCATTTATAACTTTTATTGCATTAAGATAAAGTAACGAGAGGAGCGTTGCCCACAGTAACGAAGTAAAAGTACAGATTTTCCCCCAAAAAATTACTCAAGTAAGAGTATAAAGTACCCATCTTTAAATATACTCCGAAAAGTATTAGTTACCCCAAAAAATTACGTAAGTAAATGTAACGAAGTAAATGTAACTCGTTACTACCCACCTCTGTATATATATATATATATATATATATATATATATATATATATATAAACACACACGACATGTCAATGATAATAAAGTGACGATAAATTTAAATATTAAATATATTTAATCTTTTCTTGAAAATGGAATAAATGTTTCTCAAAACCATAAAAAACCAAAATGGATACAAAGAAAATTGGCATGTGTGTATTAAACTAGATTTTTTTAAAGGTTTTAATTTTCGTTTACATGGACACTCTTTTTCACCATTGATTTGATTAATAATGTTCACATAAATGCAAAAGCAACACTAAACACAGCATCCAACAAAAGACGCACAATGTGCAAACCTCAAGTAATTCCCAATAATGACCGAATATCCCCTCAACGGTCAAGCTAACAACTCAGAATGATGCAAGGAAAGGAACCCAGTGTCTGCGAATCAATAAGCTGCCATCAGAATTCAGCCGAGCTAACTATGTATCGATCCATCGACCACAGCAAACCTGAGTGCTTCATCAACATCAGCAGCCACCAGAGCGGGTGGAATTCAACCAATTACTGATCCGGCTGACTCGATATTCCCCCCTTCTTAATCAAACATCTGCTGCGATAAACTTGACTGACACACGCAGCAACCAATGCCCGGCATGTTGCTAGATACAGGTGCAACCTCACAGCAAGCTGTTTGCATCTTAACATTGCGCAAACATTGTCAGGAAGTTGTTCTTTATTATCATTGACTGACACACGCAGCAACCAATGCCCAGCATGTTGCTAGATACAGGTGCAACCTCACAGCAAGCTGTTTGCGTCTGCTTAACATTGCGCAAACATTGTCAGGAAGTTGTTAGGCGGGATGAATGGCCTGTATAAATCAGCAGCGCTCTTGCTAGGCTAACACTTTGGCATGAATAATGGAGGAGCTGACAGCTATGATAGAGGGCCTACATATATAATACGAGGAGAAGATACATGCAGGCCACGATGTGACCAAACTGCGACTGAGCAAAGCTACGAGTCATTAAGGAACAGGATTATAATATACATACATGAACAATGACTATGCTTACAAGATTATGATTAGTTGGACAGAATGAGCTTTGAGAGTTTCAACAAAATAACTGAATTTATGCTGAGATAGGATAGGGGTTGTCAACTAAGAAGGTGGGGGGGGGGGGGGGGGGGTGGGGGGGGCACTAACTAATGCAACTGTATAACTGTGCCTTTTTAACCCCCTTAAATTATTTTGAACCAATAAAGTTTTTGGTTTTTCTAATATGAGTAATGTATATTCACTGTTTGGTGCCTGATCAACCAATCACAATGAAGACAGGACCCCTAACTTAATCTGATTAATCTGAAGAAGAAAGAAAATATTTTTTATTAAACTGCTTAGTCCATGCAATAAAAGTCATTGGAGTCCAAAACAAACTCCTTTGGACATGACTAACTTTCACAGTATTTAAAAAAAATAAAGAAAGAAATATATATATTTTTTTCATATTCTTTTGAGTTCAACAGAAGAAATTAAGTTGCATGTTGATTTGGAATAACAGTGCAGACAGTGAGAAAATAATGACATAATTTAAATTTAAATTACTTTACAAGTATTTAACTAGCAACGGCTAATGTATATTCTAGAATACGCATTTTCTTATCAACTGAAACCTGCTGCATTATATTCCAGTGCAACTTTTATATGCAATTACCGTCAAGCATGCAAATCATGTGATGAATGCCGATGTCTCAGAAACTGTCAAAGTTCCATGAACTAGCAATGGTGTCATACATTTTGATTCTTTATCTCAAATGATGCAAAAAGCTATATTTTATACTGTATTTTTCTAGACCATTCCAGTTAATATGCATCTATATTCAAGAGTAACCAAACAGGTATCCACCTACAGTATTCGAAAAAGGTGACTGATTTTTTAACAGTAAGGAAAGATAATAGCAACCATATTGAACACTTAAAAAAGAAGAAGAAATCATAAAGGATATTTAGTTGAAAGCATGTTTAGGTTCTAGAATTCTAAACAGCAGATCATTGTGATAGCAACGTCAAGGTCATGTGTTCGATTCCCAGGGAATTCACTTTGGATTTACATTTATGCACCCACTTTTATCCAAAAACACATGAACCCATGACCTAGGCAATGTTAGTTCCATGTGCTACAGTGAGCTACAGGAAGGCTTAAATTGGATAAAAATGTCTGCCAAATGCATGAATGTACATAAATGTAAATTCTGCAGTTATAGACTGAGGAAACACAACCTATAATGGATTCCATGCCAATGTGTCAAAAAAGATGTTTAGAGTGCAGAGTACACCAGAAAAGTAAATAAATTACATGCTGTAATATTGCTTGTATTCACTTTGAGGGGTCATAAATTACAGAAAACTGAATGATTTATTATGAACGTGTATTGATTCTTTTAAAACTACTCTTGTTTTAACCTTCAGTTGTCCATCCATCAACAAAAAGATGGATCATGATGGGCGACTTTGTCCTACAAAAGACTTTTACAGATATGCCTCTGTTCCATTGTGCTCAGTCTACCTGGCTTTGAAGATGGTTTGTGTGAACTCTCCAGAAAGTGTTTTTATTTGGGGTCAGGAAACCCAAAACCACCCTAAAAAATTCTTTAAAGGGACACCCAGAAATGAAAATGCTATTCCAAACTGGGCTGATTTTCTTCAGCAAGAAAAAGAAAAAAACTAACACGATTACAAAACTAACTAACGATACAATTATATGAATTAATTAAAATAAATCAATCAATAAATAAAACTTATCTAATTTTCTCAACAATGTAATTTTGACAATGGCATCACCATCTTAATCTTCTCCCATTTTTGTCCAACATGCATTCTCCTCAAACCTCAATTTTTCTCTCTAGCACTCTTTCCATGATTCATCTCATTTCATGTACATATATCTTGTAGACAGTTTAACTTGGTCCTTGGAGTGATCCATTCGGGGGTTAATCAAGAGACCACCCTGTGGGTGGAACGCTCCACCATTATTTGCACTTTCTCAGCTAAATAGCTTTCCGTCACAGGTCAGTAGCTGTTGGATACACCATCTTTATCCCCGTCCCCAGAGAACCTGGCATGTGGCGGCCCACATGCGACAGGAAGGGATACTTTTTTGTTTGCGGGAAATACCGCTTGCTCGCGTGGGTGCCGATCGATAAACAATATTGACGGCCGAGGCGAGAAGGTGAGAGGTGTTGTGTTTAAATTAGATTTTGCAGAGAGAGGGAGGGACTATTAGATGAAAAGAATTGTTCTTGCCTTTGTTTGTACCTTATCCATCCATCACAGCGAGGAATGGATCTGGGCCGAATGCCTGTCTGAGGATGGAGAGAGGTTCGGAGAGAGAGAATGAGTGAAAGAGATGTGGGGGTGCTAAATTGAGACACATTATTTCATGATAGGAAGGGTGTCACTTTACGTGATCTCTCACTTTGATTGACAGCCTCATTCAGACCAACTCTCACTGCGAGTCTCATCTAGGTTGGCTCACGGCATGTGTGTGCATCTGACCCACTTATTGCAGTAACATAACTGCAACAGAGAATTATGAGAGTTCACTTATAATGGACATGGGTCAGGGCTATGTAATATTTTTGATGTTAAAATACTTTCTCTTACAATAGTCTTTTGTGAACAGACAGCTATAAGTAAGCCATTAGAAGGTTCACTTCATGGAGAGTGTAAACACGTCTCGATCTGTTTGTTTGAGTGGCCTCACATGTCAACTTTTGGCCTAATCAATGCTGTGAATTTGGGGCATGACTACCTTTTCACAGGACTGAAGTGTGCTTGTTGGAAACTAGTTTTGCCATTTTATTTGGTGCAACTAACCTCTATTGGTGCTTTAAAGTCAACATGAAATCAAACTGACTCCAAATATAAGTTTCCCAACCATTTATTAGAGCATGTTATTCGTAGTTTTTTATCAAAAAGTAATTAACTTTGCTCAACCTCTTAAACGACTTTCCTTTTTGGCTGACATCACCTATACACCTCATTTTTCAACCCCTCCCTTCTAACCACCTGTCGAGGAGTCCACTTTTCACCAATCAATCGATTTTCAATGAATTAAAAAGTTCTTTTTCTATCATTTAACTCCATTATCTTGACAGATTGATGTTAATTGATGTCATCACTTTAAACTAAATACTGAATTAAAATACGTCTGAAACTTGAATGAACAATTACAACAAATTTTATTTATTTCAACTGTCAGTCTTCCATTCATCACCAAACAGATGGATCATGATGGCAGACTTTTACCAATAAATCTGCTCAGTCAAGCTGATTTTGCATTTTATATAAATGTACCAAAAAGTGTTTTTCAATGGGTGCTCATTTCTCAACCCCTCCCTCAAAAAACCTGTGATAGACACCACTTTTTTTTTACAAACCAATCGATGTCTAATGAATTAAAAAGTTCAAGCATATATAATTTTTCCATTTAACCACATTTTATTGACAAATTAAAAGTGAAATACTTTTATGAATGAAATACATTTAGCTAAGGGTGTGCCGGTACCAGTATCGGCACCGAACGGTTCACGGGGCAAATTCAAAAGGGAAGTGATCATCCCTATCCCCTTGATGTAGGGGCTTTGGAGGGAGCAGGGCACGTGGATGCCATTATGAAGTTCTTTGGAATGCACTGGGCACAGGGAGCGACTAATTTCCCCATTATCTTCAGCTGGCATGTTCCCATGACAACGCAGCACAGTGTCCATCAGCAGATGATGCTGTTTTACTGTCATAAATATCTTTTTATTGTTGTTAGCATAACTGTTGCAAATAAACATATATTTTCTATATTAAAAAGTATTTTAAAATATGCTATGTAATATATAAAAACTAATATTTAAAAACTTTTTAAAATGTATTTTTTTATGCAGATTCACTGCTGGCAGACACCATGCTGCATTGTCATGGGAACATGCCAGCTGAAGGTAATGAGGAAATTAGTCGCTCCTTTTGCCCAGTGAATTCCAAACGACTACATAATGGCAGGCACTTGCCCTACTCACTCCAAAGTCCCCACTCCAAAGGGATCACATTTTTTTATTTGGAGTGTGCCCCGTGAACCATTCAGTACCGATACTGGTACCGACACACCCCTACATTTAGACATCTGTCTTTAATGAACTTCATACGGTATATATTAAAGTAAATATGAATGACCCCATTTATGTTCTCAATAATAATTTTTGGTCTTATTGTGAACAATTCCCCCCACTTTAACAATCTCACTAAATTCTAATACATCATATGATGCCCACATTTTTTATACGGTATATATTAAAGTAAATATGAATGACCCCATTTATGTTCTCAATAATAATTTTTGGTCTTATTGTGAACCATTCCCCCCACTTTAACAATCTCACTAAATTCTAATACATCATATGATGCCCACTTTTCACTATCCATCCAATTCCCTAGAAAAAAGGTAACACTTTATTAGGGACCAATTCTCACTGTTAACTAGTTGCTTATTAGCATGCATTTTATTAAAGGGGTAATCGGATGCCCATTTTCCAAAAGTTGATAGGATTCTTTAGGGTCTTAATGAAAATTCTGTAAAATAGTTTGGTTCAAATTTCTTGATGGTAGTGTAAAACAATAGCATTTTTACCCAGTCAAAAACAGCTCTTTTCAGAGCAAGCTGTTTTCTTGCATGCTGCTTTAAATTCTCCCTGCGGTGAAACAATGGTAGACTGATGACAGCTCATTCAGGGCTGGTCTAAGGTCAAGTCTGTGCTGAAACGCTACTGTCAATCAAACAATAATGGGAGGGGCCTGTCTATGTGACGTCACACAGACAGGCATCTGAGATTGGCTTGATTTGAGAAAGGGGAAATGATTTAACAAGATTTTAAAATACAAAACACTGGGTGGATCTTTATCATTATAGGGTGCTTGTCTACATACACTGATAATACACATTTCAGTTCAAACAGCTTGTAAAAGTGCATGTGGTATTAATGACCCCTTTAACATATTGGCTGTTTATTTGTAGTTATAAAGAACATATTCTGCATGACCACGTTCTACACCCCTAATCCTACCCAATACTTAAACTTAACAACTACCTTACTAACTATTAATAAGCAGCAAATCAGGAGTTTGAAGAATAAGTTCTAAATCCTTACCATTATGAAAATAAATTGAGCCATTTTCTGTTGTCTTTAAAGACCATTACATCTTCAACAGCAGTGATGCTTTCTCACATGTATCTACCAAATAAAGTCACCTAAGTATGTGCTTAAAGCAGAAAATAATATAAATGTATATATTGTATTTAATCAGAAAGTGGACACAAACAGAAGAAGGTTAAGACAGACAGACACCTCACATGACCCATCTACCACTGTCAGACCCATCAGCCACACACACGTATAGGCACAGACATCTGATAATTGGCTGTAGGTATAGGACTACATCATAGCTTCGAGGACACAAAAGAGTCTAAAGCTAGAGATGCTGGCTGGAGGGATGGTGTTACAGTTGTGATAGCATCTAGTGATAACAGAGACCTGACAATCCAATCCTTCATGGAAAAACCCCTAACAGTAGCAACCCCCACAAGCACACACCTGCTGAGAACAGCATATTACCCAGGACAAAACCCTGGGGGATGCATCTTCCTGTGTCATGACAAGGGAGATAGGGGATCACATGCTTGTGTATGTGTTATGTGTGAGATTTACAGGAAATGAAGAAAGCTGCATGACCAGGATGGCACAACAGGGAATTTAGAGCCTTTTGCTCAAGGCAAGAAGTAAGAAGGAGCCTTGGACCGGTCCTTGGAGAGCTGGATGGGATAAGTGTGGGAAAAAACAAAAAGATAAGTCAGGCAGAGAGGATAAAGAGAAAAGTCAGCATGTGGCACAAGCAGAGAGATCTCTGCTGGATTTCTATTGGGCGCCATCGATTTCTGACGGATTCGAGCTAAACGGCACTTTGGAGAGTCTACAAAGGGATAGCGGGAGATACAAACAAAAAAGAGTGAAGGACAGACACAGAGAGGCTCATAGCATTGCCTGATGTTTCTCCCAAAATGCACCGTGAAACTTTAATCAGCCCTGCCACTGCTGCTCTGCACTCTAGCTTCAAGCTATATATTTTATTCATGCGCAAAGCGCAAATACAAAAGCAGTCTTATGTGCTTGTTTCACAAAGAGCAACAAAGATTAGAAGAGTAATGAGAGTTAGTCAAATAGTTACGGATTGTACTTTCTGATTTGGGCTGTTCAGCATTTCGGTTTTATTCATTTTAGAGTAATATTGAAGTTAATGAAACATCTAAGTGGGAGTAATTTTGAAGTTCGCCAGCTAGGCTAACTCAACTCCATTATGCCGGAGGAAAATGAAAAACAAAAATATCATGTCCACATAGAATGGCAGCGTTGCCATGGAAACAATCTGACTGACGCAAACTGGGCTACACTGAATTTGCAAGACTTCAGGACTGTTTAATATATTATTATTATTTGTATTATTATTACTATTTGATTCAGCAATGAATGACTCATGTTCAGTCATGATTTTCAAATAAGCAATGTTGGTTCGAGGCTGGTTTGCAACATTTTTTTTTGCAACATGTTGTAAACTCCCCAAAATGTCGTTTGTAATTATTAAACGGCCAGTTTCTCTTTTGAAAAGTTAGCAGCATTTAAAAGGACATTTAAGAGGACATTGAAAATGCCGACACCAGTTCAAAGTTCAAGATGTGAAATCATTTAAAAGAAGCTAAGTAACAACTGCAATGCTATATTTATATGTAGCGTCACAAGTTAAGTACAGTGTAAGTATTATACCCGAGTAAGTCTGACACATGCACAGGTGAAACCCTTACACCACAGGTGAACACAGCTAGAGCTCGGCATGTGGAAACAAAAGTCTAATCGAGCAGGTAAGATGAGTTGCCTAGAGAGGTTGATTAAGAGACAGAGTGGAATATAGAGACCATGAGGCAGGGAAACATGGGTAATGTGAGATCGCCTCTCGGATAACAGAAGACACATGCTTACGTAACTTTGCGGCTTTCCCAGGAAACTTGTATCCACAAAATCCTCAGTCCTATGACTGTCATGACAGGCAGAACCAGAGAAGGTCAGGCGAACGATTACCTAAAAAAACCTTCTACGTGCATACTATTGCTGACTATGCAGTTCTTTACATTATAAAGAAGAATTTCTGATGATTTACAAAATTCAGTAAATGGGTGTCAGTAGCTTTTTTTCGAGTATGATAAGCTGTTTGAGACAAACCAATTAATATAAAAAAAGAAAAAAGACAACAGCTATGTAAATTGATACTGCTGTTGATAGATTTTTTATTAAAACATTTAAAAGCATTACTAAAAAAAAAGCAGAAACACATGAAATATTTCCTAAATTGATTATATATATATATATATATATATATATATATATCCTGGAGACAAACCAAAATAATCTATTTATTTTAGCAGTTAATCGTGGCCATGGCCTAGAGGTTAGAGAGTTTGACTCCTAACCCTAGGGTTGTGGGTTTGAGTCTTGGGCTGGCAATACCATGACTGAGGTGCCCTTGAGCAAGGCACCGAACCCCCAACTGCTCCCTGGGTGCCGCAGCATAAATGGCTGCCCACTGCACTGGGTGTGTGTTCACAGTGTGTGTGTGTTCACTGCTGTGTGTGTGCACTTAGGATGGGATAAATGCAGAGCATGAATTCTGAGTACGGGTCACCATACTTGGCTATGTCACTACACTTAATCCCTACAGTGATATTAACACTTACTAGTATGATTCCATTTTTAAAATGGTGTTTTGTGTGCAAAAAAATTAAAAATAAGTAAATAAATAAATAATTTCTAACATTTTACGTGGGAGTTCTGGAGACGAGAGGGAGGGCACACACAGATTAGCTGGCCACTGAAGACACTTTCTGGGAAGTAATCTCTTGTACTTCATCCAAAGCCATATCAGTGTAGAACACACAATACTGGAGATTAGTCATGCACCCCATTAGCATTCCCCAACGCACCCGACCGTAATGAACAACAACTTCCTAAGACTCGACAATCGCCGCCAGCATCCTAATGCACACAACATGGAAACATGTGGTTTGAAAAGATCAAACTATCTTACAAAATGCTGAAGATACTGAGTTTGTTACAGCCTACTGCTTAGCACTTGTTATTGCAAGAAAAAAAATGAAATAAATACAAGTTTCAATTTACTTTTTTTTCACAGAGACTATATATAAATACCCCCCCCCCCCAAAAAAATACTTGAGTAACAAAAGTGGGCCAAAGGAAGGAAAAAGGGGAAAAAAAAGCATGACAAGGTATGGAAATGATTGTACATGCCCAAGAAAGTGGTCTGACATCACATAAGTGAACTCAGCACCTCACTGGCACCAGTTAAATGAAGCAATACTATAAAAAGTTCATCATGATAGAGAGAGAGAGGGAATGCAAGTGTTTGTGAATGTATTTCAAGCAAAGATGTATGATTTTGAAAGAAAATGTTCATGACGTACATTAATTGTCTGTGTATGTGTGTCCTGCATTTCTTACTTGGGTAAAACTAAACTAATATACAAATTAATAAATAATAAGACAAAGGGCATTTGGGTGGCTACTAAAAATAGTAATCTAATACTCAATGACTATGAACAATATAAACACACTGAAAGTATAATTATCTGATGTGAAAAGCAGTCATAAATGCCTAAACTTGTTTTGTAAACACACAGTTATATAATGCTGAACAGTACACTTATGCACACACAGAAACATCCAAAAGTAATGTTCAGCCCCAGTGACAGAACAGTAACTCCCAATAGCTTTTGCCACCATGCAACTGGCATTAAAATGCCAGTCACAGTTTTCTCTGTCTCTCTGCTCTTGGCAGCACTGATTTGGTGCTAAGCTGTGTTTATGTAACCGGGGATGGTGGAACACGGCATGTTTTAATCTGGCTCGATGTAATGGAGGCGTCTAATTGAATCTACGCGTACCCCTGTTTCCACTGACTTAGATACACAGGATGACCCCAAAACAGTTCCCACTTTGCAGGAAATACACACAGGTGGAGTTTAGGATTACATAAAATGATTGATTCAGACAACGAACTCTACCAAGCTGCAGCTCTACACAGAAAATAACATGATTTTTGAGTATATTTATCTGTAGCGTCACTGCATTGCAAATTTCCTTTGATAACAGATATAAGACTTAATAGCTGTCAGTGTGCCACTGAGAATTATTACACTTGATCATCTAATTTACATTAGATAGAACTTAACATTTAGATTCAAAATGTAATGTACAAAGAACACTCAATGTGAAAAGTCACAATGGTCACAATTGCAAGATATAAAAATTATAGTTGCAAAAAAAGTTCAGTTCAGCTTTACTATAATTTTTGTTTCTCCCTTTCATGTAATCTCAGACCCCAGGGGTTGCTTTTTTGTATGCTATGTGCTAGTGTGAGTGTGTTTTTACACACGTCTGTCTGAATGTGTATTGTAACTCAAAATGTTGTCAACCACATAATCCTAATTATATTTATATGTGTGCTGCTGCAGGGAGAAGTGTGTACTTGATTGTTTTTTATGTATGTGTGTGTACTGTAGTCAGCAATGCCATGAGAATATCTACCCTCAAGCCTTTCATCTACGTGAGAAATGGCAAGACACAGACAAACCTTGAATGTCAGATCTTGTAGTGAGCGAGAAAGGACATTCCTCTAAGCCTTTAACTCCAGCAACCACAACACACACCTTACACAAAGTCTATGTGCTTTAAATTAATCTGGCCATGCTGCTCAACCCTAATAATTCCCAGCCAGCTATAAGGACATTAATAAAGTATAATCCAATTATAGCAATCCTCATTTACCGCCCACAGATGTCAAGCTTTCCCCCTGTACACACACAAACATACGGACAGGGTTCATTAAGCTGCAAAGTACAGACTAGCAAAGGTTGGTCCTCAAATCACATTAACACACACAAAAACACACCCTAATATTGATGCACAGTGAATGCCCAAGCATGCAATTGCATTACGAGTAATACTAATATTTCCATGACCGCATTTGAAAGCAAATGCATCAAATACACACAAATGTGCAACGTGCCTTGTGAGATTTACAAAATGTAATCTGTCACAGAATATAAACTGCCAGTCAGTTTTCCTGATTAGAGACACAGTTCGTTACATGAGAAAATTGGGTAATGTATTCATAGCCTTTATAAATTCATTTATTCTGAATGTGGCTGAAATTCAATATTCATAAACTTGTAGCGTTTATCAAAATAATAATAATAAGAAAAAAACATAAGCTCTACAAAAGGGACTGTTTTTGATAAATGACTTTGCATGTATTCCCAGTGCACTTAGACTGAATAAATAATAATAATGTATAAACAAAAAATATCAATTATTTAATGTGATGCGCACCAGTTTTAGTATAGAAACTTCCTTTGGGAAATTACAATATCCTGCACCATACTGATACTTTTCAAAATAGTTTTCATGACTAATTTTATGTTAGACTTTTACACAAATTCTACAAAAAATATCTCAATAATGTAAATAACAGATTTATTTAACTGATGAAGTTGATTTCAAAAGTTAACACCAGACTAATTTTCTTTATTAAAAAAATGGTAGAAGTGAGATAAACTGTTTTAGACAATTTGTTGAGTGAACTATTAAAAAGAAAATCACTCATAATACTGAGCCCAAAGAGATAGTTGATAGAACAAATCAGAATAAATCACAGAATGAATCTGAATGAATCTTTTTAGTAAAATGAATGAAAAAAAAAACACTCAAGTCAATCGGATGAATTAAAAAATCTAAGCTCTTAAGGCTTTTTGGAACATGTAGTTTAGAAATTAATACTCATGACCAAACGGGTGGATTTTACTCCCATATTTGGCTTGAAATTGAAGAATTAATTATATTTAGGAGCAGCTTGCCTGATGCAATTCAAATTAAACAGATACTGTAAAATTACAGTAATTTAAATTTTGCAAGAAAGTACTACTGCATTTCTGCATTTAACTAAATGTGTTACTTGCCATTGCTTTGCAATTATTTCTAAAATTCACTTGCGATTTCTGAGAGAAAGTTGTAAATCCTACACCCTTTTTTCAGCTCACAATTAAAAATATAAAGTGACAACAACACTACAAGTTAAAACACTCACCGCAGTGCACTCTATTTCATATGCAGTGCCTGGTAGGTGGCACATACACACTGCACAATAAACAAGAATTCCATCCTGTTATCCCACAAACCCAGTTCAGAAAAGAATTATTTGATTGCACCATTCAGGACGGCAATATTTCCCCAAACTTAGCAAAAAACGTAATTACACAAATCTATCTCTGTGAATGCAACTGTAATCAAATTACACTTTTTCCTTATTGCAGCCCAACCTCATTACAGTTACGTTTTGTAATTCTATTATATAATCAAATTACCTGTTTGTTACTATTCAATTTTGGTATGCATGCTAAAGTGCATGACCACACACACACACACACACACACACACACACACACACACATACACACACACACACACACACACTCTTCAGCTTCCTCCTCCTGGAGCTGTCAGTGGGTTCCACACCACATGCTCTGCCAACATCTTCTCCTCCTTGGCTGTCACCCAGAGCAACACAAGATACACTTCCCATCACGACTGATACCGTCTGACTGACACACACACACCCCACTCATAATTAGACCTGCGTTTGATGCCTGCCCAAACCACAATGGTGGCAGACATTGAAATGCAAAGCATGTCCTGTTGCGTCCATCAGCGTGATGTGAAGCAAATTATGACAGTGGCATAATACAGGTCTGAATCTCTCACAGACTGACCTGAGGACACACTCACACACACTTCGCATGATAAACAATATTTCCAATTATCCGACTTAGTTCTGAAGCCCTCTAATGTGCCGATAATGAGTTAACACAGATGATTGTGTTCATTTTCATTCTGCTAATGTCCATCACAAAGCCAGTGATTCTCCTTTCTGTGGCAGACCTGAGTCATCAGCAAACAACGGGGACATGTAAATGTCACAATTTATGATATGTTATTTGCTCTGTCTGTGACATTTTACTAAACCTGATCTCATTGTTGCTTTTTCAGCTCTCTAGAGAACCAACCAGACAATAACTAAAGTGACAGTGGAACTTTCTTCTTTCAGACACTGTTTCAGTGTGTTTTCATAAAAAGGAAAGTGTGGTTAAAATGAGCAATATATATATTTTTTGCTTTGATCTTTTTTATTTTTATATAGTCTATAAAGCAGCTTTGGAACATTGTGTGTAATAAAAAGTGCAGTGCAAATAAACTGAACTGAAAACGGAGTTAATGTGTCCTGACTCTTTTAGAGGGTTTTCAATATTTATAGCATCAGGCAGCGACCTCAACGCAAGCTCTCTAAAAAATAAGCGATTTTTTCTTGTTAACATTTTATGATAAATTTAAAGCACTATAATTGTGTTATGCTTAACATTTACTGACAGTTGCATTTCATAGGAATTGATGAAAAGTTCAGTGAAGAATGAAGAATGTTCAGTGTCATATATCTTATCCTTTTATCCCTGGTTGAACAAAATAAAAAAATGGTTCATCCAAAAATGAATGAATTTTTCATGCATTATCTTTGAGCTGTTCTTTTTCAAACAATGAAAGCATATAGTGACCAGGGGCTGTCAAGCTTCAAAAAGGACAGAAAAGGCATCAGAAAAGTGGTATATTATGCGTATGCACTACATTTTATAAGCCTTTGAAGCCAGTTGATCATTTTCCTCCTTAAAGTAGTTCTCAAATTTAATTTGCATATTCAGACTTGAGACATAATGATACAGTATGTCATGTTTGACAATGCCAAATGACATTGATTCACATATCTATTGAAACCGATCATGATATGGGAAGCTTGAATGAGATTTAAGTGCTATGGTAAAAGGAAAATTCATATGGATTCATTTTATTGTACCTTTTTTGTCCTTTTTGAAGCTTGACAGCTACTGTGCCTGTCTGTATAAAATAATCTATTTTTTGTTTAACAGTAAATAAAATATAAAATAATATTAAAATGTATTTTAAATGTTTTTATATCTATAAATGCCCTCCATTTGAGTGGCTTTCATTTATATGTGTCTCGCTCATAGATCTGTTTCAATGAGGGCGATGTGTGAACTTCCTTAAAGCTGTGACCTGTGTCTCTAACTTGCACCAAGGGAATATAGTGTCATTTACTCAGGCAGAAAGAAGACAGAGACCCATCAGGATCTGTCTGTAGTAGGGTTGTCTGACACATTCTCTCGTCTAGTTCTTGTCAAACACATCCTCGTGGGCGTTTAGCTTCAGTCTCTCTCATTCTCTGTTTTTAGTCCAACTGTGACTGAGATGTGTAACAAGGAGCTCGTGGACCTTTACTCCAAATAAAGATGATAGAAGGTTCATATTTTTTCAGCGATTCACTAATGAGAAGAGAGGATTCATTTTGCCAAACAATGTGCAAATCTTCAAGCACCTCTTGATTCAATTTTGATTCAGGGAGTCACGATCCAAATCTGAAATGATTACCTTATAGTAATTTCTGAAAACTGGGATGAAAGTAAATATTCCACTACTGAAAATTTGAATTCCAATAAAATAATTTAAATGAGTAATTTAAATATTTACAACTACAAACACATTTTTTGTGGAAAGATTCAGAATCATTTGCGACCCTGGACCACAAAACCAGTCTTAAGTCACTGGGGTATATTTTTAGCAATAGCCAAAAAAACATTGTATGGGTCAGAATTATCAATCTTTTTTCATGCCAAAAATCATTAGGATATTCATGTTCCATGAATATATTTAGTAAATTTCCTACCGTAAATATATCAAAACTTAATTTTTGATTAGTAATATGCATTGCTAAGAACTTAATTTGGACAACTTCAAATGGGATTTTCTCAGTATTTAGATTTTTTTGCTCCCTCAGATTCCAGATTTTCAAATAGTTGTATCTCGGCCAAATATTGTCCGATCCTAATAAACCATACATCAGTGGAGAGCTTATTTATTGAGACTGAAAATTGAAGACTGGTTTTGTGGTCCAGTGTCACATTTGAGAAGTAACTGTGATGCATCTGTGAATCATATCCCATAGTTTGTGAAACTTTAACACACTTAAAAAAAGACAAACAGGTTAGGAAGTGTGAATTCAGACAGAAATATGCAACAGACTTAACAAGAAATTAAAGATAACTCTGCATTGATGCATAATACAGTGGCATTTTAAAGTGACACGCAAAAGTTCACCACACCAAGAAGAGGAATGTAGGACGAAAATAAGATCATTCCTAATTCTGTATCTCCATTTCTTAAAAAAACCTTTTTAAATTCACTTCTTGTTGGTATCATACCTTTGAAGAAAGTATTATCATGCTCTTGGGACTTCAAACCATAAACCCAGTAGACGACACGCCATAAAACAAAATGAAACTCCGACATCTTTACAAGCTGTGGATCCTTTGGGGCCATGAAAATGATCCCTAATCATGGGTTTTAGTTCATCACTGGAGTAATAAGGGCCTCTTTCTACAAGCTGTGTCATTTATAGAGGAATATAACTGAGATGGAGAGCGAAAGAGAGAGAAAACATCAAACAGCGGTTTATGGAGCAGATCCTAAACCCTAAGCCAGACAGACCCCAAACACAGGGACAGCCGCGACACATCGATATGTCCCTTGTAAAGGAAGAACCTCATCAAAGGGCCAGAAGTACCTGAATCAGACTGTGATTGTGGTCCACTTAATAACGTCTGGCACAGGCAATTTTGTTCATCCACTTTCCCACATAATACAAACACACTGGGTATTCCTGCAGGAGAAAGAGATGACTGATGGCAATTAGAGAGTGTCTTTGGCTATGTCCCAGACCTAAAAACTAAATCTATCCATCCATATATCTATCTAGCTTCCAATCTATCTATCCATCCATCTGTCAGTTCATCAGTCTATCTATCTGCTTATCCATCCAACCAACCATGTATCCATTCACTGACCCATCTGTTTTAGCATACATGCATCCATCCATTCAATCATATACATGCATTCATCCATTCAACCATCCATATATTTGTCTGTCCATCCATAAACCCATCTAACCAACCACATATCCATCCATCTATCATCTTTCTTAGTATCCATGCATCCATCCATCATCCATCCATCATCCATCCGTCCATCCATCCAGCCATCCACCCAACCGACCAACCAACCATTCATCCATCTTAGTATCCATCAATCTATCCATCTGTCCATCCAGCCATCCAACCAACAGACCAACCAATCATCCATCCATCAATGTATCCATCTGTCCATCCATCAACACATCCATCACCCAGTAGCCCAAGACTGGTTGCCCACTGAAGCTAAGCTGGGCTGAGCCTGGTCAGTACCTGGATGGGAGACCTCCTGAGAAAACTAGGTTGCTGCTGGAAGAGGTGTTAGTGAGAGTATAGTGACACTATACTGTAAAAAGCACTGCCTTCAGATGAGACGTTAAACTGAGGTCCTGATTCTTTGGTCATTAAAAATCCAAGGATGTCTTTCGAAAAAGAGTAGGGGTACAACCCCAGCATCCTGGCCAAATTTGCCCATTGGCCTTTGACCATCATGGCTTCCTAATCATTCCCATACACTGATTGGCTTTATCACTCTGTCTCCTCTCCACCAATAAGCTAGTGTGTGGTGGGTGTTCTGGTGCAATATGGCTGTCGTCGCATCATCCAGGTGGATGCTGCACACTGATGGTGGTTAAGGAGATTCCCCCTCTTTCATGTAAAGCACTTTGAGTACCCAGAAAAGCGCTATATACATTTAACGAATTATTAATTATTATTATCCATCCATCCATCCAGCCATCCAACCAGCCAACCGCAACATATCCATCCATCCATCCTTCCTTCCTTTCGCCCATCTATTAACCACGTATCCATCTATCCATGTATCTATCTTTGTCTATCCATCAACATATCCATCCATTCAACCATCCAACCAACCATCCATCCATCCATCCATCCATCCATCCATCCATGTATCATCCAACAACCAACCAAATACGTATCTATCCATCAATCTGTCTATCCATCCATCCCATCCATCATCATATCAATCAGTACTGGTTTTACCCCCAGTCCGACGCCCCTGTGAGTCAGACTGCCTCCTCCCATCTCAGTGTGTGGAATAATACAAATAAGACTACACTTTATTAGTCAAACATTTGGTTGCAAGGGATTGTATGATAATGAAAAATATCCCAATCTTGCTCCTTTCATTATGATATCTGGGCTGTATTTTTTTTAAGACTATGAATAAAGACAGATTACATGGGCTTGCCACATATGTTTCTTGTAATACTTAGAAACACAAAACAAAATGTACAAAACTAATCTCCTTTGCCCACATAAGCAGCACCAATCCCTTTTGATGAAACAAGCACATTGACACAGTATGTTCTCACAAGCTAACTGATGCCAAGGGTGCGACAAAGACAGCAGGACTCTGTGTATGTTTTATTTCTCTCAGTGGTGAGCTTTCTATCATGTCTGGACTGATAAAATAGATGCATTTTCTTTCTCAAGCACATCCCTTTTTCCGTTCTTTCAAAGGAAGAATCCTTAGTGATCTCCATCTGCCTTTCTGCACGGCAGACTGACATCTTTTCTTTGCTTTGCTTTCATTCACATCTTTTTTTCGTTTTACAAAGCCCATTGCTGGACTGGAAGTCTGGAAAGCTGAATTAGAAATCTGGATTCGAAAAAAAGATTCTACCATCAAAGTCTCACTCTTCCCAACACCACGTAATCTTCCTCTCCTTTCATTTTCACACCCAGGCATACTGTGCCATTTTTCCACGCGGTGTAGCTGAGGGCAACCGTATTTACGCTCATCAAGGTTTAATGGCTGGTTAAACATAGCTTATGTTTCTAAAGATTCCTTCTAGCCATGGAAACATTCTCTTCCGCAAAAACTGTTGCATACTAATATTGGCTGGCATATGTGAGGGTTAGTAAATGTCTCTAGGGTGTGTGTGTCTGTGTTTGAGAGTGCATGATGTGTGTAGATGTTGTGGTCTGGAGATGAAGGGCCAGTTTGTGGGATTCCAGAGAGCTTTCCATAAGCTGCCTAATTAAACACCAAGGACTCGCTGATGGAATGAACTAGAATCTAAAGACATCAGGGAAAATACAAACACACATACACATCCCACAGTGATTACTGCAACATTTTCATCCATACTAGTGATGCTTGATTTGTTAACACACCACTGCTATACATTTGCAAACAGCTCAACTCGAGTGAAGAAAATGTTCACACAAACTGCAAATTCTGTTATTATTTAGTACTGTAAATCTATACAGTTACATACTTTTGCTTAAAAAAAATTAATAAATAAAAAAATAAACCACTGTAAAGGCAGGAAATGCACTGTAAAAAAAATTCTGCCTGATCCGATAAGCCTATAATTATTTCCATGTAATGGCGAATAACCAAAAAATAGCTGATATACACACAATAAAATAAAACTAAATAAATACAAAAATTAAAGGTTATACAATTTAAGCATCAAGATACTATAGATTATGAAAAATGTATAGTGTATATATATTATTTGTATATTAAGTGTTATTAAATTAAATTATATAAATTATATAATTACTAATTAGTTCAATCAGTTTTATTAGTTCATTATTAATTATTATATAAATTTTAAAATTATACATGTAATTATTAAAGTGAATAACCTTGTAGGTTAGGTGAACGATTAATTAGATAAATAATATATTTCAACTGAAATTAGTAAATGTAAAAAATAATTCAAACAGACGTTAACCAACATGTTAAAACATAATAAAAAAACACATGACAAAAACAGAAAATGTGATGTGCATCTCTTAAGCAGTACAACAATTCTTCAAAAATATTGAATATTTTTGGAAAAAATACTCAACACAACAGCATATTGGTTTCAATAAAACAGTGATAAACAGAGGTATTTAACCAAACATTTAAGTAAAAAAAAAATGGTGGTACTTTTAAGGGAGCACATTTTGTGAAGACTTTTGAGTGATGACTCAAATAAATCAATTAGCTAAAATTAATCAGACTTCAAGGCTAATCTATACATACACTAACAAAGGGCATTTGATGAAGTATACAGTGTCCCAGACAGCAAGCAGTTTCGGCCCAGATCTGGCCCACATCTGGCCCACATGGATTTCACGTGGGCCAGATGTGGGCCGGATCTGGGCCAACACTATTTTGCTGTATGTCTATTGATATTATGAAATAATGTTTTATGCCAGTGTCTTAGTTCAATACAGTTCTAATTTGGTCATTAGCTCGAACTGAGGAGGGATGATAGGAATTCAGCGCCAACTGTTGTTTTGAATCTCTCAGTGCTGAGAATCAATGCATGAAAAAGAAAAAAAAAACCTTCTCCTGTGTGCAGGAATATAAATCTAATTCTCACTCTCTCCCTCTGTTCCTCTCACTGAGAATATGCAATCTATCTTTACCCCGGAGCAGTTCTGGAAAAACATAATTTCACATATCTAGATGGCACAATCAAGCAAAAAGAAGGTAAATTCAAGCTAACTGCTCTTTCTCTGGGGAATCTGGCATGTAATTGGCTGACTGGGCTGCACAAGAGTGGCATTTCCTCTGCTTTTTGTTCTTCAAGTAAACATGTCAAACATATATTGTTCAAGCAGACTAATATTTAACAGACTACCTCTTTATTTTAAACAGCCCACTGGGCATGGAAAATGAGCATTTTCAGCAGAGGGAAGATTAGGGCAGAAGATGAATATTCGAACAACAAACAGGCTAATGCAAGCAAACATACACAATGATGTAAACAGACACTGATATGCGTTGCTCTTTAAACAAAGAATATTAAAAGTTGCAGGGGAAAGGGCCCGTGTAACATTTATAAAGACCTAAATGTTCATTCAAGCTGAACGCCGAAAGGACAATGCATAAAATATAGAGCATAACACTCACACACACATACACAGAAAGGTGATAAAACATTACCAAAAGTAAACGAGAGCGGCTTAGTACATGAAGTGTTGAATAATTTACAAGTCCGCCAGAGATCACATGATATTGTGAGTGAAGGACAGGGTCGTCAGGATACTGAAGGCTTAATGTAAGCTATGATTTAATGCTGTAATGGCACAGACTGTTGAGAGACACTACAGGGCTAAAAGTATATGGACATTTCCTTCTAATTAAAAGGTTTGAATAGGCCCCTTAATTCCAATGAAGACCAAATATTAATGCTCTGGGATAATTTACATGGCATTCTGGAGAATTAAATTAAAATTAAATGTTCAACAAGCACATGCAGGTATGGTGTTATGGGTATCCATATATTTTTGGTCAAATATTGTAGTTTTTCTTGATTCTTGATTATCACACCATTTCATGGAAAAATCAAAACCATCTAATTGTTTCATTTATTACTTTTATTAATTAATTTATTTTATATTTATTTTTTTAATAGGAAAGAGATGGGACACTTGAAACCAACATGGTGACAAGTGATTTAATTTAAATGGGTCATATGGCTTGCTAAAAAGAACATTGTTTTTGGTATTTGGTGTAATGAAATGTGTTTATGTGGTTTAACACATTATTTTCCACGTACTGTACATTATTGTTGCTCCTCTATGCCCCGCCTTTCTAAAACGCGTCATTTTTTACAAATCTCATCGTTCTGAAAAGCAAAGTATATGCTTATTAGCCAGCTATCCAGTGCATTGTGATTGGTCGAATACCTCAAGCGTGTGATGAAAATGTGACAGCTGCGACACATACTGTGATGCTGAGACAAAAACATTAAAACCCATTACAGTTGAGGCATTTGTTGCATCCAGTGGGGACATAATTATGGATTATAGTGACTATTAGATAGATATAGACAGACAGACAGACAGACAGAAAGACAGATAGACAGATAGATAGATAGATAGATAGATAGATAGATAGATAGATAGATAGATAGATAGATAGATAGATAGATAGATAGATAGATAGATAGATGAAACGAAAAATAACTCTTATATAGGCTAATACTCGCGAGGCGGCTTGATACGCGCAAGCTTTGGATGTGACTGCGAGGGCACATACAGCACGTGGAGCGCGCGAGTACCAAATGGCTTAAAATACTTAAAAGGTGTGCAAATTATACATTTTTGTGACAATGTAACAATTACACGATTAGTCAAGTCAAGTGACAGTTCTGTCAGCTGTCGAAATGTGAGTGAGTCTTGTATCGCAGTGCGCAGCAGGTCACTGTAGTGCAGACAAGATGCGCTGATGTGAAGCGCACTCCGAGAGAGTTTATGGTTTCAAATGACTGATTGAATCTTGTTTTTGTGGATTTATTTTATTATTCAAACCTACAAGCTATGTTGAATAAATGCAGGGATTTACCTCATTATAAACGTGTAAGCTGCGAGAATTATTAAAACCACAGAAATGACCTGATTAAATATAACTATTATACAGAGATTTGAAAAATAAAATTCCACAACTTTTTCAAAACGTTTTTAGGCCTGGAAATTGTTGTTTTAAAATCGCATGGCATTTCCATGACCTTACAGACCATAAATGCAACTGATGCACGCTCTTAAAATCATTTAAACTGGTCCAGCAATGTGATTGCGTGAATGTTCCGTTACCTCTCCCTCCTGTAATCACATGCCGGATCCGTTACCCCGCTTTGTTCCGGGACCTCGCAATTTACAAATAAAGCACTGCCTGTAATCCATCAGATACTAAGTTAATTTGTTTTCTATTGGTCTCTGCTGGTCCTTTCACCACTCGCCTCATCCCAGGCTGATAAAGACAGTGGGTGTCGTTTTGTTTCATGCTTGGTACTTATCTAGATCAAGGGTAATGCAGTCAAGAGTCCAATCCTGATTTCTGCACTCTAATGCAGACAATTGAACTGAAACAAACTTCAGCTGTGATAACTGCTTTCTGGCCTGAGCAAAAGAGAGATTACAGATAATTGTTGAACACACATCAAATGTGAAATTTAGCATGGCTCACGTACACTGCTGGACAGCTAAATGCACACTGAGAAATGGAGCCTTCACAAATATGATTGGTGAAGCATCTGATTGAGGTTGTTTAAGCAGGGCACCTGATAGCTTGTTGACACCTTTAAACTCCCACACAAGTGCACAAGAGATGATAAGACGCAGACGGGCAGCATCTGTGAGACGCTCACACAAAAACTAAACAAACACAGCTAGCAAGGGTTGTGAGATCTGAGAACAGAACTAAAATGCTAAATATTATTAGTAATTACAATGAACAAACAGCATTTTTCACTGGAGAAAACATTATTATGGATTAATTCAGCCAAAGCAATGGTTTGAATGTGTTTCTTGTACAAACACATGGATTTTCTCCTCACAAAATGTAGTGTAGATGTTTGGACTCATTCTGACGGCACCCATTCACTGCAGAGGAACCACTGGTGAAAAAGTTACAATGCTACATTTCTCAAAATCTGAAGAAACAAACTCATCTACATCTCGGATGGCCTGAGGGTCAGTACATTTTCAGCAGTTTTTCATATTTGGGTGAATCATTCCTTTGAAACAGTACAATCAATTCAACAGTCTGAACTTCTGTCCCTCACAGCTTCATTTTCATTCATGTCAAATTAAATATGGCTTCAACTCTGACTAAGGTCTGTTGGAACAAAAATTAGAACAAGAGCAGGGCAGTGAGGAGATGACAGGACAAGTGAAGGGTCACAGAACAAGTGTGCTCTTCATGTTAATGCAAATTGAAAGGGATGGAATAATGATCGTTAATTTATACAGCCTAATTAGTGAACTAACTATAAACACTGCCATTATGACTGATCAAAACGATGACAGATATGATCCAAGGGTCATCTAGAATCGAGCGGATACTTAATGTAAATTTAGTCATTTGTATGAACATGCTACATTTCTTCCTCCTGTTCTGTGTTTAGTTATATCGTTTGTTCTGCTTCTCCATTAAACACCCACAGGAACATTATTTAATAAAAAGCCTAAAATTAATTACTTGAAACCAGCACAGCGACAAGTGATTAAACTTGAAGTTATTTATTATTTTTGTATCTTGTTTTATAAATACGATGAGAAGAAAGACGCCATGGAAAGCTACGAGAGTTGTCACATTTCTTCCTTCGGTTCTGCAGTTAATTATATCTCTTGCTCTGTACCTCCATTAAAAGTCCACAGTAACATAATTTAATAAAAAGCCTAAAAAAAATTTTAATCCCAAAAACCCAATCAGGGGTACAAACAGAGATCCTTTGCAGGGTTTCCCTGAAGAACATCATACTATGTAAAGCGTTTTCTGTAATTTATTTTGAAATGTAATAATATAATAATGTAAAGTTTTTGTAATAAATGCATTTGTATAATAATAATGATAATAATACTTATTACTATTATTGAAAAAATAATATTTAAAAAATGCTTTGATATCTTTAATTGATTAATTACTATTTGTTAATTATTTCAATAATTTAATGTATTATTATTATTATTATTATTTAATACATGACATTATATATGTTTTGGTATAATTAAATACATGTATACATACTTTATACATATACACACAAACGCACACACACACAAACACATATATATAAGTATACACACATACACACACACACACACACATATATATAAGTATAAATACACTGTATAGATACACAGTTACTTTCATTGGTTTGTGCATTCTTATTTGTTTGTTCATTATTTTAATCATTTATTATTATTATTATTATTATTCAAAATACAGTCCATTACATCACATTAAAATATAATAATAAAACAACAATAAATAAATTAAACATTTAAGAAAAAATATAAATTACATAAAACAATCACATTTAATATTTTAATGTTTTTTTAACTTAATTTTCTTTCATTTATTCATACATTTTTGGTTGTTCTCTCGCTTTCTTTCATTTGGTTGTTCTTTCATTCAGGTCTCTTTCTTTAATTTTTCTCCAGCATGTCTGCCTTTTTCAATGTCTTCCATCATTCCTTTCTCCAACCCTTCCTGTCTTCCCACTGCGTGAACAAACCCCAAATGAGCTTCTATGGGGGAATCTGTCGAGGAGACATTAGCACATAGCTCCTGTTCTCCCGACGTGACTGACTGGCCAGGAGCCAAAAACCAGAGCAGACAGCGAGCAGGTGGGTTTCACTCCCGCGAGAGCAGACTGGGCCTTTCGTGAAAGACACAACTGGGGATATCAGGAGAACAGAAGCCACTTGAACGGCTATGTTAATCCCTCATTTATATTCCAGCCAGGTTAAGAGCAGGTGCTCACGTTCAGCCCCTTCCAACAATAAGCCCTGATTGCTCAGACAGAAGCCACACTAACAAGGCCAACCTGACAGGATTGGGAAAATGGTAGACTTCGAGAAATGCACATTTCCTATATACATAAAAATATTTGCACACTTTTAAGGATACATTAATAATTTGTCATCATTTACTCACTCTCATATCAGTCATGAAAATCATGTATGACTTTCTTCTTTGGAATACAAAAGAAGATATTTTGAAAAAACTTTTTATCTCCATCAATAAAATTCAACTGGTTTCAAAGGGGTTCTTTTGGACCCTGTTAACTTTCATTAGATGGACATAATAGTGCAAATATTCTTCAAAATATCTGTTTTTGTGTCATTTTTTGGATAACTATATCTAGTTAACTATTAACTACATCACGACAACTAGAAAGCATCCAAACACTTCTGAATAGTATCATTTTAAACCTCAGATAAATTTTTGTAAAACCTTGGGCTTGAACAGCATGCTTGTGCAATTTATAGGTTATGGTTTACCTCAAAAACAGATAAAAACAAAGGCAAATATGCAAATTTTATGGATCTTTAAATCGTAACCCATCAAACCGGGGGAAATAAGCCAGTGTGGAGTGGAGTTAAGGAGTGACTTTTTTTGCTCTGGGTGGGAATTATGAGCTGTCTCACATCCTCTCTCCTCAGTCAGAGAATGTGCTGAGCTTATCTGTCGCTTGACAGATTATCCATTCAAACACAGCGCTATTAGTGGGTGGAGGAGATTAGCTCTGATCCTTCATTTTCATAGGTTTTAAAGTTATGAGCGCGAGGGAGGATTGCCAGTTTATATCCTGGTCTGCAGCTACAAGTGTATCTCTCCATCAGTGCTGAGCAGAGAGAAAAGGTATTTTCATTTATCGAGAGGCTTGGAGAAAGTGGGGTAAGGTTGGATCTTTTGGGGAGTTAGAGGTTAGGATTTTCTATATGTATGTTTTCGTAAATTTAATTTCCCAGTAGTGGGTAACTTTTTCATTTGGATAGAAGAAAGATAGCTGTGAAACAATGAATGAAACTGATGAAACAAACAAATTCAATAAAATTTTTCGTAAGGATAAAATATTATAACACTAAACTGTAGGGAGCCCTTTTACATTACTATAAGGTTACAACTAATAACAGAGCCCAAACATAAATTCAATTACTGTTTATTTTAAAGAGATAATCGGATCGGATAAAGTTGATGATTCTTTAGGGTCATAATGAAAAGTCTAATAAATACTTAGTTTAAAGTTTCTCAATGGTAGTGTGAAACAACACGCTTTTTACCCTGTCAAAAATAGCTCTTTTCATAGCAAGCCATAGTGTTGCATGCTGCTTTAAATGCAAATGAGTTCTGCTTGCCCCGCCCCTCTCTTCTGAGCCGCTCTCTGAGAGATGGTAAACTTTAGCTGCATTCATCGTGAAACTTGCTAACCATAACGTTATTAGGAAAGACGATTTGCAAAGATTCATAAAAAAAAAACGTATAATCACTTCTTCTGTAGGTGAAGGTTGTGTGAACAGACACATTTATGCAGATTGGGGATCCGCGCATTCCCTTCAAAAACTAAAAAGTATTCCACTACGTCTTCAGCAGCTCAGATGTGGGGAGTAAATGGCGACTGCTATGTTCATTATTACATCCAACAACAAAACACCTCAATCGCTTAGGAGCCATTCATGTTTGAATTTCCTGAAATAAATTTTTACATAATTAGAAATGTTTACATAATTTTAAAGTTGAGACTTTGTTTCTTATCAGAATCAGAATCAGAATTCGCTTTATTCGACAGATGTGTGCAAAGACATGAGGAATTTGTTGTGTTTTTTAAGGTATATATAAAACTAGATGTATATATATAAATAAAGTTTTCAGTGAAGTTCCACTCATGCAGTAGTTAACCCAGTTTACTTGCATAATTTTATGTATTTCCAAATGAAATGGTAAATTTAGTACAATTAAATGTAGGACATTATTATTTGTTAACTGATTGGATTGTAAAATGTAGGTGTGGCACACCAGAATGAAGTAAAATATTTAGAGAGGAGGGGCAGGACTTGATGATGTCATCTGATTAGAAAAGTCATAAACAATAGTTCACAATAAGACCATGAATGCGCATCGAGAACAAAATTGGCTCAATTTTGATTTCGTATGAACTAACATTAATGCCAATGTATGCACCTTTAACATCAATTTATCAAAAAAGTGTGACAAAAACAACACACAACAATGTGTTACAAAGAGGAATCTGTAAACATCAGTAAAAATCTGTTTGTGACTGTTTTTCTCTGCAGTGCTACGGTGAAATCAAAGTGTGCAAATGCTGCTGTCCCCTAGACAGAGTGCTTATCTTCACTAAAGTGTCAGGCATAGGATAAGTGACTCATTTGGGATGTAGCTAATCTCCATAAGGCAGGCAATAAACCTGTTCTCCGTCTCCACTCCCTGCATATCTACACAGTGAGAGAGACTAAAGGGGGCCAAAGCTGATCGCCGCACTGACGCAAGGAGCAGATTTATGATCCCTGGGTGGCATGTCTGAATCGGGCCAGCTCAGCTCTCCAGAGCCCCATCGCAGAACCCTCCACAACTCAAACTTTATGCTTTATTCTAGCACCATAAGACAAGAGAAAGTAAGACAAGAGAGGAGGAAGACAGAGAGGTCAGAATATAATTCATTTCCTTCAGTCTTACACAGGCTCCCAAGGTCCCAGTGGTGAACAGGCAAAAGAAAAGATGACAAGGCTCTCTAACTGAACCTACAGCTTTTATATACAGCAACAAGAGAGAAGTACATTTGATATTTTCTGAAGTAAAGAAGTGGGAAAATCCAGTCAAACTTTTCATTACAATTTCATGGTATTGCTATGGTATTGCTGAGACATTCTAAATGTTTTAAAGTGTTTTTAAGGTGAACTGGGTGAATGGTTATTGACCCAAACCCCATGTCTATAGGTGATTTCAGGTTTTACTATCTTAATGGGGGGAAAAATAGTCTTACATGGGTTCCTAAGGCCCATATGGAGAACAGGCAAAAGAAGAGATAGCAAGGCTTTCTAACTAAACCTACAGTTATAATATACAGCAAAAAGAGAGAACTAGATTTTATGAAGAAAATAAGTGGGAAAATCCTGTGAAACTTTTCATTTTGATTTCAAGGTATTGCTTAGACATTCTAAATGTTTAATGTTTTTTAAGGTGATGTGTGTGGTTGGTTACTGACCAAAGTCCTACGCCCGAAGTCTATATGTGATTTTAGGTTTAAATATCCTCTTGGGACAATCTTAACAGAAATAAAATAATAAAATTTGTCTTGTATGGGTTCCCAAGGCCCCAGTGGAGAACAGGGAAAACAGCAATGACAAAGAACTTATATAAAGCAACAGGAAAGCTGCCTCAAAGTTCTTTTTTGCAAGTTGCTGTGTGGCTTTCAGGGTCCACAGGAGAACATAAGGCACACACACATTTGAAATCAAAACTCACAAAGAGGTGCAAAGCAAAAATGTATTCTGCGATTACAGAATACAATTAACATAAAAAAATCGTACAGCATTACATTTACAAAGTGCATGATGTCCCAAAGCCACCTTTCTCCTAATGTGAATCAACATCAACATATGCAGCAAAGTTTCATTTCCTTGCACAGGCATTCCGTTTGGAGTGAAATACTTCTTCCTGCTGTTTCCACTTTCCAGCAAGGCGATAAAACCCAAAGCGAGGCCCCCCAGAGACCCTGACAGCACTCTACACCAAAGACAGCAGGACCCAGTCCAGCACCTTTCATCAGAACCCTCTTATCTGCCGTTATTTTACCGGTGACGTGCCTGTGGACTGATCACCCTTCATCTCTGCTTCAGCAGACACACTCCTGCATTCACAAGCTTTCTGCATTCACAAAAAAATAAGAAGGGAGAGATAAACAGGGAAAGTAGCAAGTGAGAGACAATAACAGAAATTACCCACAATGCTTTCAGGCAAAGCAGGTAATTTTTGGAAACACGAAGGTTTCTGAGTAGCTCTCGACTGCAGGAGTGTGTATCTGTGTGTGTGCGAAGATGGTAAGCACTCTCAGGATAATGAAAATTGTCCTTCTAAAATGTAAGAGATGATTGTGGGTGCTCGTCTGACATCTCTCTGATCCAGAATTCTCCGTCAGTAACAGCGTTGATGATGACAATTGCAATTTGATGAAAATGGCTCAGAAACATCAAGTATATATCTCTCTCTGTCACATGCACATAAATTCATACCAGGATGAAAGGCTTTTTGAGAGCCTAAGATGAAAGCTGGCTTGTTTCTTTACATCTGGTACTCTTAAGGAATAGAGAGGGAATAGCTAAGAGGAGTTAGAGAAGAGAGGAGGAGAGAAGACAGGAGTGCCTACGCACTGTCTGATGCAGTTTTCAAGAAACAGTTGCAGGACTCAACCCAAAAAGCCTACCGGCTCCGCAGCTGTTCCAACGCCTGCAGCGTCACGGGGTCTCGCAATAACACTGGCCAACAACAGTCACAGGAAGAGACAATGTTAGAGATAGGAAATGCTTGTAGGAAAAAAGCAAAAATAATGATGTATCCGTTTTCTAAATGCATGCAATCGAGTTCCCCAAAGAGGACAAGGCTCAACCTGAGAAACTTTGTGATTGTTCTCAAAAAATTAGTTCTCTCACAAAGCTATTGTATTCACCTGAGAAACACAATATATGCGATACAGTATTTTCTCTCACCTCATATTATCTCCATCACAAAAGTTTTAGGAGGAAACTTGAAGTTTTTTGAGGGAATGCAAGTATATTGCAGTTTCTTTTTCTTCTCATCCTGGAATGCTACTGTCCTGCAGATTTCAGCTCCAACCCCAATCAAACAAACCTGAACCAGCTAATCAAGGAGTTCAGGGCTACTTGACAATTACAGGCCAGTGTGTTGTAGCAGGGTTGGAAATGAAATCTTCAGGATGGTAGCTCTCCGGAAGCAGATTTGGACACTCCTCTTTTTGCGGCTCCATATGTTATAGATCACGGGTGTCCAATGTGCTGCAGAGTTTAGTTTCAACCAGCTCCAACACACTCCCTGGAAGTTTCTAGTGAGTCTGAAGACCTTTATTACTGTGGTTCAGGTGTGTTTAATTAGGGATGGAGCGAAACCCTGCAGGATAGTGGCCCTCCAGGAACAGGTTTGGACATCCCTGTTATGTAGTAGATCTTATTGTAATCAGTTCATCTGTTTAAACGTTTAACTTTTTAAATATTTTGACCTTGTAATGTTTAATCAACCTTAACCTCCCAGTGAAAACAACAGATGTATGCAGAACTTCTCAAACTGTTTTGTCCACTTGAGCCATTTAACCTCAAAAGCCAATCATCAATCGATAGAACAAAGTCTTTGCCCAACATTTTCCCCCTTTTTTTTTATAAACCTTACACTTGGGTTACCAGTACAGAAGAAAATATCTGTCCAGTTACATTTCATTGGACTTTTACAATGTTCCTAGTAAGTAAAGTGCCAAACAACACTCAAAAATCAAGCAAACACCACTTAAACCCTTATGAAATACTTTACAAGGTCATCTGAAAGGGACTTTTTCATTTTGGCTGTTCAGGGAACTAGATGGCAATGCTTTGTTAGTGTCTATTCTTTGCTCCCAAAAGACAATCCTTTCTTTCTTTTATCAGGTCTACATAAAAGGATCTGAAGGGGTGGAGCCAGAAGAGAAGAAGAGAAATGCACCTATGGCGAGGAAGCGACTTATTAATATTCATGAGGTGAGGAACCACAGTGGTGCGCGGCATCAAAGTCAGGAAGTAGTGAAGACGCTGTTCCTCATCTCCTTCAGACACACTCCATTCTTCACTGTTCTTTTCTCCTCTGCTTTCTCGGTCGCTCTCTATTTGTGGATTGCATTATGTTTGTGTCAAGGTATAAGTATGTGGATGTGTGCTGGAGGTCGGTCCACTCGGTGGGAGACCAGAACAGATCTTTCTTCTCTCTGCACTCACTTCCACCTTCACTCCAGGGGACGCACACCTCTCAGCAAATTGCCTTAGCAGCTAGTTTCACACACACATACAGTACAGATGCTTTCAACAGCTAGATTGTGCTCTTGAATTTATGTGCACATTTGTAAACCACAAACCTCTTCTCATGCCAATTTTTACACTGGTCTCTAAGGTCTCAGTGCATGTTTGTATTCAAATACATACTGCTTGTATGTTATGTTACATAAGATGATATGATGCTGATTAAATTGTAATTTATTTTATAAAATGAGATTTTATACAATAAAATAAAATACAATCATTTTGTTCCAGCTGTTTCAAACCTGTATGAGTTTCTTTCTTCTGTTGAACACAAAACTATAACGTGGAATGTCACAGAATTTGGCAAATTTTGGATGGAGAAATCACGAGTAGGTCAGTGCACTTAACCACTTGAGCTGTTATTTTGATTTTTTGAGAATTAGGCATATGCAATATTGGACCCACCGGTGGGTCCCCAGAGTTGATGTGGTTAAACCAAAATGCAATATGGACTAGTGTCTGTAAATATTAAGCCACAGAAGACTATTTAAATATGTTCTATGTGTCTCTGTGTGAATGAACAGTATTGTTTACATACTGAAGCGCATGTAACACTAGCAGTGATTTCAGCCTCTGCCTTCTCAATATATGAGTACATGAACACAATCTATAGAACTGCTCTGAGAGTAACTTCATAAGTATTTTACCAAAACTTTTGAGTAAACGATCATATAACATCATATACAAACAGAAACCTAAAGGTCTTCACAGCAAAATAAATGTTTAACTTGAATAAACCATGACAGAAATATTACTTAATGTAATAATAGTACTAATAAAATTATTATTAAAAGATGATTTTTAAATATTTGCCAGAAATTTAGCAGAAAATTGTACACACAACACGACACAGGATTTTTTTTTATAATAATACATATATATTTTTTAATTAAATCAATAAGACATGGTTTTGATTATTAATGAATTATGAATGAATCCATTGAAATGTGAATTTGGTCAAAGTAAAACTGAATTTGATAAAAAAAAATAAAAAGGGCCTTACAAATACTTTGTACTTTTAGTAAATTGCTGTTTAATGTTGTAAGTTTCATGATTTACATTTTTTTTTCTTTAAAAAAATCTTAATAACATTTAATATAACCATTAAAACAGACTAAAAAATTTAAAATGGAAAAACCCAGAATTTAAGATTAAAAAAAAAAAAAAAAAAAAATATATATATATATATATATATATATATATATATATATAAAATTAAATAAATGGAATTTGGGGAAAATAAAATGGATTTCATAGGGCCCTACATAAAAAAATGTTCGTAAGGAAACAGTTGAGAGTAGCTATTGCCTTTTTTTCATATACTTTGGTTAACAGCTTCAAAGTATCTTCTTTTGTGTTCTACAGAAGAAACTTGAGGGTGAGTAAATGATGACAGAACTTTCATATTTAGTTGAACTATCCCTTAAAGCTACTGAAAAATTATATTAGTCTTGCTACTTTTAGTTATTTACTGTATTCCCCATATACAGGTTTATATTCACAAGCCTGATATAAAATTGAAGAGCTGGAAAGTTCCCTCATCTGTGGGCCCATAAGTGTAGGCTCTCAAAACCAAAAGAACATACGATAAAAAAACCAGCAATGAGTGAAGTGGGATGTAGGATGTTTGTCGCACACACAATTTCCATGTTCTGCTTTCAAACAGATGACAGGCCCTCCATCGGCCATTAAACATTCACACGTTAACAAAAGACTGCAGAGATTACATTAAACGACACAAACCTCATTTTCTCAAACCCTTTGAGGAATATCCCCATCAGCTATTGCTGCCATGGTTACACAAACCAGGCGCTGTTTCTGGCAAAACACTTCAGCTTCTCATAGGACGGGGAAGATGAGCATGAATGTACTAAGCTTAAAGCACTCCCTTATCTTCATCCCGACTTTATATTAACTATCCGGGACTGTTGCATTCATGGAATAAATTCAAAACCCTTGAGTAGTTGAAAAACAAGACTTCTGATAATAGCCACAGAGGGACTGACTCCGATTTCCCAACTGTCCTCAACATCCTCGTCCTATTCAGTCTTTATCTCCCATTTCATGATTCTGTAGAAAAATAAATCAGCCTGATGATGAGTACTATAAATACTTTGCCACTGTCATTTGTTTTCCTCAAAACAAGGGAGGAATCTTATCACACAGGCGTTAGCATTTGCGCTAGCTCTGTCTCTGTTTACACAGGCACAGCACAGGCGCATGTAAGCATTTTGTTGTGATTATTATAGGCCATTAAATTTGATTTACACAGAGAGTAGACATAAAAGAGAGAGAAACGGGCAAGAGAAAAAAACAGTAAAATGACAGAATGGTTTATGAGCGTTGATTGATTAGCTGGTAAATTGACACACAGAATCCGTTTTTATTGACACAACTCCACGACAAAAGAGTCCTGCTGACCGCCAGCTATTCATCATGTGATGCGTCAGCCTTACACTAGTCATGTTTATGGGCCTATCACACATTTATTGGATGAACATGTAAATCTCTAAAAGTGAACCGGCCAGCACCTTGATGTTAAATTGGTAAGTGCATTACTAGTCTTACCATCAAGTCCTTCTGGGAACATTTTATGATTTTGGATATCATTATGACTACTTTGTTTGGACTTCTTGTGCATTAAAATAAACAACACTGGTAAAAAAAAAAAAAAAAAAAAAAAAAAAAAATATATATATATATATATATATATTGAATGGAAACCAATAAAATAGCCAATCACTAATTGTCGAGTACACCATAGGCCTACTCAGCACAATGCTAATGCTAATAAAATCTGATTCTGACCTGTGACCCTGAAGTGTTATTGGACGTGTAGCGTTTGAGCGGACAGCAGGGATTTGGGATACTCCTAACAGTTCTCTCTCACTGAAGTGTGGCTTCAAACCCGTTCTAAGCCTCATTCAAACCATAAGCCTCAATCACAAAGCACCTCTTACTGCCCGAGATATCGATCAGCTGTGTGAGAGGAGAGTCAATACAGGCCTGAAAAAGATCTACACCTCTTTCTTTCATACTTTACCTCCTTGCTGCATCTCACATTCCCTCTTTTCATTCCCCCAACTACCCCTTCATTCTACTTTCTGTAGTCCAGAAATATATTTGATTTTGTGGACCGATGAGTTCTGAAATGTGGAAGGTAGCAATTCACAAGCAATTTAAGTGTGCCAGTGGATATTAGTATATTAGAAACCAAGTAAGCCAGAGCTAGCAAGCTACCTATCTATCTATCTATCTATCTATCTATCTATCTATCTATCTATCTATCTATCTATCTATCTATCTATCTATCTATCTATCTATCTATCTATCTATCTATCTATCTATAATAAAGAAAACCATTCTAATTTAATGATTAGATATTTTTAAAATATATGTTTTTTAATATTAATGCACACACATACAAATTGTGGGGGCTTTCCATAGACTTTTATTATTTTTATACTGACCAAACTATATTTTGTTTGAATTGCTACAATTTCTAACAAACATCATTAACTATTTTTAATATTTATTATTTTTCTCACACACACACGTATACTTAATATACATTTTATATACCTTTTTTACAATACACTTTTATAAAAAATACAAAGATTTGTTTTTACTAAATAAATTATATAATATATAAAAGTAATATATTCATATGAAACTGATACATTAAAAACATTTTATTCAACAATATATTTATCTTTACAATGTATAATTATGTTTTTATCATTTATCATATAAATACATCTACTCTGCATTTGCATACTTGTGTACAGTTAATAGCAATATTATTTTTCTTTCCTTCTCTGTTTCCCTTTCTGCACATTTTTGCCTATTATTTGTTATCCCCCTTTATTCATCTCCTTTCTTTCACAAGGCGAATGCTCTAGCCTGGTAATGTGAGCCCATCTGTTCTAAGACTTGTTAGGATAATGAATCCTTATGTGGCCCAAATGGCTTCCTATTAGAAATGAGGATGAAGGACAAATTAGCTCTCACTACTCCGAGCCAGATACAGAGAGAGAGCGCAGACGGACTCGTCAATACGAATAAAGCCGCAGTAAAGGAGGGTCAGCTTTATAGTGAGATTAAGACCTGTCTCTCTCTTTCTTTCTCTCTATGTGTCTATGATGAAAGACTAAGGGAGAATACAGTTGGGCTAGAGAAACCTAATTCAACTGCTGTTCTAGTGTACAGTAAGCACAGCAGATGGCCTCTGAGCACTAACAGCTGTGTGTATGTATATATGTGTGGACAGAAGCTTTATGTGTTAAAAATCCATTTGCAGCATTCACAGAAAAAAAGGCACTTCTATAAATGAGACTGTACAAGCTTGCTATATCTGCAATATATGGGTTGTTGCTCTTGTCTTGAAGGGAATCATAGTCCATGAATAACTGTTTACAGAAGACAGTGACTGCTCATAAACTGTTTTCATAGACTAATAAAACTTGGAGGAACTAAGTAGATCACACACATACACACATTTTCAATGATGTTGGGTACTTCTATTGTTTTTCCACTAAACTAATGATAAGTGTCAATCCCCTAATCCTCAATGTATATACATCGACTTTATATTTTCATTAACAATTCACTCATCTTATTTAGTATGCTTTTTAAGCTGTTTTTCTTATGGGAACTGTTGACCGTTTCCCATAATTTAGACAAAGAAATAATAAGTAAACAAACAATAACAAACTAACAAAGTAAAATCCACTGTACTATATACACACTATATATTACAGAATGTACATACTTTACAACACTAAAGGGTGTGAACAAGTTTTAGTTGTATTTTCTCTGTTTTCCATTTCACCTTAACATTTGGTTACAGGTCATTGTGTATATGCTGTCCTGCTGGGAGTCTTACAAATTTTGAAAGGATAATCTCTGCAAATGTATGTGTGTGTGTGTTTGCAGATTAGTTTGCTCTACATCTAGAAGTAGGCAAGGTGAGCCAATAAACAAAATTAATTACGAGCTGTCTCTATATCACATTAACATGCACAAAAAAACACAAACACAGACCGTAATGCTCTATCATCCTCTCAACAGCTCCTTGGTGGCTGTGTGAAAGACAGTTTACTAATGTAAATCTCCACAGAGAATTTCAGTTCAAAGACACATGACTGCAGCACAATGCAGTGCACCTGCTATAAAAGATTTAATGCAAGTCTTGCTGTCAGTGTGTTACGGTGTGTGTGCATGTTTCTGAGAAAAACTGCCGCAGCAACCAGAGTTTTATATGTATTCTGAAGATAAAGAGAGAGGCACTTGCCTGTGCAAAACAATGCCAACTGAGATGCCAACAGGGAACTAAATGTAGCTAAGCTACCAGCTAAACAAAATGTTTTGGTAGCATGAGAGCAGTTCAGTGGTTTATTTACAGAGGTGGGTAGTAACGAGTTACATTTACTTCGTTACATTTACTTGAGTAAATTTTTTGGGTAACTAATACTTTTTTGAGTATATTTAAAGATGGTACTTTTACTCTTACTTGAGTAAATTTTTTGGAAAAAATCTGTACTTTTACTTCGTTACTGTGGGCGACGCTGCTCTCGTTACTTTATCTTAATGCAATAAATGTTATAAATGCTTCAGTTTATTCCAAACGCGCTGTCTACTTTTCTCTGGGCAATGAGCGATGCTCGTTTGCAAATTATTCATTCTTTTGAGTCAACTCTGTTCAAAGGCTTGATCAAACCAGTTGGCAAACGAGTGAATAGGTTCATGAATTAGTTTGAATGATTCGTTCAGTTCCCTGCCGCACGCGCTGAGCGTCTGAAGTGGTTCACTCGGAGTTGTAACGTTTAACATCAGCAGCGTTGAAAACGTGGCTATGGAACTGCATTGAATTGAAAGCAAATCTGCAAAGGCTATTTGCTAGCGACGAAGATCTTTATTAGATGAACACCGCGTGTGCGGTCTACTGTTCAACAGGTAATAACCATACCTGTGACATTAGTTTGTTGTACGTGTGACTTATAACAGAAGGGAACCAAGTTGAATGCAGCTTCCAAAAGACACAAAAATTAGCCGATTAATATTTTATTAATATTAATACAATCACACCGGCGTGAGAACGTTCAGTTAGTCATATCATCAGCTGCTAAATTCAGATCTGTGATCGCTTGCTGGCGCTGAGCCAGAGATAGATGCGTTTTTACAGCACTGTGCATTATAACCAATCACACACGATTCTGTTGAGCTTATGAATGCAATGGCCAATCAGAGGTGTTCAGATGAGTCATCGCTAAAATGCCGGTGCTTCCTTCACTCGCTCGCTGACTGAATACCTCTTTCTGGCAAACTCCCTCGTCAGAAACAACAAAGTGCAGATGTGTGTACGAATCTATAATTAAGATATTGATTTCACAGTGTTAACAGTTTCAGTGATTTTAATGGGAGTTTTTTGATAGTGATTGAACACTAGACTGTCAGTGAAAATGATTTTTGATAATGTTAATGTTATTTGCTCTCTTTATGAACAATGAAAGATTAGTAGCAGTTTTTATATTACATTGAATTTCAATGTTAAATTCACATTTAATATAAAGTCAGTCGTATTAAAAATATGTTATGGCATGACACCTATATCTGTTACTTAAGTAAACAGACAGATGTTCTGTAACTTAACGGTCATGTGAGGAGTTTTCTCTCTTCTCTGTGTCAGAGGTTATTTATACATATATACATACTTTAATATATAATTTATTTCGTGATGCAAATCCGAATTTTCATCAGCTGTTACTCCAGTTTTCAGAGTTATGATCCTTCAAAATATAATTCTAATATATTGATTTATTACCAGTGCTGGAAACAGTTTTGCTGCTTAATATTTTTTTTGGAACCTGTGACATTTTGTTTAGGATTATGATAAAAAGAACATCATTGATAGTAAATCAACATATTGGAATGATTTCTGAAGGATTATGTGACATTGAAGACTTGAGTAAAGGCTGATGAAATATGTATATTTATTATATTTATACACACATACATACATTACATACATTTTATCTATATATCTAAACAAAAATAAAATAGGCTCAGTATATATGACCCAAAGTAACTAGTAACTAACTACTTGAGTAGATTTTTTATTCGATACTTTTTTACTCTTACTCAAGTAACTATTCAGACTAGTACTTTTACTTTTACTTGAGTAAATATTTCTATAAGTACTTTTACTTTTACTTGAGTACAGTTTTTGGGTACTCTACCCACCTCTGTTTATTTATCAGTAACAAGTTACTTTTGCAAAGAGTAATAAAATGCAACATCACTGTTGTTGTTTTTTTTTTTTTTTTTTTTTTACAACTTACAGGACAGAAAGACAGACCATTACACATAAAAAGACAGACATAAGTGTTAGAAAGACAGACAGACAAATAAAACAACAGATAGATAAAATGTTAGATAGAAAGACAGAACTATAGAAAGACAAAGACAGAGACAAAATGTTAGAAAGACATAAATGGTAGATAAAATGCTAGTTAGAAAGACAGACGGATAGACCTTTAGTAGACAGACAGTCAAATCAAATGAAAGATAGATAAAATGTTAGATAGATAGAAATATATTCAGGCAGAACATTAGATAAACAAAAAGACAGACAGAATGGATAGATACAGTGACAGACAGGCATTCAGATAAAAAGAGAAAATGTTAGATAAAAAAGACAAAGATAAAAGACAGATAAAATGTTACATAGACAGACAGACAGACAGAGCAAAAGGCAGAATGACAGACAGACAGATAGATAGATAGATTGATTGATTGATCGATCCAGTTCCAGGAATGGGTTGAATGTCAAGGTGTAGTACATTTGTAAGACATCTGCTGACATTAGTGCTGACACCGGCACCGTGTATCCTGAGCCGTAAAGGTCAACGTTCTGTTGAACCGTGCATACGGCTCAGATATGGCGGTCTTCTAAAGGATCAATGTCTGGGACTTTTTTCCCCCCTAAGGATAGGTGTAATAAATTCTGTAGAAATGACCCTGATGATTTTCTCACTGGAACCAACAAAATCATGTGGCTGAATGAACTGAGGAGGGATGGAGAAAGGGAAAGAAATGACCCAAGAGTTCTGCTTGCATGACTTCATCTCTTCGTTGTATCTAAGATGGAAAGTCCTTGAGAAATAAAATTAGACAGAGTGAGAGAGAGTCAAATCTGTTCCATTTCAATTAAATTTCTTGTCTGCCAAGGCCGGGGCTGCCCTCCCCAACACCCTCCCCCTTGCTGGTTGGATTGTAATTGCATTTGCAGCCTCATTTGAGCAGACTGAGTGAAGGCTGATTGTATTGGTCTGGTAATAACCACAGTGGGCTCATGGGCCGCTGAGGGCCTGTGGATGCCCCGCTGTACTGATTCAACACACAGTACCCTTCCCTCCTCCGCACACCTCAACTCTTAACCCCACCAGCTAATCAGAATCTGCTAGACTGCAGATCCCTGCAGTAAGATGGAAGAACGATGCACCGGAGAAGATGGTAAAGGTCTTGGTAACTGACCAAATTCTTGGTAAAGATCCCCTGTAACTGGTCAAATAGGTAGAAAGCTTTTTAAAATTAATTGGGTTTTAAAAAAAAAAAACGACCCCAAGGTTTCTTTAAAAGTGATTAAATGGTAACGGAACAGATTTCTAGGAAAAATAGGGGATAAGAATGACAGGCAATAATCAACTTAGATGCACTTAAAGTAGACGTGCATCAATTTACTATTTCCTGAAATCAGACAGGTTGGAACATTAAATAACAAATATTTATATAATGTTTTACTTTTTTTTTTTTAATTACATGACATTTGCACCCCATTTTATTTCTGTAGTAAGACTTATTTTTGAGTTACACTATTCAAAGAGAAAAAAGTGTGTAGTGGGGGGTGGGCTGGGTGAAAAGTCGTTACAGAGTCAGAGCAGGTTATTACATTTTGATGAAGGATTACAAAGACAAACATTTTTGGAATAATGTGTACTTTTCACAATAAGACCAAGACATATTAATAAAGTACATAAAGTTGAGTCAACTTTGATTTCAGGTTGACTTTGAATGTCATAGAAAAAGAAAGAAAGAGATAGAACAGAGTGAAAGCAGAAATTTGATCTTCTATTTTCCTAGTTTCAGTGGCATATATTGGAGGATGGTCATGATGGAAGATGTCCAGCAGTACATCTCATCGAATGACAGGATTCTGATCTTTTACTCAGAATCGTCTGTCCTGTTGTTTGACATGTCAGAAAACATGTCAAAGAGAAATTGCTGATACTTGGAAACTGGGTAGTTTGTATTGTTTTGCTGATGGATCAGGAGTGATTTCTGTGGTGATTACAACTGTTGAATGTGTCCCTACCGCCCCATGACAGACAATTCCTCCCAGAGTCATCACCATGCCAAACGCATCTGTCTTCAGACCGCACAACAAACCCACTGTCTGGGAAAACATCCAACTCTTCTCTCTCCTATCCTTCTCCTGCTATCTTTAACACTTAAACAACAACAGACGTGACCACAAAAATAGAAATGATACCCAAAAAGAAAGCCTGAGGATGTTAAAAGCAATTCTCCAATTTGGACAACATTACATGACTGTATATATACAACTAAACCAAAACAGAGTGACAACATGAGGATAAACAATAGAACTGTACAGGCATTTTCAAATTAAATCAGATGCAGATAGACAGACTGAATTTCATGAATGACACATCGACTGACCAAACAGACAGACTGAACAACATACAGATAGACCCACCCATCGACTGACCATCAGACAGAATGACAGGCAGACAGACACACCCATCAAATGACTAATAGACAGACAGTTACAAACAGACAGACAGGCCCACAGACAGACATGCCCACTCATCGACTGACTGACAGACAGAACAAGACACAGACAGATCCAGCGATCGACTGAGCAACAGACAGAATTAATGACAGACACAGAGATCCACCCATTTACTGACTAACAAACAGAACAAGACACAGACAGAGAGATCCACCCGTTGACTTACTGACAGACAAAAAGTTAGACCAGCAGACCCACCCATCCACTGACCATCAGATAGACAGGCCCACAGACAGACAGATCCACCCATCGACTGACCAACAGACAGACAGAATGACAGACAGACCCACTCATTGACTGATCGACAGACAGACAGATCCACCCATCGACTGACCAACAGACAGCCAGAATGACAGAAAGACCCACTCATTGACTGATCAACAGACAGACAGGCCGACAGAAATATGCACCCATCGACTGACTAACAGACAGACATAATAACAGACAGACAGACCCACTCATCGACGGACAGAACGAAAGACAGATCCACCCATCGACTGACCAACAGACAGACAGTCCCACAGACAGACAGATTCATCCATCGACTGACCAGCAGACAGACAGAATGACAGACAGACCCACTCATTGACTGACCAACAGACAGACAGGCCCACAGACAGACAGATCCACCCATCGACTGACCAACAGACAGCCAGAATGACAGACAGACCCACTCATTGACTGATCAACAGATAAACAGACCGACACATGCACCCATCGACTGACTAACAGACAGACATAATAACAGACAGACAGACCCACTCATCGACTGACCAACGGACAGAATGAAAGACAGACATATCCACCCATCGACTGACCAACAGACAGCCAGGATGACAGACAAACCCACCCATTGACTGATCAACAGACAGACAAAATGACAGACAGATGCACCCATCGACTGATTAACAGACAGACAGAATAACAGACAGACAGACCCACTCATCGACTGACCGACAGACAGAAAGACAGACAGACAGATCCACCCACTGACTGACCAACAGAGAGACAGAACGACACAGAGAGACCCACTCATTGACTGACCAACAGAGAGCCAAGCATCGACCGATAAAAAGACAGACAGACAGTCAGATAGTTAGCCTGATAGATAGATATGTTGATAGACAGATAGAAAGATAAACTGAGCAAAAGACAGACAGAATGACTGACCAAGCGACAGACAGACCAACTGACCAACCACATAAATATACATAAATAAAGTGGCAGACAGACAGAATGACTGACAGATCAGACAAAGTGACTTAAAGATAGACAGACCAATCGACAGACAGACAGGCCCACAGACAGACTATCAAATAATCAGCCTGATAGATAAATATATTGATAGACACATGGATATATAAAGAGTGTCAGACAAAGCAACAGACAAACAGACCCACACAAATAGTTTGATAGATCCACAGACAAACAGACTGCCAGGCAGTCAGCCTAAAAGGTTTGTCTGCAGACTTTTTCTTTTTCTTTTTTTCCTGAGGTAAACTATTCCTTTAAAAGTATGTTACCCTACAACTGTAACTCTAAGACAGGTGCACAAACAGAAAAGAGAGAAAGACGTAGATAAAAGATTCTACTTACAACACAAAACAGCGCATGAATATTTAACACGTGTTACCAAATAGTGAGAGAGAGAACGCCACTGCAGACAGAAGATCACTTGGGACTGAGATTCGGTTCCCATGTTTGGAAATTAAACTGAATTGACGACACACAGACACATGAATGTACAAACCCTGCTATACCACCAGTGTTGTGGGTAAGAGTACTCTAATTACTTTTTTCCTGAAATGTGTAACTTAACGCGTTAGTTTCATGCGTAAGTAATCAGTAACTTCGTTATTTTTTTAAAAAATAATCCGTTATTTTAAGGAAAGGAAAATCCCGACTGCAGCCTGCTTTTTGTCAGACAGTAGGCTAGGTCTACTGTGCCACCTGCGGATGTATCAGCGGAGCCGAAGCTCTGTGATCGTAAAGTCAATGGCTGTGATACGTCTGTGCCATGCGCCTGACCCTGTGTGTGTGTGTGTGGGTTTTTTTTTCGAACTCGCGGCAAGATGGCAGAGAGGACAGCGTTTGGTTTATGGACTGTGTTAAAGCGAATTTAGGCTTGTGACTGTGAGTGAAACTTTAATAATAATTAGTTCGGCTATTAAGCGATTTGTCATTTGCCTGTATGGCAGTGAAGGATTTAATTCGGTTTGTTATCATTTTTGTTTGACAGGCAGCTGTTACTTTCTGTTAGATCGTTGGCTGGCTGGTTGTTCATAATTTCTAAATGGATTTAAATCTGCAAGCCTGTTTAAGGTTGTGTTTACAAGTAAGCATACTTGTACTTTGATAACTGCATTATTTAAAGTTAAAGAAAAATCAGGAGTTATCTTGTGGTGCTCATAACATACCGTAGCCTAGGCTACCCGGGCTGGGTAGGTGCGAATTTTGATTAATAATATGTTCTGTGATAATAAATAAATAAAACGCCATGTGGAATAGCCTATTGCTGACTGTCTTTCCTGTTATTGTTATCCTGCAGTGTTAATTTATGACTGACGTTATTCATTGTCGGAAGTCACGACTTCTAGGTGCATTTAAAGGGGCCGGGGGCTGTGTCTGTCATGTGTGAGCCGCTGCAAACGGCTTTTTTTAATTTTTGGTAACGCATGAGTACTCTAACGCGTTACTTTTATGAATAGGTAATGCTGTATCATAACTGATTAATTTTAATTGATGGTAACTTTGTAACCTAACTAACTACTTTCCAAAGTAACTATACCCAACACTGTATACCACAGTCTACCTGAGTCAGAGAAGATGGCATTTCATTTGACGCAAATGAAAACTACACTGTGAGGGAAAGAAGTGTCTTTTAAGATCCAAGATTGACGATATACAGTACAGACCAAAAGTTTGGACACACCTTCTCATTCAAAGAGTTTTCTTTATTTTCATGACTATGAAAACTGTAGATTCACACTGAAGGCATCAAAACTATGAATTAACACATGTGTGGAATTATATACATAACAAAAAAGTGTGAAACAACTGAAAATATGTCATATTCTAGGTTCTTCAAAGTAGCCACCTTTTTCTTTGATTACTGCTTTGCACACTCTTGGCATTCTCTTGATGAGCTTCAAGAGGTAGTCACCTGAAATGGTCTTCCAACAGTTTTGAAGGAGTTCCCCGAGAGATGCTTAGCACTTGTTGGCCCTTTTGCCTTCCGTGTGCGGTCCAGCTCACCCCTAAACCATCTCGATTGGGTTCAGGTCCGGTGACTGTGGAGGCCAGGTCATCTGGCGCAGCACCCCATCACTCTCCTTCTTGGTCAAATAGCCCTTGATGCTTTCAGTGTGACTCTACAATTTTCATAGTCATGAAAATAAAGAAAACTCTTTGAATGAGAAGGTGTGTCCAAACTTTTGGTCTGTACTGTAGCTGTAAATGAAGTGTCCCTAAGCTATCTAAGCTTATCTAAGCCATCTAAGCTAGCCAGAGTTGACAGCTGCAAGGAACCAAAACTCCATTGGTGACAGAATGGAGAAAAAACCTTGGAAGAACCCAGGCTCAGTCGGGGGCCAGCTCTCCTCTGGCCAGATGAAACCAGCAATTTTGTGTGTATAACTACTGCTTAAACATTATTTTGCAATGATTATTTTGTTTACATTTAATAAATCCAGTATATATATATAAACGTTTCAAGTTGTGAATTAACAATGAGTAATAGTATTAGTTGATATTAACTATGGCTAAAAATGCTGAAAAATGTTCATATATGATAACGAATGTAGCTAATATTAAAGTTAAAATTTTCATTAAAAAATATTTATGATTTGTTACTCTATTATTAATGCTCAGTTATTAATAATGGTTCTTATTATTATACATGTTGAATTTGTTTTTTCAGGATTCCTTAATGAACAGTTTTCAATGAATAGCATTTATTTGAAATAGAAATTATTTTAATCTTACTTACCCCAAACATCTTATTAGTAGTATATCACGGTTTCCAAACACACACAAAAAAAAACACTCTTTTCAACATGTAATAATAAGTAATGTGTCTTGAGCACAAAATCAGCATATTAGAATGATTTTTTTAAGGATCATGTGACACTGACACCTGGCGTAATGATGCTGAAAATTCAACTTCAATATCACAGGAATCAACTACATTTTAAAATGCATTAAAATCCAATACATTTAATAAAGCTTCACAATATTACAGTTCCCTGTCAAGGGAACTTCGAACTGCGTCCTCTGAGGGGACACTATGGGGAACATCTCGTCGTGACCCGTGTCTGAAGCATACTTTGAAAAACGCCAACGTGTTGGCCGGCGACAGCCTCTGACGTCACTACCAGCGCGACTATAAATACGCGCCCGTAGGACCCGTCACTTATCTTCTTCATCTTCATTGACTGTTTTGTTTGAAGCATGCATCTGAGAAACGACCAAAACGGTAAGAGCGATCTATTATTGTTATCATGGCATCCACTAGCAAGGCGTTTAAACAGTGTGTGCATCCGTGTCAGCGTTATTTGACACCTGATGATACACATACTCTTTGCGTCTCTTGTTTGGGCGAAGAGCACGCGCGCAATGTCCTCGAGGGGGCAATCTGTATGCCCTGCGAGTGTTTTTCTGTGAAAAAGCTCCGCTCTCGTTTGTCTCTCTTTTCGAGGAAAGAGGGACAGCCATCTGGATCCCGCGGCTCAGGACCTGCCTTTGCCGAGGCACGGAGGAGAATGAGCTCGTGGGGATCACAGGTGGATCTCGCTGTGGAGTGTAGAGAGGGACTTTTCCTTTCACACTCTCTGGCGGCAAACGAGAGTAAACTTCAGGAGGAAGATGCGTTGTCATTAACCCATTCTGACACTGAAGTTAGTGCTCTGCTGGGTTTTACCCAGGAAGGGCAGGAGATGTCTGAGAGTGGCGAAGAAGCTGAGGCTGAGCCTTTTCAATCCTCCTGCCCTGCGTATGGGGAGCTGTTAGAGGTTATGGATTGCGCCATGGCAAAATTAGACTTGCCATGGAAGCGTGCCAGAAAAGTAACGTCGCAAGGTCGCCTCGATGAGCGTTATTTGTCTGACCATAGCCTTCCAGCCCAGGTGAGCCTTCCATTCTTGCCTGACTTACATGCAGAATTCGAAAAGGAATGGAAGAGGCCATTTTCCTCTCGCATCCATCCCGCTTAAATGGCAAATCATACGCGGCAGCAGGTCAGGCTGTGGCTTCTTTGCACATGATGGCAGTGCTTCAGGCTTACCAGGCTGACCTGCTGAAGGACCTGGATACAGGCGAGGGCCTTTCAGCTGACCAGGTAGCCGAGCTGCGCCACACCACAGACCTCTCTCTCCGGGCTACCAAGCAGGCCGCCTCCGCCATGGGTAGGTCTATGGCGGCCATGGTGGTAATGGAGAGACATCTGTGGGTGAACCTGGTTCAGAGAGGCAAGGGCGCGTTCAGCTGCCTTTAAATCCTTGATTCCACGAAGGTCCAGGTCCGAGCCCGAACAACAAAGGAGTCCTGGCCCATCTCGATCTGAGGATCGGAGACGGGCGCAGATGGCTAGTGTCGCGGCTCACGCTCCTCCCCCGCCTAAGGGCAGGGGCAAGAGGAATCGCGGGTCACGGAGAGGTAAGCAGTGTCTGAGGGATGTGATTCAGACGAGGCAGCATCCTCGTCCGGATCCGAGCGATACCTAGTAGCTCTGGATGTTTTTAACCTCTGTTTTAACTTCTGTTTTTATCCTCCCCTGCCTAATTCCCCTGTAGCCACCAGCTCTCCACCTGATCGAGGTTAAGTGGAAAGTTTCTCACATAACAGTCTCCTATCCTGGACCTATGATGTTTTGGTTGGTTCTATGTTCATAGTAACCACCTTACTGACGGTCCGGACCAGAAGGGGGCGTCCCGTAAGCAGGACTCCAGTACAGGAGGGTGGGTGAGTACGTAACCCTTTCTTTATCTGCTTATGGGTGTTATGTTGCTGGGTGGTTAAATGTCTACTAACAAACTCTGTGAGTTTCCTTTACAGTGCTCTGGTATTAGGTGGCCAAGATCACAGGCTTTCGGCAGGCGGCCGCGCCGCGCCGCGTGGGTTCCGCCCCCCCGGGGTGTGACACCCACCGAGGAGTGGGACCCGCATGTGGGAGGCAAGCGCTCTGCGGTTGTCCATCCCACACCCCCTCCCGAGGAGCCTGGCTGATCATCAGAACTGGCACAGCACTGCGGGGAATTTCATGGATGTCCGGCCAGGTCACCCTGAGGGGCCGCCTGGCCGCTTGGCGCATCCGGGGAGGTGTTAGTTACGGAATTCTTCTGTATGTACTGCCTCAGGTGATGCTCCCCTCGCTTGAGGGTTGGAGCTCGCCTCTCCCGTGCGATCCAGCGCCTCTGCGATGCTTAGGAACCTTTCTGTACACACGCTAAGCCTGTGTACTTTCTCAAAACCACATGGTGGTCAGTGTGCACGTGAACACTTTGCGCACTGTCTGAAATCCACGTAAGTGGTAAGTGTGCACGCAAGACTCTGCGCACTTTCTGGAATCCTGTATGGTAGGGGTTACGCGCTCCGCTTAGTTCCCTTTTTTAAGATGATTAGCCCTAAGATGATTAGGTGTTCCCCATAGTGTCCCCTCAGAGGACGCAGTGTCTCGTTCCCTCTCAGGGAACCATGGTTACATTCTTAACCTGAGACGTTTTCCTTTATATGTATTCAAATACATGCAGAAAATTTTATTATTTCAAAATTTTTACCAATTACCATCCAGGACTAGCCACGAACCCAAAGTTCTCCATGTAAAACTTACTCAAACCATTCACAGAACCCACTAAGTTTGCATTGCATATGCATAAGTTAGCACAGTTGTTAAGTGTTGCCGTATGGAGGGACTGTCAGACTGATAAAGACCTTATTTGAGCACGAATTCTGGAGCCCAGAGGGAGCTGAGAGCAAGGGCTAATTAACAGCGCTTATTTACATCTTTCTTTTCTCAGCGGCTGTTGGACTTGCAGAGAAAGCAGCTCTACTGCAAAGCTCAAGGTTTAGATTTACACACTTGCACACCAGTGGTATAACTCACGTCACCGGTGAAGCCTTATCTAGGTGAAAATCACCCAACCCCTATGCTAAAGGTTTACAAAAAAGACGTTATTTACATGACCATGGTGATGATTCAGGCTGTTTATGGGAAGCCGGCTTTCCTTTGAAAGCAGACAAGATTAAGCAATGGAGAAATTCAGCCAGCCCTTCTGCAGGAGACACATATAGATAGTGATGTTAAGATGATGGAAAAGAGAGAGAGAGAGAGAAAAAAAACCTACAGATATCGAGTAGTGCTCGATCGATCGCAGCTCAGTTTGCTGACACATGCATTAACTCCTCAGTGGCCATGTGACTGGTCAATGCGACACTGGTTATGATGCAGTTTAACAGCTAACCCCCCAGTGAGTGCTCAACCTTCAGGACACTTAATTAATATAACATGCTGCTCTACTGACAATCTATAGTGGGAAGGTTATATAGATATTCAATACAAATATCATTGCCATCCGTTTCTGCAAGCTAATCAGTGTAGGTATGCAGGCAATTGTGTGTTCCCTACAGAAATTTCTCTCTGTATGAAAAAAATGTTTAATGGCTGCACATCCGATGATAAGCTAGTTGCTTAATGTTTCTCATTTAAATTTAGTTTAAATTAATAAATTTATTAAAATAACTGATAAATGAATCACAATGTATCAGATCTATACAGGTGGAGCTGGGGAAGTTGGAGGGTTTAATGAGCCAATTATTTGAATGTTGAGCAGCGAGCTCATTGGCTGCTAATACAAAAAGAACCAATCAAGTGCACTGATGTTATGTCAGACAACAAAATTACTAAAGCTAACTCAAATTTACATAAAAATAAAAAACTGAAAAATATACTTCATTGTCATGGAATGGAAAATGTAAAACAAACAAACAAATATGTATTTTATTATTTTATTTTATTTTGAGGCCCATACATTTTACGAGATTCATCCTACATATTATTATGATTCATCCTATTGTTCTTTAAGTTTAAAGAAAAACTAAGCAGAAGTGCATTATTCAACCTATCTTCTGAACAAAATACATTATTTTTCTTTACTGTACTGTACTGGTTACTGTAAATATGTCTAGTATATGTACCATTTTGTGACATTCATCCATTACTCTATTAATGAAAAGAAATTTATACAGCAAGTTAAAAAGATTGCTTTCATGAACTTAGTGACTTAGTAAGTCTGTTATAATGTAGTAAATAAATTCACTAAATGCCACAATGGATCCCAGGATCATTCAAAAGAGAAAACGTGAACGAGCTAAAATCCTCTTTTAACATTAAAGATTATTTCCTCCTTGCTAGCACACAGGTCACCTTCAACAGAGGAGTATAAAGCTAATCCATACACACTCACTGCTTTATCACTAATGCATCCAACAATAAGCCACAGGTCAGAAAAATCAGTTTCACCCTGAGTGGCAGGTAAATTATGTCGGAAAAAAGAACGAGCGAGCAAGAGGGACGGAGGAAGAAAGTGACATTGGGTTATGTGAAGATGGCACAGGGCAGAAGGATGGCATAATCACTACATAAACAGTCGTACAACGGTCTGCTGAAGCCGAATAAGACAGGTTTTCTGGTTCAGTAGGCACGTAAGGGAAATACAATTTCACCACATGTAGACAGAAAGAGAAAAAATTATTAAACGGGGACTGAAGCCACTACAAATATGGCACTGGCAGTACTAAAGCAAACTGTAAATGAGAAGACTAGAGGTGAAAAAGGGGGTAAAGATAAGGGTTATATTTTATACCCCATACCTTTAGCCGATTTAACCAATAGGACAAAACGGGAGATGTAAAATGAGGTGGTAATGTGAGAGAAGATAATAATTGGGTGACATAAACCCTTGTTTTCTCAGTCCCAAGTGGTGCTCTGCTTTTTCTGAGGTCGTCTATCTCTTCTCCCCTCTCTCTCGTTTTGATCTCTCCTTTCCACACTTCAGAACAAAGGGCTGTCAAACGCGATAAGAAAGTCTTTGGAGCTCTTCTTTCAAACCCAAGTGGAGAATTAAGAGCCCTAAGCGTTCCACCTCTCTGGGCTTCAGTCAGATTATCTAGGAGTCGATCTCTACTTCTGCTCATTAGCTTAAGCCAATTTCAGTGATGCTGCATGGGTCAGATTATAAAAAGAGCTAAATGGAGGTGAGGGAACTGGAAACAAAATAGGGTTAGACAGGCTAAGATGCCAAAGGGGGTAAGATGCCCCCTTTATAGCTTTAAAGGTAAACTCAATATCTTTTTATGTTTATGTGCTGGCAGGTCTAGCAGTCATCCTCAACATTTTTCGATTGGATAATGATATGCATAATTTATGATTAAAATAAAAACATGGTTTAGCATTGCATTAATAACAAAGAATATAAAAATGAATGCAAAAATGTAAAATTACTAAAAGATAAAAATACAAATAATAAAATGATAAAAAAGGAACAAATTAGCTTTGCATTAATAATATTTTTGATAACTTATAAAAATAAAATTAAATAAATGTATTATTTAGTATTACATAACATTTAATTTAAATATTAAAAGGAATGCATAATTATTTACAAAAGAAATTAACAAATAGTACAATATTATAATAAAATAAAAACACAATTAAGTCTTACATGAATCATGCTTTATGCAAATTTAAAGGGATGCATAATGTATAATAAAATAAAAAGAAAATGCAATTTACTATTACATTAATAACACTTTTATAAAAGTATTAAAAAGCAATGCATAGTTATTAGAAGAATTTTTAACAAATAAAATGTTTTTATTGATGGTTTAATATTACATTAACAATTCAGAAAATATTAAAATGGATGCACAATTTATGATAAAACCAAAAAGATGTGATTTATTAAGATTATTGAAATAAAGGAGTATATAATTAATAATAAAATAATAATAAAATAAACATGATTTAGCACTACGCTTTTAATTTTTTTTTCATGAAAACAAATTTAAAAATAACCACTGGGACACAAATCATAAAATAAAACTTTTTTTTTTCATTAAAAACATTTAAAATAATATCAGATGTATTTAATATCAGACCTTAAGACGAGATGACTGTGCCTGGTATATGGCTCATCTTACCCCAATAGTAGTATTGTTCACTACTGTATTCACTAAGGTACAGTATAATCCATATTTCCATTTATTGTTTAAACTTGTGCATCTTGGCCTTGAGTAACAGCTGAGGTTTCAGTCTAAGGCGTATGATGCAAAAATGCAACTTTGTTGGTGGTGTGGTGTTAAAGGCTCATGGCTGGTAACTGGAAACTTGTTGGTTCATTAAACCGCAAACCGCTGAACCTCAGGCTGCTGCAGGCCCATTGTTCATGGTGCTGGTTTATGGTGAAATCAAATGAAAGACAGGGAAACCAATTCCACCAGCCCATGGTCATGATGTAATAATGATTTGATTCAGCTGTAGCCAGAAATAACTTACTTGATTTATCACAAAGCTTTGTAATGGTGCACCATGAGACTGTGAATCTAAACAAATGGATAGAAGGTTACATATTTGTAACCTAATACATTTTTTCCAATAATGAATCATATCTGTGTGTGTCTGTATAAGAGCTGTTGACTATCACAAAAAGACCAATGCTTAAGGTCTAGTTCATATGTAGGTTAGACAAGCAGTGCCAATAAGCGCGTTGTCACTTGTGCATCGGAAGGTTTTTGTTTGTGTCATGCTGTGTTTTGTATGTGATTAAAAACTGCGCTGTGATTTTTTCTGTTCTCAACACACTGCTGTATTTACTTAGCATACAATGCAGGTGTGATGTCTATAAATCATCCTTTAAATAGCTGAGTTATTGTGTGATATTGTGTATTGTGTATCCTTTGAATGATCACTGTAGCAAAACATCCGAACAGATTTCTGCAAGTGTATTTTAATTCTAAACCCACTTTAATTCTAAACCCACTCTAAACATTTTTTTTTTTTTATATTATTTTGGAACTTTTATTTATTTATTTCTAGTAGTGTTCACTATGGTAATTCCACAAACAGATGATATCAAGGATAAATATTTGACCAATTTTAAGAGATTCCCAAACATTTCTACACACAGATGGAGACTACAGTAATCCCATGAGACAAGACGTCGTTCTCAGACACAATTGGACAGTTATGTAAAGAGATAAAATGAACAGTACATCATACGTAACCAGATAACACATGCTACAGCAGCGCTAGCCAAAACACAACAGGTAGAAATGTCCTGTCAATCATCAGATGATGTATAAGTTATACCACAGTAAACACTGTATGTGGTACATGTGTGTGTATATCAGCTATGATAATTAAAAAAAGGTGGCTTATCCAACGGAATACATAATGAGTTACTATTCTGAGTCTTTTGTTGTCTACTCAAGTGTTACATAATTTAAAGGTATTTTTGTACTGCTGCGAAGCATTTCATTTGTCATGAATAATCTTATTTTTTGGTTTGCTTCCATCAAGTTCCAAGAACAAAATAACTAAATGAGATAAAGTACCTTTCATTTGTGAAGTATTTAATTCACTGTCCAAAATTGCCTCACAAAAGCTTTAAGTATAATCTGAATGAAATGATAAAATGCATTAAAACAGTCATTACTCAAGCACAATCATTACTCAGAAACATTAAAAGGGATGGAAATGCATGGACAGACCTCCTGGCAGGAAGCAGAAACAGAAAAATGAGTGTAAGGGGAAAAGACGTGAAAGAGAAAGAGATAGAAAAGAAAATTTTTGTTTGTTATCATTTTGTGTCACCAGGAATCTAGCCACTTTCCCTGGAGGTATCCACATCAGGATTATGCAACAGTATTTTTATTACTCCCTAATGGATGCAACCATATGTATAGACACACACACACAAAGACACACAACATACCCAAGCAGTACCAGGCAATATAACTAATAAAAGAAACCATCAGCCTATGAAATAACCAAAATCCCACCAATCAAGCAAGTAAAATATCAAACCCATATTTGCAATCATATACCTGTATATTCCAATACCCTTCCTAACACTGAACACAAAACAAGCATAGAATAGAACGGTGTGTTATTTTACAGTTATTACAACCAAAGAAGTATTATTTCATTACAGTGTGATGCTGCTTGCATACTATACCTTGTGGTTATTTCTTGTCTTGCCAAAAGTATTACTATTATTTTTTAAGTACAGGCATGAAGTTACAGTGTTATACTTGTAACCATTAGTGCTTTTAACTGCATTTGAAGATACATCAGCCTATTTTTTTTTTTTTTACCGTAACTCCGGGTGACAAAGGAAAATGTTCGTCTTTTTTTTTTACACAACTTTGAAATAACTACTTTTTTCAACTCTTGAGGCACAATACAAAAAACTGTAAGTAGAATTGCCGCTTATGCAATATGCACACATTTTATTAATGTGCAAATTCTTGTATAACTTACATAGATGAAAGCATATACAAATGCCATAATATATATATATATATACTACTAATGTAGATAAAACACCTTTTAACAAAAAAAACTTATTCTAATTTGTTTCAATAATATAATATAGAAATACATTTTAATATAATTAATATAATATAATATAATATAATATAATATAATATAATATAATATAATATAATATAATATAATATAATATAATATAATATAATATAATATTTGTTACCATAAGTTAATGCATTAACACAAACTAATAATAAACAATAATAATGAAACATCTCAAAATGTTGAACTTAACATTAAGATTAATAGCCTATATGTTGTATAAAAGTATTGTTTATGTTAACTAATGTTAACAAATGAAAGCTTTCAAAGTGTCACTGTAGTATAATATAATATATTTGAGATTCTTCAGAATAAATAAAGTGTCTAAATTCAAGTGTGGCTGAACTCTTGACTGGTGGTGTATTCAGACATAAATAAAAAAGACTAGCCGGATGACAGTTTGATAGAGTTTTGAATGATGAATGAAAGATCAAAGAAGGGCAGATGCAATCACCATGGATACTCCCACTATATATAGCCCTTACATGATGCTGAACATATGTATTATAAATCATGACAGCTGTCCTCTTGCACTTCTGCTCTCTAATGGCCCATAATAAAGAGCATACATTTGTGCAGACATGTCAGCTGCATGTAGATTTACAGACATTGGAGAAAACCCTGAATGCTGCATTTACAGTACAGTTTATGTGCACTGCTTACATGTGCAGTGTGCATTTGCATCAAAGTACAGTAACCAAAGGTAGAATTTTGCAGTATTTTAAGCAAAGAAACATGATGTAAAAAGACTTTAAATGTTCCACTGAAGCAGAATATGAACAAAAACAAATGCGTAATCGTGTTCTATGATTGGCTGTATAGCATGAGGAAGTTCTGGCTATTTATGACATCACAATCCCACTAGCTGACAGTGTAAATTGGATATAGACTATGAGGGAATGATTGGCAGGTTAAGAGGAGGTGGTATCGATGGCGTTAAAAGCAAAAGTCAATCTGCAAATTGAATTACATCTTTTATCTGACAGGCTATATCCCATTTGATTAATGATAAACAGGATTTGTCTACATGCTGCTACATCAGCCCACTCAGAGTAACAGATTTCGATGCAAGAGAGGAAACTTTAAAAGAAATGTTGCTTCTCCCACTGGAACATAACTACTTCTGCACTTACAACCCCATCTCTACAAATACAATAGATGCTTTACATAATTCAGATAATTGCACTACAAAATTTGTGATTTGTGTAACCAGCAAGAAGTTGGATGATGAAATATTTATTCTTCTGGAAGTACAAAGCACTGGAAGCACAAAGCACCAACCAACCAACGGAAATTACTACAAATCATCCAAACTACCTTAAACGATCTTGCCAGTGCACAGTGAATTACAGAGGTGGGTAGTAACGAGTTACATTTACTTCGTTACATTTACTTGAGTAATTTTTTGGGGTAACGAATACTTTTCGGAGTATATTTAAAGATGGGTACTTTATACTCTTACTTGAGTAAATTTTGGGGGAAAAATCTGTACTTTTACTTCGTTACTGTGGGCGACGCTCCTCTCGTTACTTTATCTTAATGCAATAAATGTTATAATGCTTCAGTTTATTCCAAACACGCCGTCTACTTTTCTCTGGGCAATGAGCGATGCCCATTCGCGAATGATTCATTCTTTTGAGTCAATTCTGTTCAAAGGCTTGATCAAACCAATTGGCAAACGAGTGAATTGGTTCATGAATCAGTTTGAATGAGTCGTTCAGTTCCCTGCCGCACGCGCTGAGCGTCTGAAGTGGTTCACTCGGAGTTGTAACGTTTAAGAACAGAAAGAGCGTTGAAAACGTGGCTGGAACTGCACTGAATTGAAATCTGCAAAGGTTATTATTTGCTAGCAATGGAGATCCTTATTAGATGAACACCGCGTGTGCTGTCTACTGTTTAACAGGTAATAACTTGGGCTACATTCGATTACAGTACACGATACCACTGTGACATTAGTTTGTTGTACGTGTGTGGCTTATAACAGAGGGGAGTCAAGTTGAATGCAGCTTCCAAAAGACAAAAAATAGCCGATTAAGATTTTATTAATTTTAATACAATCACACTGGTGCAAGTACGTTCAGCGAGTCATATTATCAGCTGCTAAATTCAGATCTGTGATTGCTTGCTGGCGCTTAGCCAGAGATAGATGCGTTTATACATCGCTGCGCATTATAACAAATCACACATGATTCTTTTGAGCTTATTAAAGCATTGGCCAATCAGAGGCGTTCAGATGAGTCATCGCTAAAATGCCGGTGCTTCCTTCACTCGCTCACTGACTGAATACCTCTTTCTGGCGAATTCTCTCGCAGGAACAACAAAGTGCAGATGTGTGTACGAATCTTTAATTAAGATATTGATTTCACAGTGTTAACAGTTTCAGTGATTTTAATGGGAGTTTCTGAGAGTGATTGAAATCTAGACTGTCAGTGAAAATTATCTTTAATAATGTAAATGTTATTTGCTCTCTTTCTGAACAATGAAAGATTAGTAGCAATATTTATATCACATTAACTTTCAATGTTAAATTCACATTTAATATAAAGTCAGTCGTATTAAAAATATGTTATGGCATGACACCTATATCTGTTACTTAAGTAAACAGACAGGGTTTTATAATAAATTACATAAATTGGAGTAAAGGCTGATGAAATATATAGATTTATACACGCACACATACATTACATACATTTTATCTATATATCTAAATAAAAATAGGCTTAGTATATATGACCCAAAGTAACTAGTAACTAACTACTTGAGTAGATTTTTTATCCGATACTCTTTTACTCTTACTCAAGTAACTATTCAAGACTAGTACTTTTACTTTTACTTGAGTAAATATTTCTAGAAGTACTTTTACTTTTACTTGAGTACAGTTTTTGGGTACTCTAACCACCTCTGGTGAATTATTTCATGCCAGTGTAAGTGCCAGTCTGTTGTAATCCATTTGGCCTATCACACCAGTCCTGTGTATGAGATGACAAATGTGTTATCCAGCCCCAAGGGGAAGATACATGGATAACATTCATAATAAATGAACACATATAAATGAATCAAGTCCGGACCAGTTTTTCAATGTACAGTATATTCTGAAAAGAATACAACTCATACATCATATAGTATATATCAGCAGTCTACTTGAAGAGGACAAAACAATTTATGAATGAAACATTCAGGATAGTTTTGTAAACCGATGATTTACTGAAAAGACAAAAAATAAACCCAAATAATTTGTTAATCGAACAATTAAAATGTAGTTTGTAAAGTCTACTTGAAAGGGTCGATCCAAATCAGATCAGTTATGTGAACTGGTTCAAATGATTCACCGAAAAGATCCATCTCGAAAGATGAATCAAACACGCCGTAATTAAAATGTAGTTTTTATCTGCAATAAAGTCTACTTGAAGGAATAGATTCAGTTGTGAATGAAACATTGAGTACAGTTTTGTGAACTGGTTCAAATGATTTACTGAAAAGATCTAACTCAAAAGAACGATTCATTCATAATCAAAGAATTAGTGTAGTTTTAATCTGCAGCGAAGTTCACTTGAAGGGGTCAATCCAGTTCAGAACAGGAACTGTTTCAAACGATTCACAGAAATGGTCCGTCTCAAAAGAATGAATTATTCATAAATGGAACATAACTGAAATGTTATTTTATCTGCACTGAAGTTGCCTTGAAGAGGTCTCTCTAAATCAGACCAGTTTTGTGAACTGGTTCAAATGATTCAGTGAAAAGATCCATCTCAAAAGAACAATTAATTCATAAATAGAACAAGTTTGTATCGCAATCAAGTCTACATGAAGGGGTTGGTCCAATTTGTGAATGAAACATTCAGAGCAGTTAACTGGTTCAATTGATTCATGAAAAAGATCCATCTGAAAATAATTAGTTATCCACAAATCAAACATAATTAAATTGTAGTCTTTATCTGCAATGGAGTCTGCCTGAATAGTTCCATTGAATTTGTAAATGATATGATTCAGACCAGTTTCATGAATTGGTTTAAATGATTCATTGAAAAGATTCAACATGAATTAATCATAAATTGTAGTTTCTATCTACAGTGAAATATTTAATGAATAGGGTCAATAATAAATTGTCCAATGAATTGTCAGCTTTGTGAACTGCTTCAAATGATTCACAGAAAAGATATTTCAATGACCATAGGTGAGAGTAGGAACGTAGATTGACCAGTAAATCGAGAGCTTCGCCTTGCGGCTCAGCTCTTTCTTCACCACGACAGACCAGGACATCGACCGCATTACTGCAGAAGCTGCACCGATCCGTCTGTCAATCTCCCGTTCCATCCTTCCCTCACTCGTGAACAAGACCTCAAGATACTTAAACTCCTCCACTTGAGGCAGGAACTCTCCACCAACCTGAAGTGGGCAAGCCACCCTTTTCCGACTGAGGACCATGGCCTCGGATTTGGAGGTGCTGATTCTCATCCCAGCCGCTTCACACTCGGCTGCAAACCGTCCCAGTGCATGCTGAAGGTCCTGGCTTGATGAGGCCAACACGACAACATCATCCGCAAAGAGCAGAGACGAAATCGTGTTGTCAATAAAAATGACCCCCTCCGGCCCCTGGCTGCGCCTAGAAATTCTGTCCATAAAAATCATGAACAGAACCGGCGACAAAGGGCAGCCCTGCCGGAGTCCAACACGCACCGGGAACAAGTCTGACTTACTGCTGGCAATACGAACCAAGCTCCTGCTCCGGTCGTACAGGGACCGGATAGCCCTTAGCAAAGGGCCCCGGACCCCATACTCCCGGAGCACCCTCCACAGGCCGCCGCGAGGGACACAGTCGAATGCCTTCTCCAAATCCACAAAGCACATGTGGACTGGTTGGGCAAACTCCCATGAACCCTCCAGCACCCTGTAGAGGGTATAGAGCTGGTCCAGTGTTCCACGGCCTGGATGAAAACCACACTGTTCCTCCTGAATCCGAGGTTCTACTATCGGCCGGATTCTCCTCTCCAGTACCCTGGCATAGACTTTCCCAGGAAGGCTGAGAAGTGTGATCCCCCTGTAGTTGGAACACACCCTCCGGTCCCCCTTCTTAAAAAGAGGGACCACCAACCCGGTCTGCCATCCCAGAGGCACCGTCCCCGACTGCCACGCGATGCTGCAGAGGCGTGTCAGCCAAGACAGCCCCACAACATCCAGAGACTTGAGGTACTCAGGGCGGATCTCATCCACCCCCGGTGCCTTGCCACCGAGGAGTTTCTTGACTACCTCGGTGACTTCAGCTTGGGTGATGGACGAGTCCACATCTGAGCCCTCAGCCTCTGCTTCCTCAATGGAAGACGTGACAGCTGGATTGAGGAGATCCTCGAAGTATTCCTTCCACCGTCCAACGACATCCCCAGTTGAGGTCAACAGCTCCCCACCTTTACTGTAAACAGCGTTGGTAGGGCACTGCTTCCCTCTCCTGAGGCGCCGGACGGTTTGCCAGAATCTCTTCGAGGCTGACCGATAGTCCTTCTCCATGGCCTCACCGAACTCCTCCCAGGCCCGAGTTTTTGCCTCCACAACCACCCGGGCTGTAGTCCGCTTGGCCTGCCGGTACCTGTCAGCTGCCTCAGGAGTCCCACAAGCCAACCAGGCCCGATAGGACTCCTTCTTCAGCTTGACGGCATCCCTTACTTCCGGTGTCCACCACCGGGTTCGGGGATTGCCACCTCGACAGGCACCGGAAACCTTACGGCCACAGCTCCGAGCGGCCGCTTCGACAATGGAAAAAGATACAGAAAAGATATTTCAATGTCATGACCGAAAGGACAAGATCCCGGATACAGGCGGCCGAAATGAGCTTTCTCCGCAGGGTGGCTGGGCGATCCCTTAGAGATAGGGTGAGAAGCTCAGTCACCCGGGAGGAGCTCAGAGTAGAGCCGCTGCTCCTCCACATCGAGAGGGGTCAGCTGAGGTGGCTCGGGCATCTGTTCCGGATGCCTCCTGGACGCCTTCCCGGGAAGGTGTTCCGGGCGTGTCCCACTGGGAGGAGACCCCGGGGAAGACCTAGGACACGCTGGAGAGACTATGTCTCCCGGCTGGCCTGGGAACGCCTCGGTGACCCCCCAGAAGAGCTGGAGGAAGTGTCTAGGGAGAGGGAAGTCTGGGGTTCTCTGCTTAGACTGCTGCCCCCGCGACCCGGCCCCGGATAAGCGGAAGAAGATGGATGGATGGATATTTCAATGATGAAATGACTTTAAAAGATGAATCACTTACAGATGGAACATAACTAATATGTAGAAGGGGTCAATCCAACGTGTGAATGAAACATTCAGTTAATGAAACAACTAGTTTTGTGAACTTCACTGAACAGATTCAACTCAAAAGAATGAATCATTTAACAATCTGACATAACTAAAATGTAATGCATATGCATAGAAGTCTACTGGAGAGACTGATTCACAGATGAATCATGTAAAAACAAACAGCTTTTTTTTTATGAGATCTGACTCAAAAGAACATTCATGAATCAGACAGAACTAAAACTAAAATCAGCATCTGCATTGAAGTTCAGACTAGTTTTATTAACAGGTTTAACCAATTCACTGGAAAAAAAATCTGACTCAAAAAGAATGGGACATATCTGTAACTAAAATGAAATCTGTATCTGCAATAAAGTATACTGGAAGTCAAGTTGATTCATGAACAAAGCACTCAGACCACTTTTGTGAACTGGTTCATTGAAAATAAGGCTAAAAGGAATGAATAATTCACGAGCCAATGTAAAACAGGGTCCACGTGCAGTGAAGTCTACTGTTAGGCGAAAAGAGATGAGATGAGAAGAGAAAAGATAAAAAGTAAAAAAGAGAGATATGAGAGGCTCTTCCCTTTTTTCTTGACATTCTTTCTTTGACATTTTAATCTCCAGCGACGATGGTCTTTGTGTGTCTTTTGGCAGCCCTTTAAATTGTCATACACAGTGACACTCAGCTAAAAAAAAAACGTTCTTACAACCACACATACAGTGAAAAAGCTGCCAGCGCTATTTACGCATGCACTCCACACAAATTTCCCTTCATCCTTGACAATTCCAGCACATTATGATGGTGTTTTGATGAACAAATCAGTCACGGACACCCACACAAACACATTCGCACAAAACGCACTCAAGGTGAAAACACAGTCACTTGCTGTGTGGTAATCTGTCACAACAGCACGGTTTCGCCCAAATAACATTACACATTCACACTATGTCCAGACAAACGCAGGTCATCTGCCTTTAAAAACACAGAGATGTGTCAGATAAAAACAGAAGGATGAGAGGAATATGAAATGAGCCTGTTTTCAAACCAGGTTCGGTTGCTCGTCCGAATTGGGGTTATTATAGTTAACCAAAAAAAAAAAAAAAAAAAAAAAAAAAAAAATTTATATATATATATATATATATATATATATATATATATATATATATATATATATATATATATATATATAAAATATTATATATTATATATTAAACATTAGATAAAATTAAAAATGGAACATATAAATAAAAACTACTTCAAATATACTAAAATAACACTGATTTCCACCCGTCAAACAAACTTCTCGTGTTGATTTACTTTATTGAAGCTTTCTTTCTGTAAATGAACTTTACTTTTACTAAAAACTATCATGTGTGCCTGGAATGGCTCTGCTGAACTTCATACGCACTTGGTATTTATGACCCAAAAAGTCAAAATTATGACTTAATAAATTAAAAAAGCATTCATGCCGCATAGGCTGTTTTACAGTGGTTTGACCGTGACATTAAAAAAATAAGTGAATAAAAAATTAGTTTAAAACATTTAGAGAAATGCTGTTTTTACACAAATTGAAATAAATGAGGCATTCGTCTGGATTCTGAATCATCATTATTCATGCCGGTAGGTGAAATCGTTTCTCTCGCAATGGGAATAAAGTGAGGACGTGCTGTCCAGAGGTGCATGCCCTGCTCAGGATAAAGACACCAGCTGACCGGAAGGTCTCAGTGGTGTGGACAAATGCTGAGTCACTTTAGATAAAATGCCCTGCACTTCACAATGAGAGCAGAGGGCAATGTGAGAGGTCTGGACAATAAGGTACTACCGAGTAATTATCATGCTCTGGGCAAAAATGTCAAAACCACACATGCGCACACACATACTGTTCCTGCAAAACCCTATTTACAGGAAGTTGGTATTGGATCCTACATTCTTAAGATCAATTTTTATACTAATTATACAGGAAGTCCTCTATAATCAGGCTAGTTTCTTGTTAGGAACTAGGATAAGACACCTTTTTATGTTCAAAACTAGCTAGACAGCACATTTTTTAAAATAAAAATACACTCCATAAATTACATAAATTACTTTTTAAATACTGTCTTAAAAATACTGCAAGATGCAATGCAAGGGCCAAATCTAAATGGGTATGGATTTTGAGGAAATGTTTTAAAAGGTATAAATCTTTTTTCCATGCAATCTATAATTTTTATTTACGTTTTTAATTATTTTACATTTAAAATAAAACATTTTTAAAACATTTAAATGTCACTGAATTATTATAATATTTATTGATGTTATATTTAAGTGTAATTTATGAATATATATATATATTTTTTACATCAATAATAATATAAATTGATTGATAGTTAATTTATTTAAAAAGTATTAAAATATATTTAAAATATTGCATGTATTAGATATTGCATTAGGATATATATATATATATAAATGTGTGTGTGTGTGTGTGTGTGTGTGTGTGTGTGTGTGTGTTCTATGTGAAATATATTTAAATTATTTAACTAAATAATTGAATTATATTAATATTTTATTACATTTGTTTATATTTAAAATTTGTTGGATTAATTTGAAATAAAATGTAGATTAAAAGACATTTTGCATTTAAGATTTATTTAAAAATATTTTACCTTTAAAATATTAATAACAATACTGTTTTATTTAATTAATTTTTAAATTTATTTTTGTAACGATTATCAACAACTTTAATTGACTTGTCAGTTGTTTAACTAGTCAACTATTGTGACCCATTCCTATTAGGTGGCTGTCTGCATGTCCTTAAACATATACATACAGGCAATGCAGGACAGGAAAAGATACAGGTTACTGAGAAAAGGGACAAATTAATCACATAAGGAGGAGTTGCAAAATCATAATCATCATCAAACTGTCAACATTTAGACACATTATCAAAATCCTTTCAGACATGCTAATTAATACTGACTTCTCAGCAGATGTCTGTAACACAAACTCTCTCGCTGCTAACATCAGCAGCGCTTAATCACAACACGTTTCTGATGACAGATATTGACATCCTTTCTCAGACTCACTGTCTCACGGTATGTTGCAAGAATGCACAGCGGGCCGCTTTTGTGCTCTGCGGCATCGCTACATTTCTTGCGGATGGCACGTCGGTGGAGAGTCGTGTTATTGGATGGCATTATTGCGGAGGATAAAAATAGCAGGTGATTCCCGCTGGCTTTGTGTGCCAATATATCACAAGTGCTTATTGAAATCGAGTACATGGCCCTGCTGGGAGAGCGAGCATGAGCGCATGGGGTTTAGATCATACAGAACAAGAGAGAAGCACTGTGTTAAGAAGATATTATTGCTTTTGGTTTGCTTTTTATAGAGGTTAATTGAATGCGTTTGGAAACCACAAAGCTGCGTTTTGTAATACGATACAGGTTACTGTTTCACTGTGGTTTTCTTCAGTGAATAAACAATAACTTTACAAAAGCACATAAATGTTATTCTTAATGTTAACTTTTAATGCTTATGCTAGTAACCAAGAACAAACAATAAATCTCATGGGTCAAGAATTCGCTGAATAATTTTTAATTAACATACATTTTTCTTACTGGCTGTGAATGTGTTGCACTGTAGCAATTATGCTTTTAATGTGAACAAATTTCAGAATGCTAGAAATTTTTTTGCATGTTGTTATGCAGTCTTAGTACTTTTGTTTATAATATATGCTGTTTTGCCACAGCTAATGTTAGCACTTGGTTTGATTTTAAGGGTGAAAAAAAAAGAAAAAAAAAAAAGAATATAATTTTCTGTGTTATTAAATTGCCACAATTTTGTTCCATTCTGTTGAAAAGACAGTTTTAGGCCAACTCCTGTTTAAACGTATTGTACACTTTTGTGCTAAAGCTAATGTTAGCATTTGTTTTTGATTTTAAAGGTAAAATAATTATTTAAACAGCAAGGAATATCCTTTACAGTGATCTCAAATTGCTACAGGGGTTGTTTGATTGTAAAAACAATTAAACAAAGTTGTGTTGAGCTGTACTGCATTTCAGTGTTAGGACACAGCTTTACTACCTCTGTTATATGTATTGTACAATATTGTACACTGCTGTGCTAAAGCTAATGTTAGCATTTGCTTTTTTGTTTTAAAGGTAAAATACTTATCTAAAGACCAGTTCAATTTCTACAGGGGTCGTTTGATTGTAAAAACATTTGTATTACGTCTAACAGTTCAGAGACAGTTTTAGTACGTCTGTTTATGCAGTACATGTATTGAACACTGTTGTGCTAAAGCTAACATTAGCATTTGTTTTTGGCTTTTTAGTGCTTGCTTTGATTTTAATTAGATTTTGCGTTTACTTGTGTTGTTTTGCTGTAAGGACAGAGTTTTAGTACTTCTGTTTATACATGTATTGTACACTGCTGTGCTAAAGCTAATGTTAGCATTTGCTTTGATTTTAAGGGTAAAATAATAATCTAAAGAGCAATATCCTTCGCTGTGTCGTTAAATTGCTACAGAGGTTGTTTGATTGCAAAACCGATTGAGTTGCGTTTACTTGTGTTGCGTTTCGCTGCTAGCAGGGTTTACTAGATTTGTGCTGATTTTGTGATTGTATAGTAGGATGTAATGGAGGTAGATATCCTGCGTACTTGAATCTGCTAAATTTTCTCATTTACCAGCAAGTCAAGCCCCATTCATCACTACAGAGCCTCGAGGAAGAAAGAGAGAGGAGAGCCTGTATGTGTAACACGTAGCACATTTCTGTGCACACCACAGTCTTTTGAATAATTCCCAGGAGATTGTACCTTTCTGCACTCTTTGGCAGACGCCCATCTGACCTTTTTGCTCATTTCTTTCCTCAATATGTCTCTCTCTCTGTGTTGTTTTCTCTCTCAGAGCGATCGTCGGCTCAGTAGCTCAAAGTGTACATGGGCTGTTGGCAAAGTGCAGTAATCTTCCCCTACAGCGTCTGCATTTCAACTCGTTAAATCTGAAGAAGCTCTCGTATAGACGAAATGCCGCTCCAAAGATCCAGTCTTTGATCCTCGTGTCATTTTAATTGTTAATGCCCGTTCACAATCACACCACCGTGTGCTTTTTCCTTGCCCGCAGGTATGTGTTTCCCGCACGTGTGCCTCTGTGTGGACTGCACCATGTGATTCACACCTGCTCAGGTAAATGTATCCCACGGGCTGAATATGGCAATGACTAGTGTCTTTCGGCGTTTGTTGTTGGGTAAAGAACACCTGACGATCCCAACTGTTTCTAAATACACCTTGAACCCAATCAATAATAAATTAAATATGATGCAATTAGCAAAGAACAACACAGTCAGGCCACGTTCTACACTATTTATAACACATACTGTAGATGTAACCAACGGAATATACACTATCGCTTAAACGTTTGTGGTCGTAGTTTTTGAAATATTTGTAAAAGTCTCCTGTGCTTACCAAGGCGCATATTATATTAACAAATATTATACATTGTGAATATTATCAATAATTAAAATGGTAACACTTTATTTCAATTCTCGCTATTAACACCTTTGCCTCAAACTGCTGCTTATTAATATTAAGTAAGGTAGTTGTTAAGGTTAGGCATTGGGTAGGATTAGTGATGTAGAATATGGTCATACAGAATGTTCTTTCTAAGTACTAATAAAAAGCCAATATGTTAATAATAGGCATGCCAATATGCAACTAGTTAATAGTGAGAATTTATTTTATGATATAAATACTATGATATATTATGATATGATATACTTCAGTCTTCAGTGTCACATGATCCTTCAGCAATCATCTAATATGCTGATTCGGTGCTTGATTTTTAATTATTAATAATGCTTCTTATTACTACCAGTGTTGAAAACAGTTTTTGCCGGTTATCATTTATGTTATTACAAACTGTGATACATTTTTCAGGATCTTTTGATCCTAAAAGAAAAGTGTTTATTTGAAACAGAAAATGTTTGTACATGCCTTTACTGTCACTTTTGATTAAAATTTCTTACATACACGTTAGGGGAAATCTGTTAATTTTCCCATATAATGAAATTAAAAGGGGTCCAATGGGTTTGTTTTGGACCCCATTGACTTTCACTGTGTAAAAAGCCAAAAAAAGGATGGAGACAGTCAGTCATATGGGTTTGTAACCACATGAGGATGGGGAAAAAAATGACAACTTCCTTTTTTTGGTTGAACTGTCACTTTCAGAATTATATTGTAACGACATCCTGATGCATGATTATTTGTTTTTATGCGTGAATGTGACAGAACATATACCGTGTTGACAAACGCGCTCTAAACGTACATTTAGTATGCACGCCCTCGGGGGCCTCACAATTACAAATTCACCCTTAAGGTCATGTTTCCATGGCAACAGTTCCCCCCTTCGGTGTGAAAATTTCCCCTCCCACCCACAAGAGTCTAAAACGCGAGTGAAGTGACTCTGGACCAGCGGTTATGGGCAGGCTATAAGTAAAACTCTCAGTTTCTTGGCTCTTGACGTGTGGCCGTGACACATGCCTGACGTGAGACATGTTGCACATTGGCAGCTTGTGTTAAATAGGCTGTAAAAAGTGTTGCTGGTGGCCGAACTGTATTTTTGTGACTGCGAGTGTGAGTTTGTGTGTTTGAGTCATTCCTTCTGCCTTGGGCTCTCAAGTCTTTATCTGTCCTACTTTTCACTCTTGTTCACTCGCAAGTTAAAGTGTGTGTTTGTGCGCTACAGAGAGCTTACTGAGCAAACTAACACGTTTTTGCAATCAAAAATCCAATTTGCTTTTTTGTGTATCACACCAGCGTCTGCACAACATAAAACATTCATATACCCACACAAACATGATGGGAGAGCTGTGATCTTCATTAAAACATACATCTCAGGAGTGATCACTTTACCCTGGGTTCATCTGACACCCTTAAGGATGTGATCTGGTGTTAAATGGTTGGATGCTCCTCATTAAATTTGGCTCTTTGGGAAGTATAAACAACAATGCATTACATGCTTGTGACTAACATGAGCCAGTTTGGTTCAGTCCCACCCGTGACTCTCTCTTTATTTCTCTCTCTCTCTATAGATGTTTATCATTGACTAAACACAGGCCAGATACACAATGCCTGCTAAAAATACTCTTGACAGCTGTTAGAGTGGAGCCGAGCACAGCCAATGCTGCATCCACCAGTGACTGAGTGATTTTAGCCGGGAAATCAGTCAGTGTTCAGCCCGTCTTTTAGCAGCCTATCAGAGCAAGTAGCTGCGCTTTTTATCCAAACACATGCACATGTGTGCCTAGATGAAACCAGAAGGAAAAAAATTATATTTTCACAATATTGCAGTTTTATTATTTGGGAGTGAAAGCCAAATATGACCAAATGCAATAATGTACATGCTTCATGTATGAAAATGTACTATAGTAAGCAGTTTAACAGCGATATCTGTAATTAAACTATAGTAAACTTAATAATAATAATAATAATAATAATAAAAATAAGTGATGGCCTAGTGACGCCCATGGTGTGAAATCTACATTTCCACAAACATATATGAATATACAAAACAAAAATATAGAAATAATACAATTATTTTTAAAATACTATATCTTTAAATTTAACTGATTTTAAATAAAATACTACTTAAAATTTGAAAAAATCAAATATACAAATAATACTATTTAGAAATAAATATTTTATTCATTTTTATGATATATTTAAATGTACATAATTAAATAATAATAATAAAAATAAAAAAAGTCGGAACACCATAGGCTCCAAAAATGCACAAAAATGTAACTTTACAAAAGCTTCACACAAGTTAAAATCAATTTTTTTTGCATTTTTGGAGGCTGCTGTGCCAATTATTTTTATTTTTTTCTCTCTGTCTAGCACTCAGTTTAGTTTTGTTTATTTATTTTTTTACTTATTATTATTTTATTTTATTTTTTGCGTTGATGTGCATGCTTTGGTTCTGACTTTGCATTATTAAATAATATACATTTTGTGTGAAATTACAACGTTTCCACAAAATATATGAATATATAAAAAACAAAAACATATACATAACACTACTACAATAGTTTTTGTTCAAATATTTGTATTACATTTAATTTAGTACATAAAGTTGAATGCAAATGAGAAAAGTTGCCTTGTTAATTAACTGAATTTATTTCAGTTAGCATTTATTTAATTAGGTATTTATATATAAAAAACTGTATAGTAAATTAATAAAATTAGTAAATTAGTAATAAAAAAGAGTAAAAACTAAAATTAAAAAATATATTTCATACAGATTTTAGTGAGAAATCATTTTCATGAATAAATAAATACATAAATAAATAAATAAATAAATAAATAAATAAATAAATAAATAAATAAATAAATAAATAAATAAATAAATAATAAAACCATGGTAACTTTTCATAAAGATGACCACTATACAGATGCATTACTGATTTCTGCAAGCACTTTTGCTTTTTATAGCACAGACAATACACTGGTCAGGTGTTTGTTGACATGTCATGTTTATGGTTTGGATGTTAATGTATGCAGTTAGAACCAAATAAAACACATTTGTCACTATTTAAGTCATATAAAACTCTAGGTGAAAGCATGAGAGTTGCAGCTGTACTTTTGTGAGCATCAAGCCGTTTCCACTCATGAGTGTGGTCACGTTCTTTAGGTTATGTGTGTTTCTCTTCATGCATGTGGAACGCCTTCAGGTGCATCAAACCACCTCACGTCCAGCACGTTAGCAAAGGCCTGTCTCATGTAACAGTGTTTTGCGGCTTATTTTGGAGCGTTTGAGAAACGTTGCAGTAATGCTGGCTATAGGTTAGCATTCAACACCCGATACTGCTCCGTGATTACAGTGGCGTTCGTTAGAGGATCACGTGACACTCGTGGTTGAATCTGATATGTTTCTGCTGTCTGAGCTCAGGTTAAAGATGGTGGTTACAGAAACAAGATAATATCTACATTCACACACAAAAGAACATGGATTTATATAATTTTTTCACATACAAACACACAAAAGGGTCAAAAAGTCCACTATATTTTGTTTAGTATCAATTATTATATTATATTATATTATATTATATTATATTATATTATATTATATTATATTATATTATATTATATTATATTATATTATATTATATTATATTATATTATATTATATTAAAATGTACTTCTATATTTTCTACTTTTAATTTTAAAGTTTTAGTAATCTTGTTTTTGTCATTTATATTAGGTTTAATTGTTTCTAAATGTCTACTGTAAATTCTTTATTTATTTTATATTCCGTTTTTAGTTATTTCAGTACATCTAGTTGAATTTGAATGATAAATATTGCCTTGTTAAATAACTTAATTTATTTCAGTTAGCATTTATTTAGATAGGTTGTTTTATATATATATATATATATATATATATATATATATATAAAATGTATGATAAATTAATAAAATTAGTAAATTAGTATAAGTATAAAAACGACGAACTAGAACTGAAATAAAAATAAATGAAAGCTAAATCGAAATATAAAAAAAAAATAACAAGCAACAAATATGCCAACATAACGAAGACACGCTAAAAATGGCAAAAGTTTTTAAAGCTTTTTTAAATACGTTCTGATATTTTATTTCAGTGAACAGTTACTTTATTTCAAGTACAAATTTTTTTTTTTTCATAACAAAAAATGGTTTATGGTTTAAGTTTTAGTTCTATATAAAACCTTGTGGTGTGCAACACATGTAATTTTCTTTGACAAAGGAACTATGGGCCGTAGGAGAACATTTCAACTCTGCTCCTTTCCAAAAATCATCTTTCTTGCTCTCTTTCTTTGTCTCTGTCTCATAAACCCTTATTAGAGAGAGTGCGTAGGCATTGGCTTTCTCTAGAAAAATACAAATGGGTGTCTGCTGTCTGAATGAAAGAATGTGCATTGTTCCCCCTTTATTACAGAGCGTCTCTATATCTCTCTCTCTCTCTTTCTCTCTCTCTCTCTTTCTCTCTCTCTCTCTCTCTCTTTCTCTCTCGTGATGGAAGGTGGGGATTAACAGGAAAATGCTGTTGCCAGGGTAACTGGCACCGGAGGGAGTGGTCTCCACATTGTTAAAGTGGACCTGGGAGAAAGTTTAGTACCAGCATGTGTGTGAGCACATTTAAACGGCTGTGGCTTTTCAAAATCCCACGGCTGTCTCGGGTAAGATAAAGTCTGATGGGAGAGTTTGTGTTTGCGTCTTTCCTGCCACGCTGCAGTCGGCGCAGAGCTTTGATTAAAGGCTCTGTTTGACTGGTTAGGGGAGGCTGGGGATGCTCGACTACAGGGTTCATCTGCGGTTTTTAATTGGATGCTGCCATAACAGTTGGGTGTTTGTCCTCTTGACCCTCACTCCATACATTGAGACCATACATATGCTAATGTAATTAAGACTTGACTCAAAAGTGGATATTGTATAAAGTGTAAACATTTGTGTGTGATTTATAAACAAAATCTTTTTTTATTATTATTATTTAAAATTAATTGCTTTATTAATTTAAGCTTTTTTAAAATTAATTTTAAATTATAAAATTATAAAAAATAGGTATTATGAAATAAAAATAAATTAAAAAAAATTATATACAGTGTTGTTTTGTTGATTAAAACAAACTAAAAATAATTTATTCATTTAAATAAACTAAACATTTTATTTAAAAGATGAACAAATATATATATATATATATATATATATATATATATATATATATATATATATATATATATATATATATATATATATACCATATAAACGATACCACATATAACTATTATTATTACTGTGATTACTATATTACATAATATTCATTTGTTGTGTTGTTTTCCTCTTAAAAATAAAGGCATTTTAGCTATTAATATTTAATGAGTTTCACCACAAATATTCCAAAAACATAGAAAGGTCCCAACTAACCAGATTCTCCCTTTTATTATGTCTTTCTCTGAGCAAGTGTAAATGAGATATAAAATAAACATGTATAATAAAAATTATACACAAAATTAAAACTAAAATTAAAAGAAAAACGAAAACTAAAAAAAGCTAATCCCAAATATTAAAACAATACCATAAATAATACTAAAATTCCACCAACGAAATTCAAGAATGAAACTGTTCAAACCAACCCCAGTCTCCCTTTTCTCATCTTACTCCCTCTTTCCTTATCTAGCGCAAATGAAGGTGGCTCCTTTTGTGGTGAGTTATGCTCAGCAGATCGGACTGTAATTGCCCGGTGAAGAGTGAAGTTTGGGAGATGCATCATCCAGCGCTTGGCCTGAATATATGAACGCTGAGAGCATCACCATAAACAATAGGGCTATTATGATGATGATGATTGATCATGCACAGAGCAGCGCCGTCTGCTAAATAAACCGTGCTTGTAATGCTTTAGCATACACACACACACACACACACACACATATATATATATATTTAAAATGTTTATGCATTTGGCATTTTAAAAAAATACAAAAATCATGGAAAAGTAAAGCAAACCTCAATAAACTTTTTTCCCCCTCTCTGTCAGACCCCATGTTGGACCATCTCTAAACCGAAGGTTGTGAATCTCTCTGTGGACGCTAGTGTTCATTCTCTCACTTTCTATCTGCACTTCCTTTATGATATTTTACAGCACTCCTCTTTCTACAAGTGCCTCTGAAAATAGTGATTTTCCAGGTCTGAGCAGGACCTGGCCTCGCAAAAGTGTTCAAATCAATGCTGCACAGAGCTTTTCCAGCAAACTCACATTACTTATGTTGATCCTTGAGCTCCATCTTCTCAGTGTTTCTATGCGAGCGAGACGCGGCTGATCTGAATCTACTGCAGTCGTTTCATTATGAGCTTTTCAACAGTACTGACTCTCCACTTGTGTCTGAAAATCATTTGTAATGATTGTGAAAGAGCCTTCATGATGAGCTTTTTCCATCACATCAATCACTCTGGTGAATGCCAGGATACTGTATAAAAGTGAAGCTTTAGACTTGTCAAGACAATGTGACTGTGACTAATTTTCTATAACTTTGTGAGTGGTTTTAGCAGGAAATTTAAAAAACAAACAAACAAACAAGAAACAATGGTTTATATATTGAATAATGTAGTAAATTAAATGGTTAAAAATGTAAGGTACTTTGATCCAATTAGACTTTCTCTTTATGTAGAACTTGGATGCAAACCCAAAGATGAGATTTATTCATAACAGATGAACAGTAGGTTTGGCATCAGTCCTAAAACAGCTTAATATTACATAATATTTAAGGTTAAAGCATGAAAAAAAATTAAGGGAGAAAATGTCTAGCTTCGAACCCGTAAACACATTATGTTCACCAGATTTATGGATTCCTTCTTTTCTAAAACCCCAGGTTGCATTAGATATCGAGAAGACACACTTGTCAACAGTTGTGAGAGTGTTTTGCATGTGTGTGTGTGTGTGTGTGTGTGTGTGTGTGTGTGTGTGCATGTGTTTAAAAGTTAAGAGGGCAATTTATTTTGTATACAGAAAGTGCATAAAAATGCATTTTCATTAAAAAAGTTTTTGCTTTCATTATTTCATTAAAAAGTGTACTTTTTTTGCTAATCAAAAAATTTAAATGTAAATGCAAATATTTTCTTTATTTTTATGCTAAATGCATAATGTTAATAAGGCATAAAAATGTCAAATGCATAAAAAGTTAATAAATTAAAAAATATATATATAATGTCAAAATTTCTGCTAAATGCATAAACTTATAAAAGGGGAAATGTGGAAAAAAGAATGCAGTTGTTCTCTACCTAAATGGACCTAATAATAATTATACAATAGAATATTACAATATTGCCAGGGCGAAGAGACATTAATGTTGTCAATTAAAGATTAAGGGGGCACATTAAATGAATGAATTAATTAAATCCTTTAAAATAATTACTGCAATACTATGTTACAATAATCACTATTTTTACTATAAACTTGCTGCATTGGAGGGAAAATAATTAAATTATATTATAATATTTGTTTGTTCACACACACACAGAGACGTTTGTTTTTGTGAAAAGTGGGGACATCCCATAGGCGTAATGTTTTTATACTGTACAAACTGTATATTCACCTAACCCTAACCCTCACAGGAAACTTTGTGCATTTTTACTTTCTCAAAAAAACTCCTTCTGTATGGTTTATAAGCGTTTTGAAAAATGGGGACATCAAGTTCTCATAAGTCACCCTCTACTTGTAATACCTGTGTCATACCCATGTCATTATACAGAGATGTGTCCTGAAATGTAACAAAAACATACCCCCCCCACCCCACACACACACACACACACACACACACACAAATTGCATGGGTTTGAAATGACAGCAATTTATGAGCATCCTAAATGATCATTTTTACTTTAAGGTGATCTATCCCTTTAAGTTTGAAGAATGCTACACTCCAGTTGTATTGTGTGGCCTCGGGGTGTATAGATATGGCAGTGAAACAGAGAGAGACAGAGAGAAAGAGAGAGAAAGGGATAGAGAGAGTGAGTGAGAGAGGGTATGGAGTGAATGTAATACAGAAGAAGTTAAGCGGTAATGACTGAGGTCTGAAAAGCGATCAGACCCCGTCCAGAAAGCCCCCCAGGGATGTTAACATCTCCTGGCATGCTTCCAGAATCCCCCAAACCCCAACTCCAAACTGAAAGAATGAGAAATGTCATATCCCAGTGGTACACTCATCCGAGCCCCTCTCCACCTCACTCTTCAGACGCATGCAGAAAAAAAAAGAGATGCAAGCTAAAGGTTACACACTCCTTCAGAGTTGCACGCTCTCCTCTCTTGAGCAACTCAACTGTCTGCTCACTTTTGAAAGCTCTTCTCAAGTGTGCATGCCACGGCGTCCCTTTTCTGCATTCAAATGAGAGGCATTTTGGGCCAATATTCAATCCCGTTCAGCTGTATTCCATTCACGTATGAGCGCGTTCTCGCCTTCAGCTGCTTACCTGCGATGCGCGCCACGAATAAATGGACCTGTACGACGTTTTCTTCATGCTCATATTTGACACGCCACGCTTTCCAGAACAACCGAAGCCAATTTGCCCTGCTGTTAGTGACTAATAGAGCTTGTAAATAGAGCTTTCCACATTTTCATTTTGTTTTGACTGCTCAAAAATAACATTTCAGCTCAAAACATTGATGTATCTGTGTGACATTCCAGAAAAAAAAATAAAAAATAAATCACAACTAACACATAAAAATGTAAAACAAAAATCTGTAAAAAACATTTTTTTATTTTTTTGAGCATAAAGCAATGCATATTGTAAAAAAAAGTAAATATATATGCAGAAATGCAGAAAAAAAATTATTTGCTAAATGCACAAAAGTGCAAATTTTACTTTTGTCAAATGCATAATGTAAAAAGTTAAATATTTAAGTATATATATATATACATATATATATATATATATATAATAGTACTTTTACATTTTTAAGCTGATTGCATATGTAGTGTGATATTCCACATAAAAATGACTATTTACATAAAAATATAAGGCAAAAGTAGATAAATATTTGAATATATATTGTAATATGTATATATTGTAATTAAATAACAATTTGGCATTTGTAATCTTTTTTTTTTGCATAAAATAATGCATAATGTAAAAAGTAAATATATAAATGCATAAAAATTTTGTACATTTTACTTTCATGTCAGATGCATACTGTAAAAAGTTAAACATGTAAATGCAAATAGTGCAAAAAATAGTCAATATACAGTATATTTCTGATAAAGTCATAAACAAGTTATAAAACAAAAAAAGTTTGAAACCCCCCATTTTAAAGCCAAATGAATAACATGGATATTTATTTATTAAATTTTTTATGGTTACATTTTTATATATATATCAATATATATATATATATATATATATATATATATATATATATATATATATATATATATATATATATATAAATGCAAAAAAAATCATTTTATGCTAAATAAAAAATAAATTTGTAAAAAATAATGTCAAAAGCATAATATATAAAAAAGATAAATAAATTGTGCATTTTTATCCCAAAAATAAATGTACGTCTGTTTCAACGTGCTCGAATTTGACACACCATGATTTCAAGATCAACCAAAGCCAATTTCCCTGCCATTAGTGAATAATGGAGCTTTCCAAACTTCATATTGTTTTGACTGTTCAAAAATGCAATATTTCAACACAAAACACTGATGTATCTGGAGCAGCATTCCAGATAAAGATTAAAACCCATGACGCATCTGTCGTTTATCTGCATGTGTACATTTCAGAAGACGTCGTGTCTGGTTCCGGAGAGAAACGAGGGCTATGAGTCTTTAATCTAATTTCAGTGAGATTCATTAATCTGGCTGTCTTAAGGACCTGCGTCAGAAGAAAAGCGCTGAGTCGTGCCAAATGGTGCCCACCGATGTATTCATCACTTCCTGTGCCACATTACCCCAGTCATCAAACGCCGGGCTGGCCCATTTCCTCTCCTCTCCTCCTGTCCTTAAGAACTCATTACTCACATCTTTGCATACAGCAATGGGCTGTTTACTTGTCGTCAGCACTTCGACGTGGAGCGGCGTGTGTGTGCGAGTGTGTGTGTCTATTGAGCGGGTCTATATCTGCGACTACTGATCAAGAGTAGTGTCATCATCTACCTGTCTCAAAAGACTCTCTCTCTCTTTCTCTCTTATCTCCTCATTTCCATCTCAGTCATATGATTTACAGAGATGGCTGGCTGTTTTATATATTTCACTTCCCTTATTTTCATCTCATAAAACTCCAAACAGTGGAACAACAGGGACAAACATGCACATACATGCTCATGAAAGACCAGTCGGCACCGCAGGCATAACTCATTAGGATTATTAATATAAAGACATGGTACTGTGTAGAGCCAATGTCTTCAAAACAAGAACAATTCTTCCATTGGCTAGATGGTTTTTATGGGAATAAAAAAAAGTGCAATTCAATTTGATGCTACATTATGTATTTTTTTTTTTGGGGGGGGGGGGGGGGTATCATCTATTAAAAAAAAGGGAAGATTAAGCCTTCCTAGTCAGTCTCTGCTTCTCTATCAGTCCTTTCTGCTCTTTTTCTCTTCCATTCATTTCAGGTGATATTTGCCTTGGCCCTCTCTGTCATGTAACAGTAACGACTTGAAATTATACTCGAATGAAGATTTAGCTCTCTCAGAGAACCGTAAATCCAGTCTAAGCTTTCCGGGAGGAACGGCGAGTGAAGAGTGACAGTGTTGAAATATCCGTTCGCGTTCTCCGCTCATTCTTTTCATGCCTCATCTCCAGCAAAGGATAAGAAGAGTGCATGACATTTAAATAAGTCATCCGGTGCTGATTACTGCGACCGCTCTAAATCCATTATAAAACCATTACATCAACCTCTCCCGACGACACACACACTCATGCCCATGCCTATGACTTACAATCGTCATACTGTTATCTAGTTAGACTAAGAAAAATTTAAACTTTTCACTTTATTTCAGGCCCATGAAGTTGATCTTCTGCAGAAACTGCAAATAAAAAGAGATCTGACACTTATATAATAACAATTATCAATAAAACCATTATAAAACCTGATTCATAGCCATCAGTTGTAAGAATTAAATCTAGATATTTTATACTTTTAGTAATATATAAGCATTACATCTTATAAAAGTAATACATAAGCAAAATAATTAGATACAAATGCATTTTAAGAGTGTAGGGTTGTGATTAATGTCATTTGCAATGCTTCAAGGGATATAATGGCAACTGGAGAGTTTTATTTGCCACAGATTTCTTATCGGTGGATAGTTCTTCACTGAAATTTGGCTATTCTAAACACAGTTCTGTAAAAAATGAAGTTGAAATATTGCTGACAGATGGCTTCAACAGAAGCATATACAACCGATTTAGAACCTCAGAGCACACAGTAGCTTTTTCTTGAAAGGTTTCCACAGTACCATTAAATTGTGTTTCTCTATGGGCAAAATAAATGGGATTTTTACTTCCGGAACCCAACAGTTGGGCTCTATTTGAAATAGATCCAGCATATTTAAATAAACAGGAATCAAAATTGTCCTCAAAGCCACAACGCCAATGTTGGACAGCCAATTCTGGGAAAAGCCAATTCTTCTCATTAAAATTACAGCTATGGATTTCATCTGTAGGTTCACACAGAAACTTGACTCTGCTTGTCATCCAAAGCACATTTCATTTTTTCTGCTGATTTCTAGGGACTGCAGCTCTTAGATTCCTCCTGTTTCTTGCGGTCGCTTTCATGTCCCCCTGCATTCCAGTCTGCTGGTTTTTGATCTAAAAGCTGGAGTGCGTTTATATGTGTGAGGGGTGCGCAGAAATCCTCTGAAAACGTATTTATCTTTGTGTAATGGTACTTCATTGATATTCACAGCCGGTTGTGGATCAATGATCCCTGGTAGACTTGTTTTTTTTATTTCTTGTATCTAAAAGGAGTATCGAGGATTCAGCTAAATTGTTTTGAGCCTGTTTTGGCTGAGTCGTCACAAAGGCGCTGTGTGAGCTAAAGCACTGAAGTACAGATATCTACACACACACATCAGTATTCACACTATGGCACAAACCCTGAGCCAATAACAGCAGCTATGATTTCTCCCCCAGCCAATAGGAAGCTACAACCATCCACTACCAGCCTATCAGAACAGACCAGGTAAAAGAGCCCCAACCAGTAGCCAGTGCAAGGATATAAAGAGAGGTGTAACATGGGCTCTTTTGGGCTTGTTGAGGACTAGTCATGCTGCTGCATTCTGAATCATTTGTAGAGGTTTGATTGTGCTTGATGGAAGTCCAGCCAGAAGAGCATCCCAGTAGTCCAGCCTAGAAATGACAAGGGAAGTTTGGCAGCATGCTCTGTTAGAAAGGGCCTGATCTTTCTGATGTTGCGCAATGCAAACCTGCAAGATTGAGCAGTCTTTGCAATTTGGTCTCTGAATGTCACCTAGCTGGATGGTGAATTCATGTTGTAGAGATGGAGTGGCAGGGAAGACAAGAAGCTCAGTCTTTGCCAGGTTGAGCCGTAGGTGATGTTCTTTCATCTGTCACCAGGCAGCCTGAGATAACTGGTTTAAAGTCTAGAATATTATTTTATATTGCTGAGTCATTCTTTTTCCATAGGTTACATCGATAAGCCAGTAGGTGCCTTTTTATTGAGTTGTTGAATCATCCATTCAACAGATTTGTTCAAAAATTTTGATTCATTAGTGAATGAAAGTTTTTTGAGTCGTTGAACCAGTCACTCCACCAATTTGCTTGAAAATGCTGATTAGATCACAAATTAAACAAGTTCCTTTATGAGTGAATTACTGAATCATCAATTCAAATTATTTATTTTAAAAATCATTAGAGAATTAAACAAGTAACAATTTTCTTTGAGTGAGTCATTGAACCATTCAGTCCCCCAATTTGTTTGAAAACACAAATTAAACAAGTGCCTTTATAAGTGAATTACTAAATCATCAATTAAAATGATTTGCTCAAAAACACCGGAGACAATTCTGCTGTGGCTTTCCTTGGAAGAGTTTTCAATAACGGAGCAAAAACAAAGTAACTGATAATGTTGTGTCTAAAATGTAATCTAAAAGTAACTCAGTAGTAACTTAATGAATTGTAGTACAAAAGCAGTGTCACACAGTCAAGATCAGGCTGATTTGGAAACACTCATTTGATAATGCATATTTATATAAATTTCTAATTTATGATGATGATTATTATTATTTAAATCAAATCTAATAATAATAATAATAATAATATTAAAGTGTATTATTATTATTAAATAAATACACAATCTTTTTTTTTTTTTTTAAATTAACAAAAAATTTTAAGGATTATACTCTTTAAATGAAAAACAAACAAATATATACAGTTATAATTGTTGCTTTGTCCCAGGGAGCCCAAAATCTTTAATGGGTTAAGCACTGTTAATGAGAACATTATGATAAAATATAGATTGTTAGGTCAAATATGAAATAGACAGATATGACTGCTTTTCCCAGTAAGAGCGTCAAAGACAAGTACTGTTCCCTCAGATCGTAGCATTGACTCTCTCTCTCTCTCTCTCTCTATCCATTTGATAGACACCATAGAGACCAGCACAAACCTCAACTATTACTATTTAGTTCCCTACTTTATGAGCGCTGAAAGCAGCAAGCGAGCATAATGCATTAGCCAGCAAATAAAAAGCAGATCCAATTCAAGCGATGCACATACACATTGCTTCCTAATCCAGCATGTCGTTTATTATCAAGACTGATGCATCTGGGAATGAAGTATAAAAACCAAAACAGATATTTTCATGGTGATAGCATCAAACTTTCTAATTACACAATGGAGTATGCTGATGTTTACTACATAGTCGCACACACATTGTTTAATAACTGCACTCTAGTGAATGGCACTCGAAAAGTTTGCTGATTTATTCTTGTGAAAAAGTGCAGTTCTACTAAAACAGAGTGTGGGTGAACGTTTGCAAAAAAATAAAATAAAACTCTGAAGGTGATTTGTGCATGTGTGTGTGTGTGTGTGATAATTAGCTTACAGGAGCAATCGCCCTGGCGGGAGACACTATCAAGGCCGGACAGACGAAGAGTTTGCTGAATGTCAGACGGTGACGAGAATGGCAGCGATGTTTAAAACATGAGGTCATTACAGCAGTCCAAACTTCCCGTTTTCGCTCGCCATCTCAGATTTAAAGAGCACGACCTGTCTTCACATATTTAGAAAGAGTTGCCCAATGGAAACACATCCTATAATTCAAAGTTTCAATACAGTTTGACCACCTTTGCCACCAGTCCAACCACGCACTCTCTCTTTTTGACTGGCAGTTCATTACTGCACATTTCCTGTAAGTGCAGGTGTGTATATTTGGCATGTAAGCGGAGTAATTACGGCGTGTCGGGGGAACGAAAGAAGCAGATAGAGGATAGTCGATGGTTAATAGATTCTGTGTTTCCAATGATGTGTCACAGTGATATGTAACACTCTAAACACCACCCTCCTCCCTCTCTCTCCATTGCTCTCTTATTACAGTCATTCTGTCCACATTGACATCACCTGTCCATCTTGACCGGCTTACCTACACTGAAGGACAACACTACAGTACAAGACACCCGAAACAGTTGATGAGCGCGTCACATTCAATGACCTAGAGATCCACGGCTGCTACAAACATCTACTCACTCAGTAATTTCTCAATTTACACAAAAACGGGATTACATTTTAGCTTGATTTTTAGGTGACAGTGTCCAACAGATTGTACCGGTGCTAAATAAATAACACGGCCTGCTAGATTGGACTTAAATAAGCAATTCCAAAAAGCAATCTGAAGCCTTTGCACTTTTAAAATAATTTAAATAACACCTGACGTAACAAATGCTTCACTAACTGAATTTCTAGAATCACACTTGGTTGAATAATTCACATCTCTCATTGGCTGTTCCGATGCATCATTCTAAGGCAGCATGTGATTTATCAGAAAGGTCAATCTCACATCGGGAAGAGCTATTTGTGTCAAAACTGAACATCAGGAATGTAACTGTATCAAATAATTCTTTAAAATATCTTAAAATGATACTTTCTTTGGCATTAATCTATGCTACAAAAAGGATGAAAGGTGTGTTTAAAGTACAGGACACTGAGCTGTGATGTAATGAGACTTGTTAGTTTACCAATAGAGCTTACGTTTCTCTGAACCCAGTCACCTGAGAAGTATTCCTGTGTGTGCTTTCCCACTTATAAGATTATCTACAGGGAAAGATATAAAACATTCTTCTTTGAGTATGTTTTTATGGTTAGTAAATAGGAATGATTCAGGTTCAATACAAGTAAATTATTGCAGTTTATTAGTTAAGCATTGCCACTGAAAACAAACCCTAATTTTGTAAAAAACAACAAAATCACTTTGCATAAATGTATTTACAGTGGACATCTATGGGGCTGCACAGGTAAAAAGCTATAATACACACTATTTTAAGAGTACAAAAACAAGATTTAAACATGACACTTTATTCCTGTCAAGATCATGTAAAACCAGCCAACCTGGCAACCGTTCCATGACATAAGCAAGGATACTAGAAATAAGACACCCACAGGAACTACACTAGTAAGGCAAAATCAGATGTTCATCCACGTATAACTGTTGTGCCACAGCTAAAAGAACAATTTAGAAACTTTAAAGCTCAAATAACACACTTGTAATGAAAGAATAAATGTACAAATATCTAAACTGTAGGAATTCCTGATTAGACTTGCCTGGCATTAATGTAAACACAGTTTTTAAGTGAGTGAAGTGACATTCAGCCAAGTATGGTGACCCATACTCAGAATTCGTGCTCTGCATTTAACCCATCCGAAGTGCACACACACAGAGCAGTGAACACACACACACACACTGTGAGCACACACCCGGAGCAGTGGGCAGCCATTTATGCTGCGGCGCCCGGGGAGCAGTTGGGGGTTCGATGCCTTGCTCAAGGGCACCTAAGTCGTGGTATTGAGGGTGGAGAGAGAACTGTACATGCACTCCCCCCACCCACAATTCCTGCCGGCCCGGGACTCGAACTCACAACCTTTCAATTGGGAGTCCGACTCTCTAACCATTAGGCCACGACTTCCCCAGTGTTCCCTAGTGTTTTATAGATTCTAACATGGCAGATTCTCAAATTGAACCCAGAACATTGCTTCAAGGCAGACAAGAAAGTCTAAATTGGGAAATGTTTGGGATTTATGCATTAGCACTGCTGACTTTTCAATCTGAGAGTACTCCAATTTGAGCAGAAAAATTGATTGTGCCTTGAAGCAAGAAAAAAAAAAGAAGAAGAAGAACAGAAGAAAAATGGGGAAAATAAGTCGACGGTAAGGAAAAGGGAGACAGGTGTGTCATAAGCTGTGTAATGGCCTATTCAACCATGTGTAATGGTTTGTATCCCAACCATAAAATCAGTGTGTTCCCTAGTGTTCTGCCTGACTTGGAGCAGTTACATGGCATCCTCCCATTGATTCACTCCATTTGAGTCCAAATCGCAAAGACCAACAAACGGCCTCCCTGCCGGCCTGCTTCAGATTCACACTGACAGGAAAAATCAAATGCAAGTGATCTGTTCAGAATGGACTCTACCCTATGCATCTGCATAGTGAAAGAATATAACTGCCTGATGACAGAACACAATAAACGAAAAACACAAACTCCAAACTGGCAAGCAACGCTCAGCCTGATCCAGCTGTACATTCAAGAAAAGATCAGGTCAGCATTCAAAGGTCAATTAAGACAATGCATGTTTTTAAATGGCACAATTTAATAATAGGCTGCAAGTATGCATGAAAAATTAACATTTAAAACCTAAACATTTAAGGAAAGTGTCTCTATGACTGAATCTCAAACTCAACATTAAATTAATAGCTCTTACTGCACTTTTTGTACTGGAGAGGTTTTGACACAAAAATCACTTGTTAAAATAGTCTTAAAAGCATCAGCAAGACTGAGTTAAAAACATTTACATTGAATGTCAAGTCAAGTCACCATTATTTATATAGCGCTTTTTACAATACAGATTGTGTCAAAGCAGCTTTACAGTACTAAAAAGGGAAATTCCATCACAGGAATAAATTCATTTTTAAAGCATATTTAAATGGAAAAGATTTATTTTCAGTTGTAATAATAATCACAGTATTACTATTCTTACTGTATTTTCGATCAAATAAATGCAGCCTTGGTAGCCGTAACAGATTTCTTTCAAACACACACACACACACACACACACACACACACACACATATCTAAATTATTCCAAACTTTTGACACATTGTATTATACCTCTATCAACTGGAAAATATGCATTGTAAAAAAATATATATAATGTATTTTACTGTAGGAACAGTAAAATGTTGGTAAAAATTACTTGAATTATTATTGTGCCACCTTCTTCAACATCCCTGCACAGCGGTTTTAGTATTAGACAGCACCTCTAACATCATCTTCAGGAAAAGCAGAAATCTAATCATTTACGATAAATCATCCCACAAAGTTATTAAATTTGTTGGATTGCATGAGAAGATTTTATGAAAATGGGTCACAATAAACAGTGTAAAGGGAATGAACTCAGAAACACTCATTGATCATTGATTTTCAGTTTGTCTTTCTTGTGTGTTTCTGCATGCTACGAGCTTGTTGCGAGCTGTTAAAGTCTGCGTTCAGATCAATGTTAGCAGGTCATCTCTCCTGTACCTAGTGAGGCTTAATCAATGCACACTGACAAAAAGCCAACCCCAGACTGATGGCCATTTCTCCTTCTGTCTTTAAACACCATTCAGAGGCTCTGTAATGAAGACACGTCGAACTACCACAGGAGATCTCCATATGAAAGGCCACATTTGTATTCACTTCCCTACTTCACTCTGTTTCTGCTATTTATGAGCCTCTTTTATGGTATTAGCAAGCTTTAGCAAAATACTCCAGTTCCCTTTTGAATTTAAGCCAGTTCATTATTATTTTCATCTAAAGCACACACAACTCATTGTCCTTCAATACAGAGGTTCGAATCATCACATTCATCCAAGACTTACCAGGGTGTCTTTGTGAATTTTTTTATTATTTTATTTAAAAGAATTACTCAGATTTGCGTAGTAAAAATACAAGAGAATGCGTGTGGGTGAGATCGAATCGAGAAAAAGCAAACAGTACGCAGATGAATGCATTAATTCAATTAGTCCAGTGCAGACCAGAGCATTGCACAGGAAACACACTGGGCAAAAATAATTGGAAATAGCAAGAGTCCACAATCTTAATTGCACACAAGTCAAATCAGTCATGACCTGAAAAAGATAACAGATGGAATGAGCGTGGAATTAGAGGAGATGAGCTGTGGAAAAGGGAAGAATTCTGTGTTTGTGCTTCTGATTGACAGATTAATAAAATGAGGTTGATCTAGCACATGTGGTGAATCAAGGCTATGTGTGTATGTGTGTATTCTGCTACAGTGTGTATATTGCCTGGGACAGAACAATGACCTGAAAGTGAGATTTTGATCAAAAGGTGTTATTTTATATAGCCAGATATGTTCTTTGTCCAATTTGTGCTTTGATTAAGCAAAAGCAAGAGATTAAGTACCACTATAAACTTAAATTGTGGTCCCAAAGGTATACAGTGTAAAATATGAACAATCTCAAACAAGGTTAAAAGCCTAACCCTAACCTTGTTTTTGAAAGAACAGATAATTTTAACCCTTAATGGGTTGCAAAGAGCCTTAATCAGGGGTTCAAAATACATAGTAGGCTAAAGCATCTTAGAAAGAAAAAAAAACACAACAAAAACCCTGGGAATTAGGAATGGACAATAAAAGTTATAGTGATCACTAATCCCTTTATTCTATGTGAATTTGTCTAAATGTAGACCTTATTCAAGCATTTCAATCAACAAATTAATCATCATGTGGAAAAAGACTATACTTTTCAAGATTTAAATTTCACTCACTCTCACAATTTCCGTAGTTTCTAGCAGCCACTGAACAATGGTGTATTTTGATTTTCAATGTGTTGATGTGTGCCAAGATTTGTGTGCATGAGAGATTTAAAGTGCTTAAAACACCCAATGCCAGCATCATTACAGCTACCACTGCTTTTTTTCCTAGACAGGCCAAGTAATTAAAAAACCCAAATGAAAAAAACAAATACTTAATTGGAAAAGGAGGAGGAAGAAAGCATTCTGTCCGTTTCATTCAACTGATTAAAGGCAGCCGTCTGAGGAGTGCATGCTCCATTTTCAACACATTTTTTATGGTGTTTGAACCATCACAGAGGTGATGTATCCAGAAGGAAGACAGAGAGAGGAAGTGACTAAAAAAGTGGAATAAAAGAAGGGGTGAGGAAGAAAAAGGATGGTAGGAAAAAAGGAATACATAGGATGAGAGTTAGGGAGAGAGAGGCAAGTCCAATTAGCCTCTCGGTGTGGAGTAATAGCGCGAGTATGAAATGGATGGATGAATAGAGTTAGCGCCTCTACAGCAACACCACAGGGGTTATTCCACATGACAAAGAGCCTTTAATTACTTCATTCTAGGCTCTTTATTTCCCTGTGGCTGTGCCACTGTGTAAATCTTTCAAATACAGCTTTTCTCTCATGCTCCTATTTGGGCCATGAAACATGTCATGTACATCTGTGGAAAAAGAATCTTGGTCAAAACACTCTTCTTTTTTTTCTTCTCTACACCCATTATATGAAATACTTATTACCTTGGTGGAATGTGGCAATCATAAACCAGACCAGACCTATGTGTAAAACTGTAGGCTCACAAAATAGAGGAGGTTTTTCTGCGGCACAAATGCACAATCTCAAACAGCAATTCCTGCCTACAGGGTTTAAAGGAAACGTTAACCCTAAAATATAACTTCTTTTCTTCAAAAACCCATATGACATTTGAGAAATGTCTTCTATTTGTCCATACAGTGCAGTGTCAGTGGGGTTCAATGGGGTTGTTTAAAGTCATGGAGTTTTACAGATTTGCGTAAATGATGACAGAATTTTATGGTGAACAGTCCCTTTAATCAGCCCAGCATAGGGGCAGTTGTGTCTTATGTGGACACACTTGAGTGGCCCGCGATCATCAATAATAAACCTGCATCAGTGCATTTCTCCGGGACAGTGCTCTTGCTTTGCAATGCCTGGTAAAGGTGCTCTAATGAGGGTAACCCCACACCGCAATGTTCTTTCAGACACAATAATGAGTCCCTTTCACATGTTGTACCAAGCCCTGACCTTACTACAACCCTGTTGGCACAAAACAACGTTTTGCCCTGATTGCAGTGTTAAAAAAACACACTAAAGCCTCTTCGGTCATGCACTATGAACTTCTGATCTTTTCTCTTAGAAGAAATTAAGCCTATTGCTTAACCCATGGTGACCACAATGAATATCGAAGATTAATCCAGCAAATCCCTGTCCTGTGTGGCACATCCCAGGCAGGGGATACGTAGCAAGTGGGCGTTGAAACCTCTGGCCTTAACTGACCCTGATGCAGGGTGACTTCTGAGAGTTTAATAGACTGTCTATTTAACTCCATCAATCGCTTTACAACCTCTCGGTAGGACTCTTTATGTGCCTTCATAACCCCGCAGGAGAAGGTGAAGCAGTGTGAAAGGATGAAAAAGGATTGGAGAATGAACTGAGAGAAGTGCATTTCAGTGAAAAGAATGATGGGTATAGTAGAGGATCATGGGGGCATTTCATTTACAAGACATTCTCATTGTACCCAAGAGCTTTAAAGCTGATGTATTTACCCCCTTTACCTTTTTCTCTCTCCCTCCTGCTCATATCTGCATGTCTTCAGCTCTGACAGCTGCTCACTTAATAGATCCTATTTGACTGTGCATAAGCCAATTAAAATGCTGCTGATTTAATTGAGCTGGGCAAAATCCTACAATGAGTCCAATAAAGAGGAGATTCGTGTTGTGAACCAAAGTCACATCCCATCCCTTGCCTCCTACCTCTACGCTCCACACATTCCCATTTGGGAAGAGCAGGACTCTGTGAGGGCTGAACGTTGATGCCAGATTACAAGCAAATGGGAGTGAATGGATGGATTTGTTCAGGGTTTTATAGGGCCGGATTCCAGCAGAATTTACTTGCAGCCCCAATTAAACACACATGAACCAGACAAATGAAAGTATTTAGGGACACTAAAAACTTTCAGGCAGGTGTATCGGAGCTAAACTCTGCAGGGAAGTGGTCCTCCAGAACTGAACAACCCTGGTCTGAAGATATGCCATGGTAAGTACTGTACTTTAGTTAAAATTCTTGGGGAAACATTGTGACATATTGTGGAATAATTCGCTCTGGAACTTCTGAGCCATGTTTAAAAGAACATCCATTTTTGTTTTCAGCATCATGATATTATGCCAATTGGGAGATAACCGGCATATCTTACACCACCAGGCAGAAAAGATATATGCATCCTTTAAGCAGAGCAAGAGATAAAAGAAGCCACTTCATCCGGATCAAAAAGAGACAGAGATGAGCAGCATCCCTGGTGCGTATACCCATAACTATTAGGGCTAAAACTGGTTGAAGCATTCAGGTATCTTACACAGTTCTGCATGATAGAGAATATCTTTATGGATAATTTCAATTCTCTATCATTCTCATGCAGACAGATTGAAGGCGCCTGAGGTTTAAGTATAATCTAGCAAGCATAACTTTCTCTCACTTTAATGCTAGCTTTTATCTCCGCAAAACCTTGCTGATAGGCAAAATGTTCTCAAACTTCAATTGCTCTTTGGTGTTGGAACATCACAAGGGCTTCATTACTAGTAATCCAAACCAAACACCAGGTTGAAGTAATCTAAAACAGCCACCTCGTGTAAATTCCTCCCATTGCTCTCTGAGCCACAGATCCATTCCTGTCATTCAGTCTGGGAAATGAGGCATTAAAAAGTGATGCATACATTTAGAGAGCCAGACTCTTGTTCAATCAGAGCAGGCAAAGTCGTTTAGTGATGCCTGGACTAGCCACTCACTCAAGTGTGTTTAAGGAGAAATAGGAAAGGAATGAGATTTCAGACATGACAAGGGGGTAATGGATGAACTTGACAAGTAAAGGACAATGAGATCTCAAACCTAACAGGCGAGGTTCCTCCTAACCCAACTGTCTCTTAAAATTAAACTGTGTGACATCTTCAATGTGAAACTTTTTTTAGATCAAAATGTAGCCAATCAAACATGAAATGGTCTCAAGACACAGCCCGATTTCACATCCCAAGTTTTGGCTTTTGCTTATCACAGGGTGAACTTGACTTTACCAGGTCAGATCACTGCTGTAGCGACTGCCCCCCACGTGCTCCTCTTGATGGGCTCACTGAGGCAATGCAATAAAATCTGAAATGAAGAACAGCATGCCTGCCTGCAGAGAGAGGAGATGAGTATATGGGCTGCATCACTGAAGCCCTGCAGCTGTGGGTGTGTTTGGAAGACATAGCTCATAACCAGCTGGCTCCGACAAGTCATCATCTCTCCCTAACATACAGACACACACACAGCGCTCCCAACATCAAGTCAGTGCTGAGCGTTTGCCCGTAATTTCATTTTCTCATTGATGTCATCCGATTTGACAGGCAAGAATCGGCAGGACACAAATTGCACACAATAAGATGTGATGATACAGTATGCTCTTAAACAAAACTCTCTTTCTCTCACTCACACAGCAAAAAAATAAAATCCCCTCTTTCACTCCTGCTGTCTCCAAACCTCATATTTTCTTTATAAGACAATGCAAACCTGACAAGAAATAGAAGGGGAATGGGGATGATTCGAACTGTGTGAGCCAAAACTCTTTATATATCACAAAAACATGCACTGCGTTGTGCCACAGCTCTGACAACCTAATTTTCTTATTAAAGATTCATGGCATCTTCATGACATTTCTTGTGTCAAAGACAACATTAGGCACATTCAGTACGTTAAAGACCATATTCAGAGTTTAAGTCACATATAAAAAGAATCAGGCAGATGGTGTGAGCCACACATTGTTGAACTACAGTATAAAAAAAAAACAATTTAAAACTAAAAACTCCAAAACCAAATGTCTCCCAAACACATTTACTACTGAAATGTGCTTCATATCAGCCAGGCGCAGGTGTCAGATTGACACTCACAGAGCAAGTTATGACAAACTCAGAGTAATGCACTTCAAAGGCGTGCCGATCAAAGAGCGGGATGTGTACTGGAGCATGGGGCTTGATTAATCCCCTCGAGTGTGACGCAGGACCGTTTCGGCCCGCCAGCAAAGAATCGGCCATCTCCTGAGCAGCAGAGTGCAGCCATTGGGTGACTGCAACATGCGGCAGGCAGATTCAGAACCATGGAGAGTGCCCTCTCTGTGCAGGTGGGAGGTTTGGAGAAGACATGCTGAGGTGTCGAGGGATGGGATTAATAAATGAATAACACATCAATAGGGAATGCATTATTGTAATCGCCTTCAGTGCTAAACGTCACGTGAATCAGCCTTGTCTCTCTGTTTGTTCACTGACTGTGTGAAAATTACAACATTGTGCCAAAGGTGCTTTGAGATAGGAAGGAATAGTCTGTGCTCAGTCTGACTCTGGTGAGGTGCAAATGACAGAAGCACACTTCTGTGATTAAAATTCAGAGGTATAAGAAAGAAATAGCTCTGAAAACATAATCCTCAAATTCTCATTTAAAGATTTAAAAGCATTGTTACTGACAGTCATACAGTCAGCCAAATTATATATTAACTACACAGCCAATGCTTTAAACCTTATACTCACTAGTGTAGTCAAGTGAAACACATTTTGTTGAAAGTTTCTTTAATTATTATAAATATTTTATTAATAAAATAAACTATAAAATATATTTTTATATTATAACATTTTCAAAAACAGCAACACAAAATATATAAAATATAAGTTCCAAGTTTTTTTTTTCAATTATTATTATTATAAAAATAATTTTTGATTTAAGTTTTTATTACTTACAAGGATGTGAGTGCATTTGAACCAAATATTGCAGAAAAATAAAGTTTCAATATGAAATAGCTTTGATAGGTTTTGTCTTTTCAAGCAATGAGACAGTCATGGATAGCCAGACAGAGAAAGGGAGAGAAAGGAGAGAGAGGAGAGAGAGGGGGAGTCAATTTCTTTGATTTATATCACTTTTATTGATCTCCCCCTGCCCTTGGTGTATTCTATCTCCGCAAGCTCTCAACTTTTCAGGACGCATTGGAGTAAAAGGGCTGCTTTGAAGCAGTCCTGACAGCAGATCATACGCGCAAGCTCATTCAGTAAGTTTGCGCAGCACAACAACATGGACTCACCCCAGCGTTGTCATGGTGACGATGGTGTACCAGAACGCAGCCGGAATGCTGGTGAACTTGCTGGCGGAGGAGCCCTTCTCTGCGTAGAACATGACGGTGGCGAAGATGATGATGGCCATGGTGAGAGAGAAGAGCAGGAAGCCCAGCTCTGACGCGCAGCTCTTGAGCGTGTACCCCAGTATGCGCAGTCCCGCGGAGTGCCGCGAAAATTTGAAAATCCGAAAGACCCTGAAGACCCTAAGGGTAACGAAGGCCCCGCTCACGTCCTCGTTGTCCGTCATGACCAGGCCGATGTAGTAAGGCATGATGGCCACCACGTCAATGATGCTCATGACGCTTTTGACGAACTTGTACCTGCTGGGCGCGGCGATCAGACGCAGCAGGTACTCGACGGTGAAGATCATGACGCAGGCCGTATCCAAACAGAAGAACGCGAGGGCGTAGCGCTCTCCGCACGAGACCTCCTTCGCCCGGTTTGGCCCGCTGCCGCACGGGACCGTCTCCACCACGTTGGCCATAACAGAGACGGCGATGAAAAAACCCGTGACGTAATAAAACACCAGCGCCATGGTGCTGGTGTGCGGGTTCTCAAACGCGCGCCACATGGTCTCGCGGAACGACATATCCGGCAGCACCATATCTTTGCTGTTTTCGTTCTCCTCATCGTCTTGAATCCTCTCCGCGTTTTCCCTCCTGCGATCTTTGTACTCCTCATAACAGCAGTCCCCTATTATCTCAGGAATGATGCCGAAGAAGGCCAGCTCCTCGTCATAGGCGGAGATGCACTCGTGGCGAGGGTAGTGCAGCTTCCCGGTTCTGTAGAAGTTGAGAATGTGCCTAAAAATGTCCGGGTCGCGGTCGAAAAAGTACTCGTTGGTCTCCTCGTGGAAGAAGAAATCGCGCTCTGTGCTTCCCAGTAAGGTGTCGGGGTACCTCTCCAAAGTATTCCGCCAAGTTTGAAACCTAGTGCCGCTGACGTTCAAGATGATCAAACCGTCCTGACCTCGCCTCTTCTCCCGTGGAGGCGGCGGCATCGGGGCGCTCGCCACGGGCATCCATCCTATGGCCGCGGCGCGCGCGAACGGTAGCCACGCGGCGACTCCGGCTGCCATGCTGATCCAATGTGCGCGACCCGGTGCGACTGAAGCAGGTTTTGCGCTCACAAATCCGCCGCGCGCAGATAGAACATCTGGAGAGACACAAAGCGCAATAACTTGATGTTCGAACTTCAATGAAGGCTCTCGCTCACGTGCAGGAGAACACTGCACAGTGAGTCATGTTATTTATCAAGATCAAAGCATTCGAATGGCAAGGAGGAATTACAATGACCGTAGAAATGAATGGTGGTGTAGGCTATGTAATATGCATGCGTAAAAAAGGCTTTTCGGTCAAACACAAATGGCTAAAGATGCACCGCATCTATTTTTTAGTGTAATATATTGCTTAAGTGCAAGGGAAACAACTTACCTCCTCATAAATGGATTTTGATGCAAAAAATGTAGGTTTTTGCACACAGATCATCAGTAATAGTCCTATTTGAATAGCTCTTCCACCGTTACGCACAAATAGGTATCCGATACGCGCACTCGGAGGTTTTCTGGAGCAAATGCAACAAGTTTAGAAGTCAAGTAGATGATTCACGTTGTCCAGTGGCATCGTTTTTATAGTCCACGGCTTCTGTGTTTGACACTGACCCTCTTGAAAAAACCTGCCACAGTGGTCGTGTCATAGGAAGACAAGACCACCCTGGCGAGAGCGCGTTCGGTGTTTCAAAAGCAGAAAATGACACTTTCTTATCAGCTTCTTTTAACTGTAATCCAATTGACCCTAGATCTGTTTCGCAAGGTCTGAATGCGACCCAAGCAAAAAGGGACCTGCAACAAATGATTCGCTGGAAGTTGCTTCATCCGCTACTGACGAAGAACTGTGAGTCCGCGGTGGAGCCCAAGTTGTTTCTCCTCACGGCGCATTGGAGGCGTGTCACGTGCTACAGGCATCGGTTAACACATATGAATGTAACACAGCGTGTGAATGGTGCATAATGTATCTTAGGAAGTGTTACGGTAAAGTGTTTATTCTCGGTATATTGTTCTGTTGTAGCTAAATTAAATGAACGTCCTATATTGCGCACTGTGTAAAGTTATGCAGTGGCATTATGTGAATCATTATTAATCAAAGATTGGCTGGAATTCAGTGAAGTGCTGAACGCTGAGCTGAGAGACTAAGAGAAAAGCTTTGCTGGTATTTTCACGTCTCAGGTTATCGATTCACACATTCAGCACTGATAGATGTGCAGGGGTGGAAGCCGCTAGATGGAGACAGTTTTCAGAGGTGAAGAGAGATCAGACCTGTAAGAGCGAACGCATTCGAGTCATGTGAAGGTCTCTTGCTATGACAAGCACAATAAGCAAACTCTAAATGCGATTATCTGTGCTGAAACTCTCTATAGATGGGTCAATGACAAATAAGGATGGCTGAAAAGGAGAAATGCTGCACATGGCAATTTCTTTATGTCAGTTACACACACACACACACACACACACACACACACACATAGCATTGCCAATTTTTGTCAGGAACTGTTTCGCCTGTAATAAATATAACGACATGTGGTTAATCAACACCAACATCGATTTGACAGGCAAATGTTTCCAAATAGACATACTTAAAACAGATGTAATCGCTCAAATAAGAAATAATAATCAAAAAGATTGAATTTTTTTTACTTGTTGAGATAAACTTCAAATATCTGAACTCCAGGACTATATTTTTTTAAGATAATATCCAGCCGACGCGGCTTCTGACAAAAGCGACAAAATCGCCAAAAACTGATTTAAACGAGTGAACCAAAACATCTGTGGCAGCTCAGAGCGCCAAGCGTGTTTGTGTGCGCGTCTCCGTGATGAATTTCCTGGCGCAGGGCCTCCCTCTTCTCTATTGCCTTCCAAATTAGTCACATAGACGTATCACAGATTAAATGTTAGTAGAGAGTTTTGATCTCAAAGGCTTGCTTTGTTTTTCTCTTCAGCACCACGGACAGCGACCAGCCACAGTTGCACTGTTGAATATTGGCAACGCGATTCAAGTGCATATAGCCAATTTTCATTACGTTTGACATGTATTTTTCTCTCTCGTCCCCTTTATTACTTTGCCTAAAATGCAGAATTGTATTGATATTCTCCACCTTCTATATGATTTTCTGCAATTCAGCTCAAAAGTACATTCTATCCAAACTTTTGTATTTCGTTCGTAGCCTACTATAAATTAGGATTGGTTTGAAAATTAAACTGTGAAAATACACTCTTTCAAAATAATTTTAATATTTGCATATTGATTTGAGATTGGCCTTCTTTCTTTTTATATATATTTGATAAGAATGCTGTGAACTTTTGGTTTATCATGGGGGTAAAATAAATTTAATAAATAAATAATAAAAATAAATGCACAAATTTGAGATTTCTTTTTGTAAGATCATTTAGATGTTATAAATAGAATATTTTATAACAAAAAATACATAAACAAACAAACAAAAAATGAGTGTCATTTAATCATTACACTAAAAATGTTCTCTCGCTCTCTCTCTCTCTCTCTCTCTCTCTCTGTATATATATATATATATACACACACACACACACACATTAATAGGGTTGAAACACATGCAATTCTTATATAAAATAAATAATGCATAATAAAAATTGTACAACCTTCTGAGGCTGACAAGCAACCTTTTCGCTCACCATCACAATGGCTGTGAAGCAGCATTTCAATTACAAAGAAAAGCTTGCAAGGCAGCAAAATCAAAGTTATATTTCCTTTAGGAAAAGCAAATCTACTTTAGGAATGTCACAGGCAACCCATACAGCCTTCACACAAAACCACGCCATGCTAAACTTAATTCATTTCTAAAGCTAACAGGATTCCCTCATTTGGGCATTCTGTACCATGACCAAGCACTATGTTTGAAACAGAATGAACCATAATAGAAGTGTTCAGCAACATCGTAGTCAATTTAGTGACTTTTGTTCAGAGCATTTTCCTGCCTTGGGCTGTTAGAGAAATGGCGCCAAAATATGACAGGCGCTGATGTCACCATGGTTACCAGTCATGTCTATTTCCTGACAGCGTTGATGCGCGTATTTGCACGCTGCTCTAGAGACTGTGCACCCCTACAGTTCATCACCTTAGCATGATAAAACTCACACCTCAGTCGAAATTTAGAACTTCTAACTTTACCACCGGGATAACACTCTCAGTCTGCGATGGAATTTGAGCTCTGCATCGCCCGGTTTGAGTGCCAGACCACAGCTGAATAGACCCCTTTAAATTAATAGAAAATGAAAAGGAACATCTATATTCAAACTCTTTTCGCTGGACAGAGACACGTTCATTAGAAATGATCCTCATCATTGGAGACTGGACTAGGAGGATATCAAAAGGGCTGCTTCAGCATGCATGGGAGTTGGATATGACTTTAACTGACTGGCTGATCAGTGTATTTGAAATTCTGCAGGGTTGACATGAAGCATTTCACCATTTATTATGTTCAACTTCTCTCTCAGGCCAAACATTATTTTGCTGGTCATGTTCAGCCTTCAGGAATAAATTGCAGTAAATCAAAAATAATGATTGAAAGTCTTGATTTGGGTCTAAAGGCAGGTGTATAAAAAGAACAAATTATGACCATTTGGACAACTGACTGAATATGTTTCTTCATTTTACAAGACAAATAAAGACTTATCTGATTCTCTGCTGTCAAACACAATATATATATATATATATATATATATATATATATTAAATGTCTGTTTCTTCTTTCTTTTGTTACACGTAAGAAAGTACAGCTACACAATAACAGGGTGAGTAAATTATTATTTAAGAAATTTAGCACTGATTAATTTGCAGAGAATGGATGCCGTAAAAATAAGAGTCCAATCAGCTGCTAAAATGTTCTTTCAAAAAAAAAATTATAATAATCCACAATATGACTACAGTGCATGCATCAATTAATATCTTGTGAAGCAAAAAGTTGTGTGTTTGTACGAAACTAATTCAACACATTTTCTTTTACTTCAAACCATTGCTTCCAGCTAAAACATGAGTCCTCTATCAGTAATGTTGCTTTCGTCTTTGAAAAAGTAATTTTGTCTGTATCAGGAGTGAAATATGCCCAGATCAAGTACCATTTAGCGTTATTATGGATTATGGACTGGTATTTTTGCCCAGAAGACACAATTCAATTATATTTTTTTTTTCATTTATGTAATACCTACTGTATATGTGTGGTGAAGGCGAGTGATCTGAAGCACTCATAATCTCTGCAGTACTCTTTATAATGCTGAACAATATAGCACTTGTTTCACTGCCTTAGCCATTACTCATACATATAAAACATATAGGAGCAATATATGTGTAAAAGTAGATTAAATATGCAGTAAAACTCCCACGAGTCACTCATTCACAATCAAAGTGAAACCAATCCCTGATAACCATTTTTAACACAAATAAAATCCAGAAAGAGAAACAGAGAGAGAGAGAGAGAGAAAGAGAAAGAGAAAATGAAACGCTCCTGAGGAAAATTATCCTTACTAAAGAAGAGAGAGAAGATAAAAAAAAACAACTCTGGCTTCTGTCTGGTTTTGCCATCAAGCTTCTTGCAAACACAAACCAAGGTGTGAGTGACACAATATCATGAACGCCACTGGGGTTTTTCAACCCCTCTGACAGGATCCATGGTAACGGTATTACTGTAATAATGTAATTTTTCATACCTGACAATGCTGCTCAGAGTGAGCAGCCACACCGGTCGTTCATCACCCGGCATGGACTGGACCGAGGGCCTTCTGCAAGGCTGCCGCAAACTCCAAACAAGCTTGAGATTCACACAAACAACTCATGATGCATTCCAGAGGCTCCCTGCATGATTAAATTGAATTAGATCTGATCCGTGAACTTAGAGACCAAAGTGAACAGGTTTTACAGCACTGTGTTATTATGCATAAGAATGATTTCAGTAGCTGCACAGTTTCCATTTCTCCAGGTTGGAGAGTGACATTGAGATCAGCGTTTCCTAAATGCAGTTATCCTTTCAAATGGTAAAAGTGAAGTTTGGGAACTCTCTGAGGATCTTGTTCTGCTTTATTTTGCTTTAGTTTTCTCTGTGCTTTTACTTGAGAGCCGGGAGTTGGAATTTGATGAGCTATAGCCCAATTTAGGAGGCTTCTCCTGGGCATGACATATGGCTGAAATAGTCTTCAAACAGGTCCTGGAGGCATTCATTAAAGTTCACACCGCCAAACCTAGCAGGAAACAAAGAAAAGCCCAGTTGAACATTTCTCTTAACTGTTTGCAGCTTTCGCTGATCTGTATATAATTAGATCTTTGCAGGGTTTTTTTGCTCGGTCTATCTGATAAATAAATATTTTGTCGGCACATATTTAAAGGTGTCGAGAAAAACACCTCATTGAGATGACCCAGCGTAGAAGCGGCAGAAATATTGTGAATAATTCATGCAGGTTTCAAGAGAATGGAGTCGGCACAGATTGGAAGGCCTACACAAGTATGACGATTGAGAATCAGAGCACATGAAAGTTCATTGGGAGGTTTATTAAAAGGTGGTTGAGATTTTAATGGGGCTCACATTAGATGTGGCAGAGGAGGTCATAAAGAACCCAGCGCTTGGCAGGGAACGATATGTGGGAAATGGAGAGGTAAAAGTAAAGGCTGACTCAGGTTTGGCATCCGAGTTGACAGCGCAAGGAATGAATCACTCATTTTCTTAAAACGACCATGAGGTGGGAAAAAAACTGAACTGAATGAACTTTTAAAGCGAATGAAGAAGCCTGAATGGTTCTTTTAGGAGTCTGAAAGAGGCCATTTTAATTGAATTATCAGGTTCATACTTAATAACTTTTGCTAATAATACTGTATGAGAACTGTTAATTAAATTTACTGAGCATTGAGAAAGAAAAAAAGGAAAAAAAAATGCTATGTTTAGGGTCTCAAAGGTCTAACTGACCATGACTAACCAGAAAAATCCTGACAACGTGTTTATGTACATCTTCCTGTCCAAGTGTGCAGTAAAAAGGATGGAGAAAAACCTAGAATCTTACTTCTTATGGGCTTTAATGGTTGGTCAGCCAATGCAAAACACAGAAGTTCAGCATGCGATACTTCCAGACTCTCATTCTTCACTTTCTCAAGCTGACAAGCTGCTGCCAAGGTACATTGCCTTTTGTTAAGCTGAATAACAATTCATTTCTCATCACAACACATAAAAAATTGCAAACAGCTGACAGATTGAGTAAATGGCGCTTTGTTTGCGTTAAAACGTGTTGGCGGCAAATCATAACTTATGTCATAACAGCTTGAGCAATTGTAAGTTGGAGAACTCCATAATTACTGTTCCATCCAATTTAATGCATACGCCTTCTTAAACTTCATTAAAACACAGTAAAGTAAGGGGTGAAGTAGGAACAGAAAGGGAGGAATGAGAGCGAAAGTGCATTAAAAACAAAGTAAGAATCAGAATTGTGAGAATCTTCTAAGTCAATCAAGAAGCTAATTTTAGTCTGGTCCTGTGCTAGCTTGATGGAAACCCAAAACAAATCATTAGTGCCTGTTTTCTATCTCAACTTTGTATAGGCTGAAAATTCTGTCCTCAATTCAGTCATGCTAAATGTTCCCATTAAAACCAAATAGTGTTTTTACATTCTGATGCCAATGGAGAGCCTTTTACACTTGCACAAATAACATTTTATTCTCTTGTTCTTTAGAACATTTTCTACAATGGCCACAAAAAAAGTATTTGAGCACTTTAGGCACAGACTAAAATTCCAGTTTCATTGCATTAGATAAACTAAATGGCATCTACAAACACAAAATCAGTGTTTATCAGAACTGACTGCACTTTTTGCAACAATTTTTCATTTTAGATAAAATTTTTTAGATGTATAAAGTCAGTTCACTTCTTCCACTTGAAAATTGAGCTTGCACCATCATTTAGAATTTTTTTTTGATGCTAGTCGTTTTGATATTATGTCATGAAGTGACATTATTGAAGCCTTTTATCACTTCAGAGCAAAGTGAATAGTGAGATATTTACATTTAAATTTACATTTAGATACATACATTTACAACCAAAAACAAGCTTCAAATATGAAAGTCACATTGTGAGATGCAGTCACAGCTATGAGAGATAAAAAAGCAATTACAAGAAATTAAGTTGTAATTGTAAGTTTGAAGTCAGATAATTGTGAGATATAAAATTACAGTGAGGAGAAATAAAGATGTGATTGTGAGAAACAGAAAACACGCTTACAGACAAGACAGAAAAGGTTACTTCTGGTATAAAACTAATTTTGTCATTGTGTAAGAAATTCAAACAATATATATATATATATTTTTTGCTCTTTAATGTGTTGTGACAGATTATGGTATTGCGTCAGTTCAAGCAGCACATGTACAGATTTGTCTTTTCATATTTACTGAAAGCATGAAATAAACATGAATGAACATCAGAAGATAATGTAACTTGTTTCAACAGTGGAAAGACATCAATACACACCATTTTTCAAGCTTAAGTCCACCAACATTAATAGACTCTCCATTCTGATTTGTTAATAGTCAGATTGCCAGTCAACCAAGCCCTTGTGAATGGTCAATTGCTAGAGACAGTCATATTATGAGACGGACAAAACCATAATAAGCCATTGTGAGAGAGATATTTATATTGTCCAATAGTCTGTTATGAGAAAAATCCATAATTGTGAGTTTTCTAGCCACATTGTGAGAGAGTCACAAAAAAGCAATAACTGTGAGATATACCCGTTGCAAGATAAAGTTACAATTATGAATAATAAGCCATAATTATACGATTTTGAGAGCTACGATTTGGAGAAATAAAGCTGCAGCTGTGAAATAGTCACATTAACAAACAATCATATTGAGAGATACAAGAAACTAAAGTACTCAAAACTTATTTTTTTCAGGGTACACTATATATGTTCTCTTTTGAAGTGTCTAGACTGAGATTCAGTGGAAGTGTGTGTGCAGAACAGAGGCGGTGGGCTGAGTGTGTATGTGAGCCAGAGGAAGGACATTTATATTCCCGACCGCATCTCCTCTCCCTCTCATTCATCAGCGGTGGGACAGATGCTGCGCACAACATGCAATTACAGCCCGCATAAGAGAGGAGGATCAGTACTCCCAGAAACCCTATATGACCATCTGCACGAAGGCCCACCTGATCGGTTACATTGGCTATCGACGAAAACACATGCGCGCACACACGCGCACCAGATTTGATTGTCATTCAGAGTTGCTCGTCCCATATACAGCTCTGTTTGTGTCTCCTTCCTTTAATCTGATCAATTTCACCTTGATGTGAGATGGGAATAGATGTGAGGTATGATTCAATTTATTGACCGATGCATGATGGTATGTGTGTGTGTAGACCATCTGTAGCAGGGCACGGAGTTAGATCTCCATCTAAAACCTTTCAGCTTCTTTCCTCTGCTAAAGACAGCTGCATCCTAGAGCCGCCCAAAATAACCTCCGCAATGCCAATCAACTCCAGAGAGCTGCTACACACACTCACATGAAGGCTTTGGGCTCCAGAGATTCAGCTATGAGTGCCCTAATGTGCCAAAGCTTCTCTTTGTCAATGTTTGACATGTGTCCTCCTCCTCTCCTCTAGCATTTTTGAAGTTTAACTCCATGTTGTCCTCTGAATATTTGTTTTTTTCCCACCTTTTCTTGTCCAAATCACATAAAAGCATCAGGAGGTTGTAGGGATAATATGGGTAATCTTGATAATGTGCTCTTATGTATACTTTTCATATCACGCATTTATGTTAACATTACCTTATTCTAGCTGGATTGTAGTTATGATTGCAGAACGCATGATTTGAAGGTGCTTATGTCACTAAGAAGGAACACTAGGAAATTGTAGGAACACTAAGAAAATGTTCATTAACAATTTCTATAAGGCTACACAAAATTAAAATAAATATATCATACAAATGGTTTAATCTGATGATTCTTGTGATACATTCAATACAATAACAACAACAAAAAAGACAAATGTGAAACTCCATACAACTTTTTTTTAAATCATTTTTAATTTCCTCTCTTTTTCAAATACTTCTTAGAAGGGAGACCTCATATTTTGGGAAAGGAGGAAGGGAGGAAGGAAGGAAGAAAGGATTGACTTTTAAAATACCTTTGTTATTACAGGAAGGAAGAAATAAATTAAAATTAAACATTTATTATATACATTTTACATCCATTAGCAATATGCTCAATCATTATACATATGCTGTAACTATACTCTGTAAACACTTCAAAGAAAGAAACAAAGAAAGATGAACACAGGAAAAGACAGGTCATACTCTGTTTGATATGGCATTGTGGTGTCATCACCTGTCATGACCAGGCAGACAAACATGACTGGCTCAAGGTGAGGTGGGCAGAGGCAGGACACGAGGGAAGAGATCAGTCCGCCCGCTGATACTTCCGGCCTCCGCGGTCACCAACACCATCTGTTTATAGCCTCACAAAAACACACACCTGATAATAGAGTCATGCTTCCAAAAGGATGACCTACATCTATATTCATCTATTTCTCTAAAACTAAAAAGGCTTGAGAAGTCACTGTATCAATAATAATTTAAAAAAAGTTTTATGTAAATAAAACAAAGTTTATTTGAGTACATTTTACAACAAAACACTGCTTCATGTTCAATCCAATGTTTTACTTTCAGCGTCTAGGTAATTATTACTAGCATTTACCAGATGAGTGAAAACATTTATTATTATTATTTTTTTTAATTATTATTATTGTATACCAACTTGCCTACATAACCATTTACACAACTAGGACAACCTGAGCTAACATCCTTTACTTTATCCTCAATTATCTCTCTATCGACTCAATACCACTCAAGAGGTCTGTAAAATGCATAGCAAATTAAATCATCTTCATTATAATTTATGATCACTTTCCATACACACAGCCGATGAACAGCCGATGAACTTTAGAAGCAAACAAACCAAATGATGCTCAGGCCACATTGAAAGATGCATATAAATATATGATTTATACACTAAATGCACCACAATCTCCAGCCTTTTTAGCATCTCATTTGCATAGAGCTGAGCATTTCTCAACTTGCATCTTTTTCCAAAGTTGAGCAATTCCAACATCAGTGGCACAGAAATTGCACACTTCAACAATAATTTGTCTCTGACTGAAATGAAGTGCTCAGCAGAAACAATGCGTTCTGTAGTGACAGGTATGGTTTGCAGGCACATGTGTATGTATGAGTGTGTGGGAGTGTTCCAATAATGCTGAGGTTGACATATGCTGCTCTCCTGGAGAAGCATATGGCATGTGTCCCTGGTGCTGGTAGGGAATCCTGTATCTGTGTCATAGCTGGCACCCGGGCACAGGGAGTGGAAGATTAGACCAGACTAACATAAAGACAGGTGTGTATTTGTGAACGTCACCTTCTTTAGGGCTAAAAGTTCTTGAAAATAAAGAAAAACCTCATAATTCATAACAAAAAAATCATTTACACTGTAAAAGGTTGTAAACAAAAAAGATTACTGAGGTACGTTTCTCAAGAAAACACAATTTTTGTCAATTTAGTTAACAATTTCACATTTAACTTAAGCTGCTTGCTGTTTAATAGCACTTTCTGAGTGAAAATAGTTTCACAGGAACAGCTATGCCATTTTTTTCAGTGTACTGTCTTAACATCTAAAAATGTAGTTCTCTTACAAGAGCTCTCTCGTACTGCGTCTTAGCTAAGACGCTACGGGAAAAGTCTCTTTTCACGAAATACTGAAGCAAAAAATTATCCTTAATTTTGTATTTTTGTAAAGCGCATTTGCAGCAGTACACAGCCATAGGCGAGACGGCTCGTTCGTTCATTGGCTTGTTCTGCGGCAACTGCACATCCTATCGAGCGCAGGCTGATGCAACATCAGACCAATAAGGGCGCTTCGCGCCCTTCTTTCCACTTCCCGCTGCTTGCCGACGCGTCATCTGAGGAAGTGGATCTCAGGCCCGCGTCGGAGGAAGAAGACACGTGCTCTCTGCCTGCTTCGGGCAGTGAGGGTTGGGCAAGCTCCGTGGATCTCGCGCCCGCTGCTCAGAGGCCCAGCAGACGGGGGGGTTCGATAAGGAGCTGATGCGTGTACTCTCGTTGGCCGCGGCGAGCCTCGGCCTCGAGTGGTCTGCACCAGCGCCCCCTTCACGTTCCCGGCTGGATGGTAGCTATCTTCCGGATGAGCGCTCTTCCTCAAGCTCAAAGCATGCCCCTTTTCTTCCTGAGCTTCACGAAGAAGTGGCGAAGGCTTGGGACGCTCCATTCTCGGCGAGAATCCGCTCATCTGTTTCGCCAGCATTCTCCACACTGGACAGTGCTAAGAACAGAGGCCTGTCACTTCCGCCGGTGGAACAGGCTATAGCAGCGCACCTTTGCCCGCCCTCTGCTGGACGGCGGACTAAGGCGGCGTTGCCATCCAAAGCCTGCCGCATGACGTCATCGCTGCTCGCACGGATATTCTCTGCTGCTGGGCAGGCTGCGTCTGCGTTGCACACCATGGCGACGCTACAGATTTTCCAGGGCGATCTTCTCCGCAAGCTGGATGAGATGGGACCTGAAGCGATCTGTCTCGCGGATCTGAGGAGTGCTTCGGATCTCTCCCTCCGCGCTACTAAGTCCGCTGCATAGGCCATGGGACGGGTTATGGCTTCCGCTACGGTGGCTGACGCTTTCTGACATCAAGGAGTCTGAGCGCGCTGCGTTCCTTGATGCTCCGCTAACTCCTGCCGGCCTCTTTGGATCTTCCGTCAACGAGTTTGTGGAGAGATTCGCCGAGGACCAGAAAGCTTCACAGGCGTTCAAGCACTTCTTGCCGAAGCGCTCCAGTTCTGCAGCTAGCCGCTCTAGACCGGCCCCACAGAGCTCTCAGTCACGCCCACCGCCTCCTGCTGCGTCATCGCGACAGCGTCAGCAACGCAGCTCGGGACCACGTTCTCGCTCTTCGAGCCGTCGCCCCGCGCTGCGGGAGCCGCGGCAGAGGATTGCGGTGAAGCCAGAAGCCCCGAAAGCATCCTAGCACTGCTGGGAAAGCGCCGGTGTTCGAGTTCCGCTGCGGCCGAGCTCTCACCCAAGCGCGCCGCTGTTGCAGTTCCAAGAGTTGTGACTGCCTCAGTGTCTTCAGTAAAGCGCAAGCCTGCACGAGTGCCCGCTTGCCTGCACACAAAAGCCGTTATCACGGCTACCCAGATGTTTCACAAAAAGAGTGTTTTTTCTGGTGTTCCGGCCACGGCCGATGGTGCTATAAATGTTGTGACGATGCCCACTCCTCAGTGCCCATCTCCACATGTAAGCACAGCCCTGCACACAGGGCCTGCGCCCATAATGTCGACTCAAGTCGGTCGCGCACACTACATAGTAAACGTGCCCACCCCTCAGTGCCCACAATTACTATGTCACAAGCGTCATGTGGTTTCTGTAAAAACGAAACCCTTGCACGTTCGTCCGGCCACGGCCGATGGTGCTTTAAATGCAGTGACGATGCCCACTACCCAGTGCCCATCCCCACATGTAAGCACAGCCCTGCACACAGGGCTAGCGCACATAAGATCGACACAGATCGGTCGAGCGCGCCGCATAGTAAACGTGCCCACTTCCCAGTGCCCACATACACTATGTCACATACGGCGCGGGGCTTCTGTAAAAACGAGGCCCGTGCACGTACATTCTGCACAGGCAGACGGCGAGTTGAAAATGGTAAAAGTGCACACATGCAGCCCACGGTTACTCGCAGATATATCGAGTCCCACGGGACCCGCTCAGCCTTCCTCCAGTCGGTTAAGCGGCGGAACGGGGTCGAGGAAGAGCGATCTGCCCGCTGTGATCAGCGCGCTCCCCGCCTCAGATGCGCAGCACACTCGAGCGCCGCCGTTGCCCAGTCAACAGAGCGCGTTTCGCATCCAGCCCTTAGCCATTCATGCAGATGCATGGTCAGCGCTTCCAGGGGTTTCGGATTGGGTGCTAGGCATTATAAAGAGAGGCTACTCGCTACAGTTTTCTCGACGCCCACCGCGCTTTTCAGCGCGCGTCGAAACTACGGTGAAAACAGAAGTAGCACACATACTTCGGGCCGAAATATCAAAACTGTTGAGCAAAGGGGCTGTAGAGCCTGTGTCTCAAGCTCAAAGCGAGGGGGGGCTGTACAGCAGATACTTTCTGGTGCCCAAGAGAGACGGGGGTCTCAGGCCCATACTGGATCTAAGACAGCTGAACAAGGCATTGATGAAACGCAGTTTCAAAATGCTCACGACCAGGAAACTCCTCGCGCAGATTCGCAGAGGGGACTGGTTCATGTCAATAGATCTGAAGGACGCGTATTTTCAAATACAGATAGCGTCAAACCACAGGCGGTTTTTGAGATTCGCCTTCGAGGGCCAGGCATACCAGTTTGCAGTCCTGCCATTCGGCTTGTCCGTAGCTCCTCGTACGTTTACGAGGTGCATGGATGCAGCGCTCGCTCCTCTCAGACTCAGAGGCATACAAGTGCTGAATTATTTGGACGACTGGCTGGTTCTGGCCCGATCACGAGCGGAGCTCGTGGACCACAGGGCCGTTTTACTCGATCACCTCGAGAAGCTCGGCCTCAGTGTCAATTGGGCGAAGAGTTCGCTGAACCCCAGTCAGACGATCCTGTTTCTGGGTATAGTTCTGAACTCGTGTTCCATGACGGCGCGGCTGTCACCACAGCGCGCGATGGGCATTCAGCGCGCAGCGAGTTCTTTCCGTTGCGGCGCGACCGTGTCGCTCAAACACTGTCAAAAGATGCTGGGTCTCATGGCCTCAGCATCTCCGGTTCTGCGGCTGGGCCTGCTCCGCATGCGCCCCCTGCAGTTCTGGCTGAAGGCTCGGGTGCCGCGCAGAGCGTGGGCGTCTGGCCGGCTGCATTTCAAGGTCGATCAGAGCTGTGTGGCGGCTCTAGCACCTTGGACAGCGAACGGCTGGTACCGATCAGGTGTAAGCCTGGGGACTTCCCCGAGTGTGAAAATGGTGTCGACGGACGCCTCCACTTCGGGATGGGGAGCGCTGCTCGAAGGCAGACCGTCCTTTGGCCTATGGTCAGAACGGGAAAAGCTCCATCATATCAACTGCCTGGAAATGCTGGCAGTGGAGAACGCGCTGACGCGCTTTTGTCCCCATATCAAGGATCACCACGTCGTAGTCCGTTCGGACAACATGTCCGTGGTGTCCTACATAAATCGCCAGGGCGGTCTCGGGTCCCGAAACCTGTGCAGGCTGACGGAACGCCTCCTGATTTGGGCTCAACGCAACGTGCGCTCGCTGAGAGCAGTGCATGTGCCTGGACTGCAGAATCTGGGTCCAGACAGGCTGTCCAGAGGCAATATCCCTACGGGCGAATGGTCTCTACACCCGCAAACAGTCCGGCTGTTGTGGGAGAGATTTGGCATGGCGGAGGTGGACCTCTTTGCGTCCCACGAAAACGCTCACTGCCCCGCGTTCTTTTCCAAGAACGAAAGCGCGCTGTCACGGAAATGGCCGTGCTGCCCGCTTTATGCGTTCCCTCCCGTCTCCCTCCTTCCGCAGGTGATAGAACGGGTGAGAGAAACGAGATGTTCAATACTGCTTGTGGCACCTCTTTGGAAGAACCAACCATGGTTCCCAGATTTGATGCAGTTAGCAGATGTCGCCCCGTGGCTGGTACCGTTGAGGAGAGATCTCCTCTCGCAGGCCAGGGGCTCGATTTGGCACCCTCAACCGGAGTTGTGGTCCCTCCATGTATGGGCACTCAACGGTTACCCGCTGATCTCGCAGTGGGAGTGCTAAATACCATCACTCAGGCTAGAGCTCCGTTGACACGACGTCTGTATGCCTCGAAGGGGTCGGTGTTCTCCAGCTGGTGCACAGCTCGAGGTTATTCACCCCTTAGTTGTGAGGTGACGGAGGTCCTCTCCTTCCTTCAGGAGCTGTTGGATAAGGGCAGAGCCCCGTCCACGCTCAAAGTTTATGTGGCGGCCATCGCGGCATTTTCTGAAACGGCGTCCGGCCAGTCAATAGGAAGGAGTGATTTAGTCATCCGGTTCCTCAGAGGAGCTAGAAGGCTGAATCCTCCCAGACCTCCGTCAGTCCCTATGTGGGACCTCGCGGCGGTTTTGGAGGCCTTGAAGGGTCCCCCTTTCGAGCCTATCCATTCGATTAGCCTTCAGCATCTGTCATTCAAGACAGTATTCTTGTTGGCTCTCGCTTCTGTGAAGCGTGTGGGTGATTTGCTCGCGCTCTCGTTGAGCCAGTCGTGCTTGGAGTTTGGGCCCAATGACTCAAGAGTCATACTCAAACCTAGGCACGGTTATGTGCCGAAGTCCCTTAACACACCGTTTCGGGCTCAGGTTATTGCCCTGTCCGCCCTACCGGTGTCAGGGGAGGATGAAGACTCGAGTCTTCTTTGCCCTGTCAGGGTTTTAAGAGCTTATGTGTCTCGTTCTGCTGCCTTTCGGCAGACGGAGCAGCTATTTGTCTCGTTCGGTGGACGTTCCAAGGGAATGGCTGTTTCGAGACAGACTCTATCCAGATGGATAGTTGACGCCATAGCGTTAGCTTACGCTTCCAGGGGCCTTCAGTGCCCGTTGGGTGTCAGAGCACACTCCACAAGAGGCGTCGCCTCGTCGTGGGCGTGGTCTACTGGGATCTCCTTGCAGGATATATGTATGGTGGCGGGTTGGGCCTCGCCGTCTACATTTATCAGGTTCTATAACCTGGAGGTTCCCGCCTTGCAAGCAAGGCTGCTGTCGGTATAGACGAATCAGGGCCCTGAGGGGAATTCTGAGTTCATGAGCGCTATGCGCTGCCGACTGTTATATGGGCAGTATTGCGTAAGACCTGCATTGCCACATTGGTCAGGCCTTGCCTCGGCTGTGTGATGTCATATTGCCGCATCTACGGATGCTGCTAGATATGTCACCTTTATTTTTTATTTTATTTATATAGCGCTTTAAACAAAATACATTGCGTCAAAGCAACTGAACAACATTCATTAGGAAAACAGTGTCAATAATGCAAAAATGATAGTTAAAGGCAGTTCATCATTGGATTCAGTTATGTCATCTCTGTTCAGTTAAATAGTGTCTGTGCATTTATTTGCAATCAAGTCAACGATATCGCTGTAGATGAAGTGTCCCCAACTAAGCAAGCCAGAGGCGACAGCGGCAAGGAACCGATACAGGGGATCTGTATCTGGGGCTCTAGTTGTCCTTGTCTCCGCTGTCTTTCAGGGATGTAGAGGTCCTTTCTAGGTGCTGATCCAGCATCTGGTCTGGATACGTACTGTATCCGGGTGACTGCAGTGACCCTCTGATCTGGACACAGACTGGATCTGGTGGCCACGGTGACCTCGGAACAAGAGAGAAACAGACAAATATTAGCGTAGATGCCATTCTTCTAATGATGTAGCAAGTGCATAGGTTGTTATGGGAAGTGTTTCCGGTTCCGGTTTACCTAATTAATGCAGCCTAAAAATCCTTTAACGGATTTGGATAATAAAAGCATATTAGTATGTTACGTGTATGCCAGGTTAAAGAGATGGGTCTTTAATCTAGATTTAAACTGCAAGAGTGTGTCTGCCTCCCGAACAATGTTAGGTAGGTTATTCCAGAGTTTGGGCGCCAAATAGGAAAAGGATCTGCCGCCTGCAGTTGATTTTGATATTCTAGGTATTATCAAATTGCCTGAGTTTTGAGAACGTAGCGGACGTAGAGGATTATAATGTAAAAGGAGCTCATTCAAATACTGAGGTGCTAAACCATTCAGGGCTTTATAAGTAATAAGCAATATTTTAAAATCTATGCGATGCTTGATAGGGAGCCAGTGCAGTGTTGACAGGACCGGGCTAATATGGTCATACTTCCTGGTTCTAGTAAGAACTCTTGCTGCTGCATTTTGGACTAGCTGTAGTTTGTTTACTAAGCATGCAGAACAACCACCCAATAAAGCATTACAATAATCTAACCTTGAGGTCATAAATGCATGGATTAACATTTCTGCATTTGACATTGAGAGCATAGGCTGTAATTTAGATATATTTTTGAGATGGAAAAATGCAGTTTTACAAATGCTAGAAACATGGCTTTCTAAGGAAAGATTGCGATCAAGTAGCACACCTAGGTTCCTAACTGATGACGAAGAATTGACAGAGCAACCATCAAGCCTTAGACAGTGTTCTAGGTTATTACAAGCAGAGTTTTTAGGTCCTATAATTAACACCTCTGTTTTTTCAGAATTTAGCAGTAAGAAATTACTCGTCATCCAGTTTTTTATATCGACTATGCAATCCATTAGTTTTTCAAATTGGTGTGTTTCACCGGGCTGCGAAGAAATATAGAGCTGAGTATCATCAGCATATCAGTGAAAGCTAACATCATGTTTCCTGATGATATCTCCCAAGGGTAACATGTAAAGCGTGAAGAGTAGCGGCCCTGGAACGGAGGAACGGAGGGCTTTCCCCCTTTTCTGTCCCTGACTCTCTGTGAGTCCCTCAGGTGACTGTGCACTGTAAATCCTGGGCGTTGCTTCAGGTTTATTGGTGTGTGATCCCTGCACGCACGGCGTTTTACATCGGGTTCCCGTAGCGTCTTAGCTAAGACGCAGTACGAGAGAGCTCTCGTAAGAGAACGTACTCGGTTACTAAACGTAACCTCGGTTCTCTCTAGAAGAGCAAACGAGTACTGCGTTCTCTGCCGTGCATACGATTCACTCTGGTTCTATTTATTATAAAATAAATCAGGTGAGTCAGCCTTTTCGAGCTCCTTTCATAGGTTGAGCCACACCCGTTTCGGCGGGAAGTGGCAAGAAGGGCGCGAAGCCCCTTATTGGTCTGATGTTGCATCAGCTTGCGCTCGATAGGCTGTGCAGTTGCCGCAGAACAAGCCAATGAGCGAACAAGCCGTCTCGCCTATGGCTGTGTACTGCTGCAAATGCGCTTTACAAAAATACAAAATTAAGGATAATTTTTTGCTTCAGTATTTCGTGAAAAGAGACTTTTCCCGTAGCGTCTTAGCTAAGACGCAGTACTCGTTCGCTCTTCTAGAGAGAACCGAGGTTACGTTTAGTAACCGAGTACGTTATAATTGGTCCAGTTTAAGGTTGTTTCTAACTTCCATTACAAAACAGCTATACAACTAAAGAGTCTACAAGTAAAAACAGAGAAAAATAGTCTGGCTACTCCTCATGTGACCCATTTTGAGGTCAGCCTAATAATCTTCACCACCACAAATTGAGTTTTTACTTATTTGTTCAAGAGTAAAAAAAAAATACTCTTTGCAGCTTAAAAAAAACGTTCCTTAGACTAGAGAATTTCATTCTCGCTGTTGACGTCCTACTGTATATCTCCGAAATAATAATTATTGTAAAATGCACATAAGAATGATGAAGCATACTCGATTTAAAACTATTTGTTTGTAAGTTTTATATTAAGAACACTTCTAACTCTATGCAAATTTTTTGAAGAAGTGTGTCACACAGTAGTACTCTGGTCTACTTGCAGGAAAGACAGGCATAACTTCCAAGGCTCCCAAGTGCTTCATTATTGAACAATGTCCAACTCAGCCTCTGCAGATTTCTTCTCCATACTTCTACTACACAGCCTGACAGACCTTTATGTAGGACACAAAGTGATACTTCAGGGATTAAAACGAATCAAAGTCTCAGGTGCCCCCTTTAATGCTGACTAATATTACTGCTGTGCATTACCATCATGGATTTTATGCTATCCAAAAATAGGTAAATCTTTTGAAAATTGCAGTTGTTTCACCTAGATAGCAATGTGATTATGAAAACACAGTGGAAACAGTCTTAAATCTCCTGCTTCTCAGATTGTTCTTCAGAGAAAATGGCCCCGGAAATCTCACAAAGATGTTTTCTGACCAGTTAATGCCACTAGACGGGACTTTTTTAGACCATTAAATCAAATTATTATGGAAGCCTGTTTCCGCCATGGAAAAAAAATGATAAAAGGTAATTATTTTCAACTCATCATTTGGATATTGTTTCTAAGTAAAAAAAAAAAAAGAAAAAAAAGAAGAAGAAAAAAAACTGCAATTGACTCGGTGCTGGCAGGAGCTGTAGGTAGGGGGGAGTTAATGAACAGCGCTCTCTTCTACCCTCAATACCCATGAGTGAAGTGCCCTTGAGCAAGGCACTGAACCCCTCAGTTGCTCTCCGGGTGCAGGATATAGCTGCCCACTGCTCCGAGTGTGTGTTCACTTCTCACTGCTGTGTGTGTGCACTTGGATGGGTTAAATGCAGGGCACCAATTCCAAGTATGTGTTACCATACTTGGCAAATGTCACAACTTTCACTTTCAAAAATACATATAGACAGGGTAGAAACAGAAATCTGTGCTTCAAATGCCCCAGAAGTGATACACACACTGAACTGTACATCATCAAAGAGCACTCGTCTTCACCACAAATAACTTTAAAAACAGGAAGTCTTGTAAGCCAGTCTATTGCTTCAGATATATTTCCCCCTGATTTTATGCTCATCTCTCTGCCACTCATCGCCTGTCATTAACAACTGCAGCTAACCATGACATGATGACGGACACTAAATACAAACTAACATTGTAGCTGTGCGAATCAGACTTGAAGGAGGTGATGAAACTAGCTTTGTTAACTTATTTTGAATAACCTGCTGAATGTTGTTCATTTTACAGCTCTGTAGTCTTAATTCAGTTTTTTTTTTTCATTTTATTTCTGCTTAGTGAAACTTTGGAGAATTAGCTGTTTATGATGAGTTATTTAATTTATATTATCTATCTATCTATCTATCTATCTATGAATTCATTTACCCATCAATCCATCCATTCAATTAATTAATTAACCCACCTATCTAACCAATCCACCGATCAATCCAACTATCTTCTATCAATCCATCCATCAACCCGTGTATATACCCAGTCCACTCATCTTCCCATCAATTCATCTATCTACCATCAATCCATTCATCTATCAAATCATATTCTACCATCAGTCCATCCATCAACCCACCTATCTACCCAATCCACCCATCATTCCATCAATCTGCTCATCTATTAACACATCTAGCTACCCAATCCACCCATCTTCCCATCTATCCATCTATCTACCTAGCTATCCATCCACCCAGTTCCCCCATCTACCCAATCCATCTATCTACACATCTATCCATCAACCCATTTATCTACCCAATCCACACATCTACCTTTTGATCCATATATCTACCCATTTAACCATCCATCCGTTATCTATCTACTCTTCTATCTACCCATCAATCCACCAATCCATCTTCTATCTACCCATTTATCCATCCATCTAAACATCTATACAGTACATATATACAGTACATATATCTATAAATAAATCTATCCATCGAACCATTTATCATTTTATCTACATATCTATCCCTCCATCTCTCTACCCATCCAGCCATCCACCCATCAATCAATCTATCTACCCATCTTTGCATCTTCTCTCTACCCATCAATCATCTTTCTACCCTTCTGTCTAGCCATCTAGCCACGCACACACACACACACACACACACACACACACACACAAGTTTGTTTTTGTGAGAAGTGGGGAAATCCCATAGGCGTAATGGTTTTTATACTGTACAAACTGTATATTCTATGGCCCTACACCAACTCTACACCTAACCCTAACCCTCACAGGTAGCATTTTTACTTTCTCAAAAAAACTAATTCTGTATGGTTTATAAGCATTTTGAAAAATGGGGACATGGGTTATGTCCTCAAAAGTTACCCTCTCCTTGTAATGCCTGTGTCATACCCATGTCATTATACAAAGTTTTGTCCTGGCATGTCACAAAAACATGCACACACACACACCCCTATCTACTCATAAATCCTCAATCTTCCAATCTATCCATCCATCTACCTTTTTATCTACCCATCAATCCATCGGGATTGTTCCATTATGTTTTTGCACTTCCTGTTGTCTTTGTATGTCTTCATGAATATTTGTGCAGAAGGGAATCCACTAGGAGCAAGATATTCCCTTAGTCATCAGTTGACATCGTGCCTTAAGACTCCTTGTGGTCCCAGAAGCAGTACTGTTGTGATCATTACTGAATGCTTTTAAATTTAGTCTGTGTGAGACACAGTTCTAAGAGGAAGCTCTGGGTCCTCCGCCAGAGCTACTATCCTTATAAAGAGGCCCTAGGCAGCCCTGGGGGGGGCTCTTGCCTCGACTCAGAGGAACCGAAAGAATGTGCTAGTCCACATATCTGAACAGACAGAATGCATGTCTTCACAATAGATTAGAAAAAAATTAGATTGGAAATGGAAAACGGGATTTGAGATGATGGAATGCAAGTGGGGAGGAAAATATTAAAGGAAGAATGGTCAGTCCAAAAAAGCTAAGGCGAGCACAAGAAAAGAAAAGGATTCAATCTCAGAATGTGTCATATAATAGAGGGCTTGTTGCATTGAAACTGAACCCTGACCACTCTCATCGTCTTCTGTTTAAACTCAATCCCTCACTTTGCCTCGCACACGTCCTGCACTGCCGCTGCTATCAAGTGTTTCCAGGAAGCGATTAGTTTCGATCCACTGAGAGATCTGGAACGATGCGACGGCACAGCAACAAAGAGAAACTTTATTCAGCACAACTCGGGATGAGTTATATCCATCTCTTTTGTCAAAAAGAGCAGACCGTGCTTTCATTCCACGCTGCTAGTGATGTCTATCTTCAAGAAGAAAAAGAAACTGGACAGCTATTGCTACAAATATGATTATTTAAATTTTCAGGGTTTATGCTGACACATGTATTGAAGTATTTGGCTTAATTTTGCACTCTCCATTTTGTCTAGATGCAAAAATAGAAAGGATTTAAGTGAAGCCAGCAAGAACATTTGAATGTACAAGAAATTGTGGGATATTTGTTTGGTTACTGTGACTTGGGGAAGATCTGGCTGATTTAATCACACTGTCAGAGACGCATTGTGCAAATATGCATTACAACACACACACACACACACAGAGTAAAAAATAATAATTGTGCACAATTGTGTTTCTTTCAAAATTCTTGATATTCAATCAATGCACAAAACTAGTTTAAAACCCTTGTTTTAGCACAGCGTTTTACAGGTAAGTAGCTGGTTCATAAACTCTTCAGAATGCATCAGGATGGATTAATGGTTACAGTGCATTTTTGACTACCAAATGTTGCTTGACTGATTGCATTATGTCTTGGACCTCATTTACACCTGTATTTAACATTGTCCTCTCAAAATGTATATTAATATCAGGTGTAGACAAGGTCTAATGGAATTAAAAACGGCTGGAGACAAACCTCCCCAAAAGCCCCACACCTAGTCAATAACATGTATTGTGGGACTACTGATTAATTCAAAAGGTGATGGGCGCGTTAGGACACCTGGCTGACTTGATGGGGTTGAAATGATGTGCATGCTGATTCTGAGGCAGTTTTATGAGCAGACCAGGTACTGCAGACTCCGCAGTGAAATATTAGCCTATTCTCTCATTTTATATTCCTCCTTCCCTTTCTTTCACTCTCTCCATCTCTGTTAGAGTTCTTTGTCAGTCTCTGTGAGTGGCAGGAGTCTTTATCTCACCCCTAGGGCCATGTGACAGACATCATAACCTTCCTCCCAGAAGTCAAACAATCCTTTTTCATAAAATCCTCCGGAAATCAAAAACTATAGGCCATCAAAGTAACAATGCTGGCAGAAATAAAAATGCCAGTTCCTCTGGACAAATTGTCTGAAAACACTCTTTTTCCACTCATTGTACTTGTATGTATCAGATAACCATTTGACCCACTAGATAGGCCTTGACTGGATTTGTTTACTAGTGCAACCCATTTTGGGCAGCTCTAAAGAAACTAAATTATGTATTAAGTGAAATCAAAGCAAACAGGAAAATTGTTGAATGATGGTATTTGTGCACTAGGCCTAGCAGAAGAATGTCATCCAGTCAAAATTCACTAAAATGCTTGTCTAGAATAACTTATAATCTTCCAATGGCTAATAAGTGTTTAGAGTATTTGTAATAATGCCAGATGCTTTATATATTGGCTTTTCCATTAGAGTCTTTATTTATTCATGGAATTAATCTCAGTGTGAATGGTCGTACCAGCATTTTCTCTTTGTCAAATGAGCCTCATAAAGCATCATGCCAACAGCTGTCCCTAAAACACTAAAACCCACCCCACATTTCGGAAACTCACCAACCCCTGAATTCCAGGACCCTCCCACAACACTGTTTCTTGGGAAAGGGGCACTTGTTGATACGTGTGTGTATTTGTCCCTTGGGTCAGACAAAAGAAACATTTGAGATTTATAGTAAGGAGGTGTTTAGAAACGCAGACGTCCAGAGAGCAGTGAACCCCCAGGTAAAATGATACTGATTGTGAGCTGTTACATCATCAGTAGATAACCATACTTTCCATAAACACAAGAGCTTGTTCATGACACAGTGTAATCCAGACACTTTCCACCAACAATTAAATGATTTACAGTATTAACATTTATTTTGCATTTTTAATGGAATTGTAGTATTGATATCTTTCTGAGGTACAACTTCAACACTTCTAGTGTAGACAGCCTCAAGACATTGGCTGCTTACAGTGCAAACATAGAGGATTGTTGTTAATAGGAGATAAGTGGTAAATAAAAGTATCCAAAGTGCCTAAAATGCCTGTAGGCATAAAAAGGGTGTGCACGCCTTTAAATCATTAATAGGTAAAAAGCATCCTACTTATTTTTGGCAGTCCCCGTGTTTGCATGCTGTCATTCATTCTGCGGTCTGATTGGCTGTGACAGCACATGTGTTGGTCCGTGACACCCATCACATCACCACAACAAATCGAGTGCCGCGTGCCACCAACACACTCACATACACACAAACTCTGGTCTATACACTCTTGATATTGATGTCTATTGACAGAAATCAACCTTTGACCCCACATCCCACCTCATTTCTCCAGCCCTTCATTCTCCACTCCTCCACCGCCGTTCTTCCTGTTATCTCAGGGCTACAGACGCAAGTACAGATTGTGCATCGCTGATCAGTCACAGCCCACTTCCAGCAGGAAATACTGCTGCTCTGCACTGTGGATGCAAGTGGATTTAACCCATAACAAATGCTCTATACAACAGAGCCAAGTCTAAGCAGTTACTGGTGCTAATGTGATGATAAGGTTTGAATGAATGCTTACTGTCATTGGCTGTTTTATCCAATACTTCATTAAAACCACTGTCAAGCCTGTTTCACTTATTTTCTTACAATCAAATGGCTTTTATTAACTATATTCTACAGCAACAGCTAATTTCCCCTCTCAGAATGGAGTCGGTGATTTCCACTCATGTTCCCTGAGAAGAAATCCCTGTGAAGCATTTATTGGAGGATATAAAAGGAAATCAACATCATCTCCCTGAGGAAACTTCAGTTATAGCAGTTTATTTGGAAAGATCTATCAAAGACGATTTAATTACAAAAATAGAATGAGCATACACCATTAGGGTGCCTAACTGTATGACTAACAGTGCTGAATATTATAATTGGAATCAGGGATGTAACGAGGCATCCCGGGATGGTTGAAAATCGATACAAATATGTGATGATTCAAACTGGTCGAGAAGTTTAATGAATAGCGTTACAGTTGGGGGTGGAAGTTTATATGAATGTGTCTCTGAGAGGAACTGATGAAAGTTTTTTCATCTTGCTTTTTAATTTTTCAAGTATTTTCATCTTGCTTCTGTGTAATCCATATCAAAGTAGTGTTCATAAGCACAGCACTGCGGCAACCAAGGAAACGCTGTATAGCTGCTGTTCTACAAGTGCCACCTACTGGCAGAGAGTAAATTTGCGTACTCATTCAGTCTGTCTGCTGTTTTTGGTTCGAAAACTAAAGTCAGACCTTTCTGTTTTTGCTTCAAACTTCAAATTAAAAACTGCTCATGCTGCATATACAGTATGCTGCACCTTTATTTGGATCGTGATCAAAATCCAGTGGTTGACTCTAATTTTAAATAGATAGATATTTAGACAGTTTATATTAAGGTATTTCATTTACTTGTGTTATGTGTTTATGTGATTTGGGGTTTGATTTAAAATATAAATTTAGTTTTGTTACTTGACATATTTAAATTTCGCAGAGGAATGTGCCGCATTTTGTCCAAGCAATAATAAAAGAACACCTTTTCATTAATAATTTTTCTTAAATCTCATTTTGTAAAAGAAAACAAGAAAAAAATAATGAGAAAACCACATTGTGAAATCAGTATTGTGAACTGTAGCGCATTGTGATGAGTGAATCATTGCATCCCTTATTGTAATAGTAAGTCCATAATAAGGAGGTGTAATAAGGAGTCTGAATGATTTTTTATTTATTTATTTTGGTGATTTTTGTAAGTTTGCAGTTTTGTATGCTTTTGGGGGCTAGTATTGCCCACAATCCCAATCCCAACAGCTTTGGCAAGAGTGTCAGTGAGTCTGTTTTTTGACTTTTTAAAGTGTAGTGTAAAAATATTTTTAACCCTGATATTGTTTTACAAACATTTTGACCCAGAAAGGAAAATGCTAGTTAATGTTACTGCATTGAGCTTAAACTTGCTAAAACTTGCTAAAACTAACAAAAAACGTGTGTGCTTTTTGGAGATTTTTTTTTATCTCAATCTAGAGTTTGCTTATACATTTCTTATATTTTTATGAAATATACTATATATATACACTATATAAAATATACTATATATTTTACTATATATCTTTTATGAAATATTGGATTTAATCTTTTTATCAACTTGTATTCTTTCAGTTAGCAGAGGTTTTGTGTTTCTTTTTGGAAAGTAACAGAAACTCAAATAAGTGCACACACAATTCACATCTACAGTAACATAAAGGAAAATCAAGTAGTTAATGTCATAACGTGAAGCTTTCTAAACATAGCAACAGCAGATGCTATTTCACAACTGTGACACACTGCGCACATACACACACATGAGATTGCAGACACAGATGTTCGCGGGTGTGAACTCTCACATATCTGTGCCTGAAATGTCTCGCTCCAGGTGTGACCCAGGCAGGAAACATCTGGATTCCAATAACTTCTAATTATACTCCCTATAAAGTGACCCTCCACCACACACACACTCGCTCTGGCTCTCATCAGTAATCTCAGACAGGGAACAGAAGAGAGACTGATACAAATGCTACTTCAGTGATAACACACAATTAATAGCTTTCTAACTCAGTCATTAATCACATATCGGCCGTTGGCCAATAAACAGAAAACACACACTCACACAAGCTGCTAATATTAGAATCGTGACAGGACGACTTTTCAAGATGTCTGAACACACAGACGAGATAGCAAGCAGGAAGGATTGCCTATTTTTATCAGAAAAAAAGAGATTTGGATGCATTTCAACTGATTTTTTTCATAATTAGTTTGAGAGAGGAAATAAATAGCCTGACAACTTTTGGCTCAAGGTTATCATGAAATTATTCCAATACAGGTGTTTGACTAAACCTAAAACATCTTTTCACACCTAACACACCTCAGTACATTGCAATAGGCCTGCAAAGTGGAATAAATGGGGTGTTTGGGGATTGCTGGGAATGTATATGCTCTATCCATGGGGTAAATTAACGGAACATATTTATATGAAATATTTATACGTTTATTAATTGTTGTAGCAGTCATTAGTCAGACTAAATATAAGGGGTTCTGATTAATATTGAACTAAAATACCACTATAAATTATACAGGACTTTTTTTTTTACTTTTTAACAACAAAAAGTAATTTCATTATTTTATTATATTATATAACTAACTTAAATTCTAAAATTTGGAATAATAACAACAACAGTAATAATAATTAGTAATTATTATTATTATTATTAATACAAATTAAAGAAATATTTGTGAGGATTGGCATAATTATGATAATAGTCAGTGATATTAAATAACTAAACAACAACAACAATTAATAATAATAATAATAATAATAATAGTTGTGCAAATTCTAGATACAAAACAATATTAAAGTAATATTTTGAAACAGTAATTAAAATTAAATAACTGGAATTTAATGAGAAAAAATACTGAATCAATTCAGTTTAATAATAATAATAATAGCTGTAAAATTGTAGATACAACACATTTCTTAACAGCAATTCAAACTAAATAAATGTGTTGATGGCACAGTGGATAAGACACATGCCTTTGGTGTGAGAGACCCAGGTTCGAATCCACTGTCAGACACCAATGTGTCCCTGAGCAAGACACTTAACCCCTAGTTGCTCCAGAGGTGTGCGACCTCTGACATATATAACAATTGTAAAAGCGTCAGCTAAATGTGATGTAATGTAAATCAGAATTTAGTGGAAAAAAAATACTGAATTAATTTAAATAATACCACTACTAATAATAATAACATAAAAAAAAATTTCAGGGATATATATTTATAACTATACGTTAAGTAAAATCTGATATTAACATAAATTGTCCACTTAAAAGAAAGAAAGACAGAAAGAAAGAAAAAGAGTGTAGCAGTTTTTTGAGGGTAGTTTCATAATAGGCCTGTTACAAGAAATAAGTGTTAACTTTGGCATACTGTTTTAGGTATTTTTTTTATATTTCAATAATAAAAAATAAATCTATAATATATTGTCAAATAAATGTTGGTTTCATTTCCAGTAGATCCAAATTATACATATATCATCTTTTTATCACTGCTTTCAATTTAAGAGCATTTCCAGCTTAAATGAAAAGTCATCCATGTCATAACACATCAACATACATGACTGTCAGATATGTTGTGTGATGTCGCAGTTTATTCCAAATGATGAATTTTACTATCATTGTGTGCTCAGTGTTCAGGGAGCAGTGAACACTGTGAAGGGACCCTGTGATTTGGAACGCAGCTCGCTCCCCATCAGGAGTGATGCCCTCAGCCTGTGGAGAGTCACGCTGCACTGCTGGAGAGGGTAGAGAGGTTTACGGCTGTGCTTGAGTGTGAAGGTCGCCGTGTGAGGGACAGTGTGTTATCACTGGCATCAGAGAGACAGTTTCCATTACAAACAAGTGCTGCATTATGGGACAGACTACATGACAGAATGTGGCTCCACAGACCACTGTTTTGTTACGGAAACTACAAAACCCTACGGCCCTAACTATTGTTCCCGTGTCCATGACAGATTATGATGTGTGTGAGTGTTTTCAGTTTTTCACTCTGACAAAAAAGTAAAAATACCCTTAGGTGTAGATGACAGATGGCACCCCCAACTGACCAAAGAGAAAAGGAGAGAGACAAAGAGATGGAGAAACAGAGGACAAATCGTATTACTCAGGTGAAAGAAAACATTAAACCTCATCTAACATCTGTGGCCATCGCCATTCTGGAACCGTATGTGGGAAGGAATCGGTGCAGGAAATGGGCATTATACTGTGTGACAACTACTGGAACTATAGGATAACGATGGCAAGTCTATAGACAAAAATAGAAATGCATTTTCTTAAAGGAACAGTTCAACCAAAAAGGAAAATTTGGTGAAAATGTACTCACCTTCAGGTCATTTCTTCATCAGAGCTGATTTGGAGAAATTGAGCATTGCATCTCTCGCTCACCAGTGAATCCTCTGCAGTGAATGGGTGCCGTCAGAATGAGAGTTCAAACAGCTGATAAAAACATTACAATATTCCACAAGACTTAGACAAGACGGCTTTATCCATAATGTTGCTTTCTCCTGTATTTTAGCTGGAAGCAACGGTTTGAAGTTAAAAACATCTTGATGGATTTATTACAAACATGCAGGGTTTCACTTCACAAGATATTAACTGATTGACTGGCGTCATGTGGATTACTTGTGGGTTATTGTGATGCTCTTAATCAGCTGTTTAAACTCTCAAGGCTGATTTATACTTCTGCGTCAGACCTACACCGTAGCCTACATATAGACGCTATCCCTTATGCCTAATGGCTGTTTGGATACCAACCAGCAAAATCCCTTCATTTCAACCAAATATTACTTACTTTCTTATGTGAAACCCTTATATATTGGATGAAAATATCTGGATTGTGTTTTCCATATAAACTTGATTCTTACAGTTCCAAGGTGCAAAACAGACACAAACCACAATAAAGGTTGACTTTGAGTGAAGTCGTAGCTTTCAAGTCACATGTGATTTGATTAGTCCTTTAACCCAGGTATCATCTTTTCAAACTCACAAGCTCAAAGAAGAGCAGCTCATTTTATAAAAATACTTGCAATGCAGTCTATTTTGGTGGCAAGGGCTCTGGGGCTTACTGTGAAGTGTGAGAAGAACAGTAGGAAGTAATACATATAGGTTTCTGTGATTGAATTTTGATGATGTGTTTTCTAAGACGCTTCATGCAATGGCCTGTGGGGGTTAGGGATATCCCACTCCATGAATAGTCAGTCACGGTGATGAAAACACAAAGACGAGCTTCTGTCATCCACACTTATTTGGCCAAATTTATGTAGACACAAAAGCCTCATAAATATGTGCTTGTTCAATATTTAATTTCAAAGTAGCTGGCATTAAAAGTGAGTCTGTGCACATGCTTTCGGTCATCTAGAGTATCTCAATGCAAAAAAAATCAGCTTCTGCATCATCAATGAATTATCTCCATTGACCTTTAGCTTCTATCAATATTCCAGCCCTCATTGATTATTCCTTGGAAGAGAGACATATTTTGTCAGTAAATTGCTTGAGATGTCAATGTTTTAATAGATTTTCTTGGCAATAAAGGTCAGATTATTTAGTTTTGGATATGTCATGATATGAGTGTAAGAAGATCAGACAATTCTAGATGTCTTATACATTACAAGCGTACAGTACATTTTTTCTTTCCAGCTTTAGCAGGATGCTTTAGCATGATTTTCATGATAATATGTGGTTAAACGTTATATTATGGTGTCCTTGTTACAATGTAATTATATATGTAAGCATTTAGCAATATTACATGCACTTACTATATGATAATGATGAAGGGTTTGGTTTAGGGTTGGTTGCATGTAATGCAATGCATTTGTTGCCTATTTATTGTTATTACTATAGTAAGTACATGTAATGTGTAACAAGGTCACCATAAATAGTGTAACCGATTTGTTGATCAAAACGATGAAAATTAAGAAGCAACACTGATATTAAATGATTATTTTGAAGAATCAATCAGAATAATCTTGAATAATCAGAATAATATCAAAATGCTGACAGTTTCAGTAATACAATAATACAATATTATGAGAGAATAATGGCAAAATTATATTTAAAATTGAAAATTATCAGTACAATTCTGACAATCTGATATCACAAATATGTAAGTACCACTTTAGGGTAACACTTAAAATGTTAAATCTCTCATTTTGTTAACAATACATAGTTAATTCATTACCTAACATCAATTAAAAAGGAACAAGCATTTATTAACCTTTGTTAATGTTAGCTTATAGAAATGTTCATAGTCCACAATGCATTAACTAATGTTAACATACTTTTGATCATAAAAAAATTTATTGGTAAATGCTAAGATTAGTATTAAGATTAATAAATGCTGTAGAATTGCTATTCATTGTTAATGCATATTAATCAATTAGGCAAACTAGTCTTAACAAATAAAACCATATTGTTTAAAGTTATCCACTATAAAATAAAATAAAAAGGTCATAACAGAAGAAGGTTTTTAGAATAATTTCATAATTGGCTTTTATGAGTATGAAGTATTAACCTTGATATTAAACTAGTAATATTTTGATAATTAAATCAATGCAATTCAACTAATATTTTGATAGTAAAGATGATGCAGTAGCAATGAGATGAAATTTATTTTAATGTCAAAATTGCAAGAGTTAAGTTGCAGCAGTGAGAATAAACTAACAATATTTTAAGAATAAAGTTGAAAATGACTAATAAACCAGAAGCATACAATTTTAATTATAAGAGTAAAGTAAACAAAGCAACATAAAACCGAAGTGAAACAATGGATGTCATATTGCTCAAAAGAGGCAATTTCCTGAACGTCTGTCAGACTCTGTCTCCCGACTAAATGAAATTTCTTACACAATCGCTCCAGTTTCCGAAAACTAATCATGCCTTGGTGCTGAAGCTCATAAACCGGCTGTAAACTGACTTCAGAAATAAGAGAGTGACTGCTCCAGTATAACATTTATCCAAGTACATGACCTGATTGTGTAAATCATGTTAAGCTCACAACATTACTGAGAACAAAAATATCCACAGTTGTCCTATGTTATGTTATTCCTCAACATATTTTATTTATTTATTTTGCCAGTCTAGTACCAGGACACTTTAAAACCGTTAATGAATGCACTCGAGTCTAGCTTGAGTGTTATGTTATTATAGCCTAGATCTCTAAGAAGACGAGGCTGATACACCTACGGTTCTGCAATTAAGGAGAAACTCCAAATCCGACTCCACAGTTCTCAAAAACATCTAGACGTGTCAGGATCAAAGTGCAATTACAACAAGAGAGCACCGTCGTCTAATTGGAGAGGAATACAAAACATGAGCATTGACTAAACACATAAACACACATAAGAACGACACAACCAAATAATGTCAACACTGTTGCAGTTCAATCAGTTTGACAGGCGCTTTCAATATTTTCTCTCCCTCCCTGGATTTGTGGAGCAGGGATTCTGATGGTTGGCTAATAGGCTGTCAGTATCTCAGTGAAGAGTGTGTATCGTTTCCGTGTGTGGTCTGATAAGTGCCCTGATGTGAAATAACTACCTGTTTCCTGCTTCATTTTTCGTCGTATCCTCTGTGATCCAGCTGAAGGCTCATTACTGCCGCAGAGGCTCCGGCAAATGATCTCCCCGCGGCTGGCACATTACACTTAGATGTCACATTTAATCTTCCTGCTTTTAAAGTCTTAGGGAAGGAGACCTGCGTGTATCAAACATTTGAGCCCTGGCAGATATAAATACACATATAAATGGCTGTTTATGGAAACACATACACACACATACTGTACTCATGGCAGTTCATTTATACACAGACTAGTGTAACATCAGCTCCAGGTCAAGTGTGAAGATTCATTAAATGCCACATTCATTTTTCATATGAGAGCTGAACTAAACGCACCTTCCAAGAATGCTTTGCATGTTCAGGTTCACTCATTCATTCACTCAGTTAACAGTCAATGCATTACAAACATGTGAACAAATTCAAATGCTGACATTAAATATTGTCACATATTTATGTCAAGTATGTGTTCATACTGATTGTTTATCCATAAATGGAAAAAGAAAAACTAATATTTACAAGCATACACTGAATCATTTATTTAACGTTGAATATTGTCAAAATATTCTTTCCTGCACACGTGGGTTATTTTATAACAACTTCAAGTTTCTTTATTTAATATTTCATGTCAAGTTATAGAAATAAACTTTTTAAATTAGATGTGTAATGGTTTAAAGTGCTTATTAAACTATAAAACATTTGTGTTTCATTTGCATTTCTAAATTTAGTATGACGTCTATTTTCAAGTATTCTAGGATTGCATTTTTCTTTTCCTTAGAAGATCAGAAGATGATGTGTTTCCTTTGCAAGTTTTCAAAAGACAATCTAAAAATGTTCCTAAGCCATTGGTTTTGAAAATTACAGTGTCCAAAAGATATTTAAAGACACTGAGCTGGTTCTGTCAGTTTTTATGATGGCTATAAAGTTAAACATTTCCCCCTGATTATAATGCAGTGTCTATTTATTTGTGCAAATTTGCAAATGCATTTAATTTTTTTACATACATAAATATATAAAAATACATACATTTCATATATACATATGTATTTTTTAATTAATATAAATGTGTATGTATTGATACAAAAAAAAAAAACTTTGCAAATATATTCCATATTTTATGCATTTATAATATAATATTGCAAGTTAAAAAAAACATATACTGAAAATATGCACACACTATATACAAATACACATATACTTTAAAAGTAAAATAAAAATAAGTATATTTATATAACAAAATGTAACTATGTCATGATACTATAATGATGTAACTATAATGATCTACTCAAATTTTTTAAATTATATATATATATATATATATATATACATATATTTGTCATTCAGTATATACTATGTATAGACATATATATGCATTACAAAAAATACTATTTGTATTTATATAATATACTTTATTTTTAGATATAATTCATATATAATAAATGTTAAAATTTAGTTTTGATGTTGAAATCTATATAATTTGTTTTATTTCTAAATAAATACAGTAAAATTAATTCGTCTGGGTTTGTCTGATCAGTGTGTTACTCCTGTCGTCTATTGGCATTGGTCGGTGCTTGTTTTCTCCATTTGAACATGTTGAAACAGTGTCTTTTGTGTATTTGAATGCCATGAAGTGATGTACTGTAATTGGTTGGCACAGAGTGAATTGGCTGTATATTGTTTCTGCGAACAACAACTTCACAAAGCCTTTCCTCTACAAATCTGAAATCTCTCTTAAGACAATTGAATAGCCTTTTTGGTCCAATACGCAGGTTACTATTGGGCCACTGAAACACATCCTATATGATCACTTCAAAGAAGTTGACTGATGTAGTCCGAGAGGTGTCAAAGGTCACCGTTCTCCATAACCTACCTGCAAGTCATGGTGTGAGGGGAACTGTCTCACGCACACGCACACTCACCCTGCAGAGACAGTCGTGACATTCACCGTCCCATCATGAGGCTTCAGAGACCTGATAACAGATGGTGGCTGCCTGTGAGACTACCTTAATATCATGATTTCAGCCACATACATGCACACACACCCTGGACACTTTACATTCCCAGCACGGCAGGACATTAGATTGTGACTCTGACTCTCTGTGCAACAAACACACTTGACATTCTCTTAATAACAGTCTGATTTGCGATATTAAATCTACTCCCGAAAGACCATCACACACCCACACACATTTTGAAGTGCAAAGAAGTAATTATCTCGAAACATACACTCTCTCCCTTCCACTCTCACAAGTGCACTTTAGGATTCTGGATTTATTCTCACTTGTTAGGCATGGATTTGTTCCAGTGACCCAGACAGACCCACTCCAGAGAGAGAAGCACCATAAGGCCACGACACAGGTGGACCAAAACTGAGGCAGTTCGCTGAGAGACTCCTATAATTAGATATAAGAAACATAAGGAAGTTATAAAAAATATTTATGTTCCAAAACCCAAGTGAGCAGGCCTTGCTCAAGAGCTCAACATAAAACATGTCAAATAGCTTAAAGGGTTAGTTCACCCAATAATCAAAATTATGTCATTAATAACTCACCCTCATGTTGTTCCAAACCAGTGAGATCTCTGTTTATCTTCGGAACACAGTTTAAGATATTTTAGATTTAGTCCAAGAGCTCTCAGTCCCTCCATTGAAGCTGTGTGTACGGTATACTGTCCATGTCCAGAAAGGTAAGAAAAACATCATCAAAGTAGTCCATGTGACATCAGAGGGTCAGGTAGAATTTTTTGAAGCATCAAAAATACATTTTGGTGCAAAAATAGCAAAAACTATGACTTTAGTCAGCATTGTCTTCTCTTCCGTGTCTTTTGTGAGAGAGTTCAAAACAAAGCAGTTTGTCATATCCGGTTCGTGAACGAATCATTCGATGTAACCGGATCTTTTTGAACCACTTCACCAAATCGAACTGAATAGTTTTAAACGGTTCGCATCTCCAATACGCATTAATCCACAAATGACTTAAGCTGTTAACTTTTTTAATGTGGCTGACACTCCCTCTGAGTTCAAACAAACCAATATCCCAAAGTAATTCATGTACTTAAACAGTACACTGACTGAACTGCTGTGAAGAGAGAACTGAAGATGAACACCGAGTTTTGAACTCTCTCACAACAGACACGGCAGAGAAGACAATGCTGAATAAAGTCGTAGTTTTTGCTGTTTTTGGAACAAAATGTATTTTCGATGCTTCAAAAATTCTAACTCACCCTCTGATGTCACATGGACTACTTTGATAATGTTTTTCTTCCCTTTCTGGACATGGACAGTATACCGTACACACAGCTTCAATGGAGGGACTGAGAGCTCTCGGACTAAATCTAAAATATCTAAAACTGTGTTCCGAAGATAAACGGAGATCTCACTGGTTTGGAACGACATGAGGGTGAGTTATTAATGACATAATTTTGATTATTGGGTGAACTAACCCTTTAACAGATTCAATAGAGTCTGATGTTAGTGTATTGCTAAAAAAAAATAGATATAGATTTATAGAAAATAGATTTTTATTAAATTGAATAAACAAAAAAATTGACTGTATATAGTATCTGTATATGTTCAATTTTTTTGTTTATTCAATTTAATAAAAATCTATTTTTGCCCTTTATTTATTCGTAGTATTTATGTATGTTTTCTCTGTTGTAATGTTTACTAGAATATTGTGTTGTTGGGAATCATTTTAATTTTAATATAAAATTTACATTGAAAATTGTATTAATTCTAATGAGAAGTATTTCAATTGATTAATTATAATGACAAATTCGATTTGTTTGTAATTTTTAAATAATACTTGATCGTTTTCTTAAATAAAATGTATTAATTATTTATTATTCTTAAATTAGTTATAATTAATTAGTCATAATAATAAAGTCACAATTCAAAGAAACTCACAATTTGAAGAAAAACAGTGAGGTTTTAATTTTCATTGTGATATATTAGTTATAATTGTGCAAAAGCATCACAGTTTTTATTTATTTATTTTTAATTTTTTTATATGATATGAAATAATTATTAAAGCAACACAAAAAAGGTCACAATTGTGAGATATTTCATTGTCCGTTAGAAGTCATAACTTGATCAAGAAAAAAATATATATATTTTATATAAGTGCCACAATCATGAGATACAATGCAGTAGTTTTGAGACATAATGAAGTGAGAGTTATCTTGTTGCAGTTATGAAAATAGAACAATTTAAGATAAAATGCAGTCTAGGTAGGCAGCTCACTAGGTTTTGGAACAGAGCTAATATCTAGATGTTCACATATGGTGTTAGGACATTATGGGACAATCCAAGTGTGACGTCCTAAAGCTGTTCTGCCCTACTCATGTGGTGAAGGAAACCATTTGCAGTGCAGCTCTGATCAGAGTACAGATCTATTTCTGGAGCTGAGCATCAATTACATAAAGTACCCTTTGGACCAACTATTACTGACACTATTTATAGAGCACTGCATCTCCAACAATACCCAGCTTGCCCTTTAGGCCTGATCTGATGCACAAAATCCGACACACACCCTTGACCATTCCCACAAAGACACTATCACTTCTGCATCTCGTCTCCTTTATCATGTCCTTTTCTCATTCTCTTCCTCTGTCCCATTTCGTTTGCTCCCATGTCTCGCTCATCCCCTCTGACTGCCGTGCAATCCCGCAGCAGTCCGTAGAGGAATGAGAGGATATTCCACAGCAATGGAAGGTAATGCCTTTACAGGATGACCAGGGGATTTGCCAAACCCCTGTAGAAATCCAACAATTTGTTATCGTTCAGTGAGCAGAAGCGTGTGGATTCTGATCAAGCCGTTTCTAAGTGAAAACGCAAGGGCGTTTAAAAGAGTTTTTAAATATAGAATTCAATTTAATGAGATGTTTTAAAACATGCTACCTTGGACCAACAAATTTTACTGAAATTAACTAAATTACACTAATATGTAATATAAAATATATAAATATATATAATTTTTTCATATAAAATAATTATATATAAAATAATTATTATAATTAATAATATCATCAGTAATTTGAATAAATTGATTAACTTAAAATATAACAAAAATAATAAAACTAACTTTTTATTACTTTTTAAATTATTGACTATTTTTACGTATATTATATTATATTTATTTAGATATTATATTTATTTAATTTTAATATTTCACTTATTGATATATATATATATGTATATGTATATATATATATATATATATATATATATATATATATATATATATATATATATACTATTTCGGAAATGTATATATACAAAAACGTAAATTGTGTTATGTAAATAAAAAGGTAGTAATTTTGTTATATAATTAATTTCCGAAATAGTATATATATATATATATATATATATATATATATATATATATATATATATATATATATATATATATATATATATATATATATATATTTTATTTACATAACACAATTTTATTTACATAACACAATTTACGTTTTTGTATATATACATTTCCGAAATAGTATATATATATATATATATATATACATATACATATATATATATATGTATATGTATATATATATGTATATGTGTATATATATATATATATATATATATATATATATATATACACATATACATATATATATACATATATATATATATATATATATACATATACATATATACATACATGTATATATACTATTTCGGAAATTAATTATATAACAAAATTACTACCTTTTTATTTACATAACACAATTTACGTTTTTGTATTAAATATTAAGTGTATTTTCATAATTTTTTGTCAACAATATATATTATTAAATAAAAATAAATATAAAATATTACATTATAAAATGTATTTAATATATATTATAATTATAATTTTATGATTACATATTTTTATACATACATGTATAAATTATAAAAAATATTACAAAAATAAATAATTCACTCTAATAGCCAATTTTATTTTTACTATAAATATTTGCCTATTTTATACTTATTTTTCATTTAATTTTATTTTCTTTCACAGATAGACTGAATGATTGATTTATATGACCTCTCTCTCTGGAATATTAATCAGGATTTATTGAAAAGCAACTGAGCACGAGGAAAACGCTTCTACTCACTTTGCCGCCATAACCGGAGGTCATGAATGATTGATTTACTTTATTTAGTTAGTTAGTTAGTTAGTTAGTTAGTTAAATTATTTAATTGCTTTGAATAATGGAGGAATGTCTCAAACTTAAATCAATGTATGATAGATCTCCAAATATCATATGCAATCCACATTTAGTGTCTTTAGCATTAAACAAGCAAGTTTACAGTGTCTTCAGCATTTGAATTTAAAATAATAACTAAAACATAACACTAATACAGTACAGTACATGCTGAGCATATTTTCAAGGACAGAGGCGTGTGTCTGTATTTGATGCTCTTTATACCTCTTTCTTACACTGTGCCCTTGGTGACTGTTGAATTTTGCATGACCTGTGCCGTTTCTCCTGTTATGGGAGATGGGAAAGCAAACAGAGATGGAAAGCTTTCTCAATGCTTCTTGATGCTCATGGACTCAGCCAAAGTCTCCGCAATCAATCTTTTCCTCTGCTGCATTAGCTTTAGACATAGCTGACACAGAACAAGAGTCATCTGAATGCAAATGAGCCAACAAACAGATACGAACACACATCATGCACCTGCAAAGAAAAAATTAAATAATAATAATAATAATAAACTTTATTTTATAAAGCGCTTTTAAAGGCAACTTCTCAAAGCGCTGTACACAAACAAGCAATACAAAGCTCAAACAATAAAAGTAACATCAACAATCAAATGCTAATTAAAAAAAATAAGTCTTAAGTCTACCTTTAAAAATGTCGTAGCCCTGTGCTTCCCTAAGATCAGGAGGCAGAGAATTCCAAAGGACAGGAGCATATGAAGAAAAAGCCCTGTCACCCATAGATCGTAAGCGTGTTTGAGGAACAACCAACAAGTTGGATTGTGAAGAACGCAGACTCCGAGTTGGGGCATAGGAGGTTAACAACTCAGATAAATAATAAGGGGCCAAGCTATGCAATGCTTTATATGTCAGCATCATAATTTTAAAATCTACTCTGAATCGGACTGGGAGCCAGTGTAAGGACTCCAAAACTGGAGTGATGTGATTGCATACCCTGGACCCAGTCAATATCCTGGCGGCCGAGTCTTGTACATATTGTAGTTTGTTAAGTGTGGATTTAGAGACTCCGGCTAGAAGGGCGTTACAGTAATCTATCCTAGAGATGACAAAGGAATTCATCAGCTTTTCAGCTACTGAGGAATTTAGCATAGGACGTAATCTAGCTATATTTCTGAGGTGAAAAAAGGATGATTTAACTGTACTCTGAACAAAAGAATCAAATGAAAGCGTAGTATCAAAAAAGGACATTTTTCACCATTATTGCTATTTTTACCTGAATGTAAAGGTTTGAAAACACATCCCTTCGATTTATGAGCTCCTTTCATTCATTCAGACGAGATATGTTAAAATACTCTAAAATACTTGTACTCTTTCAGAGAATAGAAACAATATGAGCATGAAATGTTTTTCGGACCCAAGAAATATAGAGCTGTGATAATGTTCCCAAAATACAATGCAAGTGTGTGAGAGAATGACAAAAGAAATGGACTGCTGGTGTAATTTATTTGTGAAATAGCATTTTAAAGCTCGGCAGACACGTTTGTTTCCTACAAGTGAGTGCGCACATCTCTTTCGACGCGGCACTAGCAACATCACAGTCACGTCTGCATTTTCTATCTGCGCACTACGCTCCACCTTCCCGTCTCATCTGAGTTATGACCTCACACCCATATTCTATACGTCCACCTGCATCCATCAATCGAAGCGACAGGGCAGTGAACACACACACTGTGTGAGGAATTGTACTGATGGTTGGGGGTTACCTGAGGGAGCGCTGGCCTTTATTTCCTTTGCTGGACATCAATGACAATCAATGTTAATGACAGACTTCACACACATACTATATGCACAGCATGTACCTGACACAGGTTATTATTCTTTCTTTAGAAACACTTTTGGTCTTTTATGTTACAGGGGAACAATGGACTAATTGGCAGCCTATTCATCTACTGTTTAATCTCTTATTGCGGCTCATTTCTCCCATTTTTACTGGCTTTTAAATCCTCTTAAATATTTTATAATGTTGAATGGTCAAAATCTTCATTCACACTGGAGTTTGAACTCAAAATGGTCCTAAAGCTCCTGTCACTCAAAACGACTGATTGAATCAAACATTTGAAAGTGTAGCCTTTTAGCATGATATCAGAAACAAAATGTGAGAATGGTTTGTCTACAAAATTATTTCAGGGTTTCTCCAACACCACAAACAAGAATTCTGGTCACTTTGAGCTCAATTCTGAAATAATATATAATAATTTATTTATTTTAATGTTTTAAAGTCTTTTATATGAACCAAAGCGGCATTTATTTGGCCAAAAATACATTAAATATAGTAAAAGTTTGAAATGTTAAAATGTTAAAATAACCGTTTTCTATTTAAATATTCAAAAAAATCATTTATTCTGATGAAATTGAATTTTCAGTAGAAATTACTCTAGTCTGCAATGTAACAAATAGATACAATGATAGACAGAGTGCTAGAATGATAAAATAATAGATAAAATGATAAAAGCGTGGACAGAAGGCTCAAATGAAAGACTAAAACAACAACAGATACCACGATAAAATCATAGAATGATAGAACGACAGATAGAATGATATAACTATAGATTGATAGAACGACAGATAGAATGATATAACTATAGATTGATAGAACGATAAACAGAACCACAGATAAATAGAACGATATACCGATAGATAGAATGACAGAATGCTAGATATAATCATAAATAGAACAATGACAGAACGATAGATAAATATAACAATAGAATGATAGATAGAATAACAGATATATAGAAAGATAGCTGGAATGACAAATAGGATGACAAATAGATAGAACGATAAATAGACAGAACAATAGATATATAAAATGACTGATAGAATGAAAGAACCAGGGCAACTAAATTAATTTTAGTAATATTACAGACTACATTTTTTCAGAAATATATAATTTAAAAAAATAGTAACGTCTGCTATCTATTTTTCAATGTGTATTTTGGGACACAGTTTGTAACTGATTCTTCTGCTCAGTTTTGAAATGAAATGCAAGTCACAGAGGAATCTAATTACAGAATCATTTAAAACACAGAACAAGAAGCGCTCTCCGAATTGTATTGAATCTGACAGTCTGCTGAGATCTCTCCATTTAATCAAATATTTTCTCTCCTTTTTTCCTCCAAAGCATGAAGCTCAGGCACTTCCCCAGTGAGCAGGCAAGCTCTGATATAGTGTGGACGGGGTCTTAATTAAAACCTGATCATTACCAGTCGTCCCAGGGCTCCGACTAACACTCTCAAGCATTTCACACGTGACAGGAGGGCAGAGCATAGAGACCCTATAACACTGCACCATTTCACAGTCTCCCTACAGTCATTCAGACGCTTCTAGAATGCTCTGGGAAACTAAATTTAATTATGAAGGCTTAAGAGTGTGTACATGAGACTCATGTTAAGAAAAGTCATTCTTAGCTAGATCTAGGTTAGAAAGTGAAATCATCTTAAAGGAATATTCTAGGCTCACGGCACAATGCTTATTACCGAAGAAAGGTAATTAACGAAGAAAGGTTTTTTTTTTTTTCACAGAAAATAACTTCTGCCTGAGAAAAATAAATAAATAAAATTAATTTTAATAATATAAAAGAATTAAAATAAAAATTACACTAATGATTTCACATTTTCAAATTATGAGGTTAGTTTTAGCACACATTTCTCTTCTTAACATCAATAGCTCTCGTCAGCAAAAATGAGACTTAATAGACTTAATTACTCTTTTATGCTTGTTTGATTCTGCATGAATAACTTTCATTTTGAAAATAAAAGTTTTTCCAAACATTAATAAGCAGTTATTAATATGTTAAATTGTTTTATTTTATAAGAAATAAAAAAGCCAAAGTACTTTCTACAATTTAATTATTACCTAATATGGTAATAAAATAAAATAAAATAAAAATTATTAAATTTTTATAATGTCTGCTATAGAAAAGGTGTATTTAAGTCGCATGTATCAATTGAATTTTAATGCATTTTTTTATTATTATTATTAAAATAAAATATAGCACACAACATTGCATTGAAGCTTGTTTCTGCTGTGATTTTTGAACAGTCAATAGCAAATCCTTAAACTTATAGCAAAACATACTTACAGTAGCTTATGCAGAAGCACCAGATTGTCATAGCTAAGTCAGAATTACCTCCTCTCCTGGGATCACGAAATGGTCATCCATAAAATGCGTTGCTATTCTGTTGTATATGCATCCACTTTTGGAAGGTCAAATAAAGTGATTTTGCTTTCGCCTAGATACACACAGCATTTCCCTGACATGGCTGCTTCAACACTAACTGCGGTTACTGAAACCATGCCTTCTCTCCTTGCATGAACATTACGCAAATATTTCCACATCATGAAGTAGATATGTGGGGGCGTGTTTGAATGAGCTGTTTTAGGGGGGCGTGGCAGAGTCTTAACTTTGATGAAGAATATCTCTTTTTTTTTTGGTTTTGAGACTTTAGTCCTTGCAACTTCAGGGATCTTATCTATGCACAATCAGCTTGTAACACTCCAAAGAGAAAGGAAAACTTGAAATCGCATCATATGACCCATTTAAATTTATATTGAGTTCAAAGAAAAAGTTTTTTTCCTGCTGTGAAACCAGGCTTTCATGACAATGAGGCTTACATCACCGTCTGAATATCAGACAAGATTTTTAACATCATCTATTTTCAGAATTAAATACTAGCTTACTACTGAATACTGCACAACAGTTCAATAATAAGCAGTACCAGAAGTACTTTACATTGTTGTCACATGATCTCACAACATTCATCACTCGACCTTATCGTGTTGCATGCTTAACTCAGCAAATTCAAACAATCTAAACCATAAACCTTGCAAAAACCTTTGTTGAACGTCATTCTAACATCTGTTAGGGAACATTTAGTAGAGCATTGCAGATAAGCAAACAATCTACAAATTACATCCTTCAGGTAAAAACGCACACACCGGTTAGATGCAATGTAATCAGCATCTCGGCACCAATGAAAAACTCCCACAACAAAGCTACAGGCATGCAGCCACCCGCCAGAAGCGCTTTACAGTGATGCTGGGGTAACAGATGGGAGGGTTGGAAATCTTTGGGACTTAATACTCCATTGCCGACTGTTGTGCTTCTGGGTGCTGCTGTTCCATTCGGTAAAACTGAACGGAGTCTGAAAATAAAAACAAACAGTAAGTGCAGCAAAAACAGCTCACCCAAGCCCTGCAGTGACTCTTAGGCTGAACCTTAAAATTGCTCAGAGATGTAAGCGTTCCCTTGACGGAACCAACTGTGTCTTTGTGTCTCACAGAAAGAAAAGCACAAGAACACCAACTTTGAAGCTTTCTGTAATATAATATCGATTGTGTATTCCTCTCTCTGCCACATCTGATAAAGTCAGTCATATGCAAACACACAAATTGGATCAATGTCAGAAAATCCATCTCAGTATCAGCGCCTTTTCTGCTGTTTTATTAATCTGTGCTCTTTTTCTTTTTAGAAATGCTAATCTACACTTGACTTTTCAGTATGGCTGTTTCTTTAAAATTATAGTTCTGAAAACAAGTTAGAAAACCTGCTAAAAATGTCTACAGCCTCAGGCCATCGGAGATGTAGATGAGTTTGTTTTGGAGAAATTTAGCATTATATTATATGCTCCCTTGCAGTGAATGGGTGCCATCAGAATTAGAGTTAAAAAAGCTAATAAAACATCAGAAACATGCATGTTTGTAAGAAACAAATCCATCATAAGAGTCCATAATCCATAACACTTCCTTCATTGAGAAAACTAATCCCCTGCTAACATAAGACCACTGGCAAATTTGTTTAGAACTGTTTTGGACTGTTTTTGCTTGTAATATTTCCTTTCTGATTCAGGTATATGATTTATTTTTCACTGAAAAAAAGCTGGATGTGACTGCTGCTGGGGACTCGCCTAACAGGGAGGCCTGGTCAAACCTACAAGCTGATAGCAAGTCTATTCTGCTACTTTAACGAACACTGCTGGAACCATACTATTAAAAACTTTTCCTATAGTTTTTTCCTAGTGTATGTTCCACAATGTTGTGACCCACCTCCGAGGAGGCCTGTTAAGGCCTACTACTCGGCAGTGAGTCTTCTGCCCAAACTACCAAGGCCAACCACCGAAGGTGAGCTGGCCTATGAGCCATATTTGGGGGCTATCCGGTCAAGGAGGCCTGCTGGGGCCTACTACCTAACCGTGCAGCCTTCGCGGCAGAAAGCTGTTACTACAGCATCCTGGTACCTAATCACATTGCCAAAGGCAGTGTACTCAGCAAAAAGCAATACCCTTATAGCAGGGGAGTACAACATACGCCATTCTGCCTAGTGGAGGCCCCATTAGGGGCCTACCTACTAAATGCATAGGCGTCAGCCCATGGCAGTGCTCTGGGTGGCTCCAAAGGGTGACAGGGATTTGTCCTGCGCCCAGCCTAGGGGAGCGGGGGGCTAAATTGCAAGCCAACCCACTTCAACCCATCGGTCGAACGATTAGCTCAACGGGCTGAGTGGCCCAAACATCTCTGTTCGGCAGGGTCTGACGAACTGTCACTTCGCAGAGCGAAAGATGGCCTAACCCTGCCAGACTGATCCTACCTCAGCTACCACCCTGCATTACTCTATCACCCCTGAATGCAGAGAAAGGGGCGGGCCTTGGCCAACAATTCCCATTTTAAGGGAGGAGGCTGAAATCTAGGGGAAGAAGCCTAACACATAATGAATGCGGCAGCTATACTTAGCAAAACGCCTCCAATATCCCTAGCATAGACTAGGCCAGCTACAGAGCTGGCCTGGGTGAGGGCCGACCTACAAGCATAGATCTACCTGAGGGCTCGGAGGAGCCACAGCCTCTCAAGGCTGTGAAACATTCAACCTACTGAAACCTTACAGAGCTCAGAGGAGCGAGTACTCAGGATACCAATGTCACAAACCGATAGGCAGGACATCTATCTGAAGATCTATCTGAAGCGCCAGCATCAGTCTAAACCTAAAGCAAAAAAGCTCTCCTTTTTTCTTTTTTTAGGAAGACCAACTACTCTACCCCTGGGTGGCTAATAGCCCTGAGGCTAAACAGAAATGAGCGGTGCCCCACCACGCATATAAAATGTTATGACAGGAAGGCCATCACATACTCAGCACAGAAGCCAAATCTTATTTGAGCTTCTCCCTAATTCGTTCTAGCCACCAACTGGGGGAGGCTCCAGGGCCCTAAAGTCCAATACTTTAATTGCTCCTCTAAGAATGACCCCCTAGGTCTATAGAGGGAACAAGGTCTGTAGAGAAATACAAATCAGTGTTAGTTATACACACAGAATTTTTTAAAAAACCAGTTCACCTGCGGCGTGCAGAGTGAAGACTCGCCAGAGAGTTCTCAATTAACCTGGGGTCCACCACTTTTACATGCCTAAAAGAGGTGCTCACATCAACCAGTTGCTACGGCGGGCCATCAGAACATAGTTCTCATCATAAGGCCCATCCCCAGGGCTGGTGTAACGTAAACGCCTGAGGAGTCAAGAAGAGGGAGAGGGCTGGTAGAAAAGGCCCTCCAGGGAGATCAAACCCTACTTCCGCTGAGCGTTGCTGCGCTTGTGCTGAATGGCCTCCCTTAAGTCCCTCTTCTTGCGGGAGGCTCGCCTCCTCTGCGTCCTATTCCTCCATGGAGGGGGTGCAAGAGAGGCGACACTAGACCTCTGGTCCTGTCTACGGTCCTCAGACCAAGACGGACCAGGTCCACCCGCCTGCCTGGGCTGGGGCCCGGATCTCAGCAGTATACAGGTCTTAAATGCGGCTGAGCGCGCCTTCACCTCCCTAAACTTTCCAACCACCGCCTCAATGGAGGTGCCAAAAAGTTTAGCAGGCGAAACTGGTGAATCAAGGAGAAGGGATTTTTCTTTCTCCCCGATATCAGCCAAGTTGAGCCACAGATGCCTCTCCGTGGCCACCTTCGCCGCCATCGATAGGCCGATCGCGACAGCAGTCTGTTTAGTGGCCTGGAGAGACAAATCTTTGGTCTGGCGCAACTCAGAGACCGCTTCAGGGGACAGCCTCGCCCACTGGTCGAGATCCTGCAGCAGGTCAACTTGGTAGGCTTGGAGCACTGCCATGGTATGAAGGGCAGCACCAGCCTGACCTGCTGCCGTGTACGCTCTGCCATTCAAGCGAGCCGTGGCTTTAAGGGGCTTGGATGGCAGAGTCGGAGCTTTTAGTGTCGACACCCGCCCAGATACGAGATAGTTCGCAAACGTCTCGTCAATGGGCGGCATCGACACATAACCATACTCCCCGATCCCCTCAACATCAGCGAAATTACCCTGCTGATGTCGATGAATACGGGCAGAGTACGGTTTCTTCCATGCCCTCTCGATCTCTGAATGGAGATCAGGAAGGAATGGAAGGCTCTGCTGAGCTGGTGGTCTATGTTCAGGGAGAAACTGATCGTCCAAACGACCGCGAATGATCTCTCCCTGAGCGCGCCGCCATGGCAACTGAAGTTTGTCAGTGGTGCGCTCCATAACTTCCACCAACTCTGCGTACATGGGGCAGGATAGCTGACGAGGTTGAGGATCTAAATCATCCTCCTCAGCCATCTCTTGCCCAGCCTGAAGAGCACTCGCTGCAGTATCAGTAGGAGAATCGTCTCCGTCATCCACCTGCAGCTCACTCTCGTCAGCCGATGACGCATCCGAGAGGTTAATGCCCTCTCTCGAGACTGTCAGCGAGCTCCATCTGGGAGCCCCATGAAGCGCGTCGCCGCTCTGCCTCGGCACGAGCGGGACCTGATCCACGAGGACCAGATCCTGAACTCTCTTCCCTCAAGAAGAGAGCCCGACGAGAGCGGAGCGTTCTAATAGGAAAACGCTCACAATTTGCACAGGACGCTGTGTACAGTACACACACATCTCGTGAGTGTCACCCGGCGACAAATATCTTGGGCACGGGTCAACACATTTCACAAAATTTTTAGGACTTGCTGTAAGCAGACGTTTAAATCAGACAAAACAGTCCCTGAAGACGAAAAGGATATCGTCATGGTTTCAAGGCGCCCTTTTTATATATCCAGGTCGCACGCTCATCATTCAAGCTGATGATTCATGGCTGTCGCCAGTCAGCATGATTGCTGTGAGTTGATATTTGATTTCAGACACCTGTCACGCCTGAGGCGTTCCCCATAACATTGATGACGTATTGTCGAAGTTCCCTTCGAAAGGGAACACTATATTATGGATAGAGGAGCACTATTTGTGACCCTGGACCACAAAACCAGTCTTCGTTGCTGGAGTATATTTTAAGCAATAGCCAAAAAAAAAAATTTGATTTTACTTTTATGCCACAAATCATTAGATTATTAAGTAAAGATCATGTTCCATGAAGGCTGTTTGTAAATTTCCTACTGTAAATATATCAAAACGTAATTTTTGATTAGCAATATGCATTGTTAAGAATTCATTTGGACAACTTCAAAGGCGATTTTCTCAGTATTTAGATTTTTTTGCACCCTCAGATTTCAGATATTCAAATAGTTGTAACTCGGCCAAATATTGTCCTTGTTACAAATAGGTGTGTGCTAAATGAAAGACTAAAGAGCTTGAGGAGGATGGTGATCAAAATGAGGAGTTTACTAGAAAATGAAGGAAAATAACAGACAATATACTATATTACATTAACTTCACAATACAATAAATAACAGCATTGACATAGACATTCACACTAGGTTAAGTTACATTCAGATGCACATTCAGGTTAGGTTACAATACAATAATCGTGGTCGAGGAAGAACTGAACAGACAGGGTATTTGAGCACACAGGAGGTAATGAGGTAACTGGAGATAGGTGGGGATCAATCAATTAACTAAACAAGAACAGGAAAAAGACCAAATAAGGAAACAGACAGTCCATGAACGTAACAGTCCTATCCTAACAAATAATACATCAAGGGAAAGCTTATTTATTCAGCTTTCATATGATGTATAAATCTCAATTTCAGAAAATTGAAACTTAAGGCCGGTTTTGTGGTACAGGGTCACATTTTAGCCATTAGCAACGGTTTGAAGTTAAAATGTCATAATGATGGATTTGTTTATTACAAACGCAGCCTTTCACTTCACATGACATTAATTGATGTACTAGAGTCATTTGGATTACTTGTGGATTATTGTGTTGTTTTTATCAGCCTTCATTCTGACGACACCCATTCACTGTAGAGGATCTATTAGTGAGTGTGTGATATCGTGCAAAATTTCGAGAAACAAACTCATCTACATCTTGGATGACCTGAGGGTGAGTAAATATTTTGTCAACTACTGTATTTCTTTAAACAACGAGAACAATATGTCAATTTCAATTTCCCTGCAAGCGCAATGATACAGTGTTTTAGAGGATGTGTTTTAGCTGGCGGACGATAAGTAGCGACATACTTCTCTTGAAGTTCATCAAAATAACAGAACACACCCTGGAGGAGGAACACTCACAAACATGAACACATTTAGACACGGCAACATGGCTGTGACTCTCTTGAGGGAGAACTAACTGCGGTAAAACCTTCGTCTGCTCTGCTGCTGTGCACTGAGTGCAGGGGCCATTCATTATGTAAACATCAGCTTGTTAAATGTCAAGCCTGTTGGTTTTGACTGGGCCTTGAATGATTTCAACTGAACCCTTGCTCTGCTTAATGAAATTAACTGAAGGATTTGCGAGTAAATACACTCACTAAATAGAGATTATGCTAAAGAACTAACCTGGAGGATGGACTATTTATTGCAGTAATAAATGTAAAAAATAATTTACATACAGTATCTACACACACAAAGAGAGAGACAGAGAGAGAAAAACAAAATAGAAATAAAAGGGAAAAATTTGATTATATGACAATACTAGTTCTTTGTTGAAACTAATGTTAAAATGTACAATACTGCCAAAGGATATAGAATAAATAATACAAAATGATATATAAATTACAGAAAAAGGCAACTGAGAACATAAATGAGGTGAAGCAAATCAAGTAAAATAAATAATAAAGGAAATTAAAGCCATCCACACTTAAGCGTAAACAAGACCACAAGAGAAACAGCCAGGACTAAAAATAAACAGACAAGTATTCCTTCATTTGCATTTCCTGTTTCACAGGAAGGGCTACAGCCGACATTATCAGACACAAAGACTGTGACAGCTTCTTCTGTGCATATATTGTTCCTCAACCATGACAGATCAGATATAAAAAATGTAATATGTACTGTATATACAGTAATGTGTCTACACTGCAGATAAACTGTGACAACACACTGCTTCTATTTACATTTAATAATTTACAGTTTTGTTATTCTCCAAATTTCAAACCCATTGGTAATGAAGTCACAGTCTGAGTGGGTTTTATGTTTGCAGACATGTTTTACCACCTGTTACAGTACACTGAATGCTAGATGGTGAATTAAATAAACGGATGTAAACTGCATCATTTTTGTGTGTGCTTCATGCTTTCCTTTTTACTTTTCCAGTAGATTACACATCCATGCTGCATTTCTGCTGCAGCTCCCATGAGCATCCTGAACTCGTGAATTCTGGAAATGTCCATGAAAAATGCATCCATTCATCTCACCTTGGAGCTACAGCTGAGAACATGGATGTTGCCATGGTGATAAGTTATAAGATTATAGAATTTGTATTGCTGTCAGGTATGAGACGAGGAGTATTAGCAGAGAACCTGTAACTCTTGAAAGGACTGACAATCTTTCTCTTGCTCGCTTTTCCCTCTCTCTCCTTACTGCAGTGTGGCATACTGTAGTGCTCTTAACATAAAAAAATGATGTAAAATATTGTATATCATCTGTGAAATACACAGATGAAAAGTTGAAAGGTGTACTGTGCTAAGAGCATAATTAATTTGCGTAGGTTTGCATGCAAGACTATTTACAACATTTATTTGACAACATTTTTAAAAGGGCCTTTGACTCTCAACACATCTTTGCAGCTTTGACAGCCTGAGCAGAATCATGCTAATCTGATAATAATCATGCTAATGCACCTACTTGAATTTTTGTACACAAAAATGCTAGATTGTAAAAGGACAAGGATACTAAGTGTCTCTATCCATATTATTCCTTTCTCCAGTGAAAAAGTAATCTTGTCTGAATTATGAGGGAAATATGCACAGATCAAGCATTGTTTACATCCATCTAAAAAAACAGGCCTAATCCTACAGAAAAAAATTGTAGGACTGGACATGGACTTTTTCACTGGAGGAAGCATTATTATGCATTATGTATTTTGGCAAGAAGCAAAGGTTTAAAGTTAAAATGCCTTTATGATGGATTTATTTCTTACAAACACAAAGCTTTTCACTTCACAAGACATTGATTGATGGACTGGAGTCATGTGGATCACTTGTGGATAACTGTGATGTTTTTATAAGCTGTTTGACTCTCATTCTGATGGCACCCATTCACTGCAGAGGATCAGTTGGTGAGCAAGTGATGTAATGTGTAATGAAGTGACGTGGTAAAGATGCATTATGATTGTTGTGTGTGGGGGGGAGGGATTTGAGGGAAGAGGGGGTTGAGTTAAATAATTGTTGGGGTTGAGTTAAATAATTGTTGCACCTGACCATTGATGAGCGTGAAGGAGAGAGAATGATAAATAGAGAAGCACAGCAAAGTGTGAGAGGGCTGGGAAGCAGTGTTTTTGCTAAACGCCGAGCTGCACTCAAGGTTGGGGGGTGGGTGCCGTTCGCATGCTGTTTAGGGCTGCCGGCGGTGAAGATAGTTTAGCGGGCTAACCTGTAGATAAGGCTGGGTATAGGAGTGGGTTGGGCGGCGCGGCTTCTCAGACCAGGGGTGCTCCGTTTTCGCTACAGTCGGGGGCCTCGCGAGCGCTGGACTGGTGACTGCTTGTTCCCCTCTACCAACCAGCGCCAAAGCCTAGACCCTGGGGGAGGGTCTTGTATCCCGGGAGAGCTAAGTTTTTAACTCTTTGTGTGTGTGTGTGTGTGCGCGTGTGTGTGTGTGTGTGTGTGTGTGTGTGTGTGCGTGTGTGTGTGTGTGTGTGTGTGTGTGTGTGTGTGTGATTTTTTAAATCTAGCAGTATAGCCATTTCATGATGGGGTGGGAGGGTTATGATGAACTGAATTCTTATGTGGCAGTCTGATGGCGTCTTTGGCGTGAAGGTTACGTTTTGTGTGAACTTGTGCCGTGTCCTGCGGGGGTGATATGTGTTTCATAGCTTTGGTTTATTTATTGTGGTTCTCTGTGTAGCAGCTTCTATGGTGGTGTTGTTCGCCCAGATTTGTTTAACATTAGTACTTAGGACTTCCAGAACCTGACCCAGTCTGACATGTTTGGTAACTGCATGAATTCTATATGTAATAAAGATTACTGTTTCTACCCCTGTGGTGTTGCTTGGTCTGTAGAGTAGATTCCTCTAGCCACAACATTAAATTCCCTATCTAGGTTTATTACATTGGTGGCAGCGGTGGAATCTTGTTTTTTTTTGTGTGAACCTTATAAAACCTAGACAGTGTTGCAAAAATGCTACAGGGGGAGGATAATGTTGGGCCTGAAGGTGGGGGCCAGGTAAGGGAGATGGGAACCTTAAGAGCTACTGCACGGCCAGTATTTATGCCTGAAACATTCACTGGTGTAGGCCGGGAGTGGTCTGATTGGTCAGAACAATTTGATTTGGCGGCTGATGTAAATAATTGGGATGAACCCTTAAAACTTAAATTTATGTCTCTTCTACTCTCTGGGCGTGCAAGAGATATTTATAGTGGTTTGTCCGCTGAGGCTAAAGGAGATTATGCGCTGCTAAAAGCTGCTATGGCTAGATGTTTCGAGCCCTGTGATAGTAGCGATTGGAGTAGGGCTACATTTACTGCCCGCCGGCGTATGCACAATGAGACCGTAAGGAAATTCGGAAATGCCTTACGGCGTCTCGCCACTAAAGCTTACCCCACAGCTGATGATTGCACTCGTGATATGTTGGCAAGAGATCAATTTCTTACACATTTCGCAACCGGTGACTTCCGTATTAGCCTGCGCAGAGCAAAACCTGATACCCTAGAAGATGCAATTGATCTTGCTTCAGAATTAGAGCTTCTTAGGAATATGGAGCAAACCCATCTAATGCCTGATGCAAAAGTAAGGGGAGTAGTAGAGAAAACTAAAAGTGAAGAACAAATGCAAATGATGTTAGGAATGGTGGAGGAATTGAGGCAGGAAGTCAAATCTCTTCGTACAACAGTGAGTAACATTCAACAGTCTATGGTAAACCCTTCTACTTCTCAATTTTTCAGGGAACCTGTACGAGAGCCCAGGAGTAGTGGTTCACAAGGGGCCGTAGATCGAGCAAAAGGGGCGGGGGGTGGTTGCTGGGAGTGTGGGTGTACCAGACATATAAAACGAGACTGCCCATACTCGCAGGGAAACTACAGGGGGCAGGTACTGTAGGCCCACTGCCTGCCCCCTGGCGTGTTGGTACATATGCGGCCTCTGCAAGCAACCAGGGTGGCTCTGGATACATCGGAGCCAAAATAGGTGCGTCAGACTCCCTTCTCTTGGTAGATAGTGGGGCAACATTATCAGTTATACCAAAACAATGTTGGCTTGAAATAACTAAAGGGGGAACAGAACTGTCTGGACATCATGGTGAGGTGTCGGCAGCTAATGGAGGGTTGATGGGGATTTTGGGAAAATGGCAAACAGTCTGCCAGTTTGATTCATTGGCATTAATCACTGAGTTTTTGGTAGCTGATGTGCCATCCCAGGATATTCTTTTGGGTTTTGACTTTTTGAGTAAATATGGTGTCGTTGTGGATTTTGGTAAAAAGGAGTGTCAAATTATGGGTAAAAGGCTTCCCCTGATTGTTCCGGCAGATATTGATACACCTCGGACCGTGATTGTCCTGGAAGATACTGTAATTCCCCCACGTAGTGAGGCAATCATTGCTGGAAAGGTGGATAATTCCTTCGTGGCCTGTTGTGAGGGTATGTTGGAACCATCAGACACATTATCAAATCAATGTGATGTAATGATAGCTCGGGTGGTCTGTAGGGTGGAGGGGGGTAGACTGCCGGTACGAGTGATTAATGTAACGAAAGATGCCCTCACATTAAAGGGGGGTATGAGGTTGGGAACTTTGCATACCGACATTGAGGTGGGCTGTAAGGCTGAACCTGTGGACATGGGTGAGGATGAGGATGGCCCAAATGAGCCATGGTCTGTTGACAAGCTTATTGCTCATTTTGGGTTGCATCAGAAGAATTTTACTCCATCTGATTTAAGAGATATTCGTGAGTTGTTACAAAGAAATATGTCTGTGTTTAGTGAGGGGGAGGGGGATTTGGGGAGAACACACCTGACAATGCACCAGATCGATACAGGGGATGCAAAGCCTGTGAAGTTGCCACCCCGTCGCGTTCCCCTCCACTTGCAACATGAGGTAGCGGACCATGTAAAGCAAATGTTGGCAAACAACATAATTCAGCCTTCTCATAGTCCCTGGGCAGCTCCGGTAGTTTTGGTACGCAAGCGTGATGGCGGCCTCCGTTTTTGTGTGGATTATCGTAAATTAAACGATGTAACCCGGAAGGATGCGTATCCGTTGCCACGGATTGATGATGCCCTGGACAGTCTGAATAAAGCTTGTTGGTTCTCAACTCTTGATTTAGCCAGTGGTTACTGGCAGGTGGAGTTGGATCCTGTGGATAAATATAAGACTGCGTTTATCACTCGTCAGGGTCTGTTTGAATTCAATGTCCTTAGTTTTGGTCTTTGCAATAGTCCAAGTACATTTCAGCGACTGATGGATCTGGTGCTGGCAGATCTTCAGTGGACTACCTGTCTGGTGTACTTGGATGATATTATTATATTTGGACGGACCTTTCAGGAACATTTGGGCCGTCTGGATGAAGTCTTGATAAAACTACGCCAGGCTAACCTCAAAGTCAAGCCCACTAAGTGTAACTTGTTTGCCACTCAGGTGCAGTATTTAGGACACATCATATCATCAAAGGGGGTGAAAGCAGATCCCGCCAAAGTAGAGGCTGTGCGCCAGTGGCCGGTGCTCAAAAATCAAACAGAGGTCAGGAGTTTTGTGGGTTTAGCCTCGTACTATCGGAGGTTTGTGAAGGGGTTTGCTGAGATAGCCCGCCCGCTGCACCAGCTCACTGAGAAAGGCAGGCGTTTTAAATGGACAGAGGCATGTCAAACGGCTTTTGAACAGCTCAAAGTGAGTTTAATGTCAGCTCCTGTTCTTGTATACCCTGACCCCTCTAAAACATTCATTGTAGATACGGATGCTAGCGATGCTGGTATTGGGGCTGTATTGTCACAAGAAGAAGGGGGGTTTGAACATGTTATAGCATATGCCAGCAGAGCCCTTACTAAGCAGGAAAGAAAATATGCCACAACTAAGAAAGAGCTGTTAAGCATGGTCACGTTCATCAAGCATTTTAAACATTATCTTTTGGGTAAGGAATTTGTTCTGCGAACTGACCATAATTCCTTGAGGTGGCTGCATAATTTCCAGGGCTTAGAGGGACAGTTAGCCAGATGGGTGGAGCAGTTAGCAAGTTTCCAGTATAAAATTGTTCATCGCCCTGGACGAGGGCATGCTAATGCTGACGCCCTTTCTAGGCTGCCTGCTTACCTGTCAACTCCAGTGCCCTTGGAGCCAGCCCCACTGACACAAGGGGCGCATGTAATAGCTGCAGTACAAAAAGTGCCTCCTAATGTAACCCCAGAGAGGGAAGGGGATGAGCTAGCTCGGGCGCAATGGGAAGATGCAGAGTTAAAAAAAAGATCATTGTTCAAAAAAAAAAAGAGGGAGGGACTGGGTTGCAGCCACCGGATGATCTACAAAAGTATGCACCAGTATGGTCACAGTTACAAATGCAGGGCTCACGGTTGGTGAGGTTTCCTCCATTAAACTCTGATGCCGCAAACCAGGTCCAGGTGGTTATTCCCACTGTAATGGTGTCAGACATCTTGAGACAGTTGCATAATGATGTTACGGGTGGACACTTGGGAATACAGAAATTACAAGCAAAAGTGAAAGACCGGTTCTATTGGCTGGGCTGGTTTGGGGATGTGAAGCGATGGTGTCGGGAGTGTGTGGATTGTGGGTCCAGGAAAGCTGTAGGGAAACAATGGCTGGCCCCACTCCAATCGGTGGTAACCTTGAGGCCCTATGAGCGGGTGGCGGTGGATATTTTGGGACCTCTTCCCGAAACCCCCAAAGAAAACAAATATATTGTAGTTATTGGCGATTACTTTTCCAAATGGACGGAGGCATTCCCTCTTCCTAATCAGGAAGCGGAGACGGTGGCTAAATTGCTGGTTGAACAGTGGGTGTGCCGCTTTGGAGCCCCCAGGATAATCCATACTGATCAGGGCCGAAATTTTGAATCCAGGTTATTTAAAGAAGTGTGCCAGTTGCTGAACATTTATAAGACCAGGACATCACCGTATCATCCTCAATCGGATGGGATGGTTGAAAGGTTTAACAGAACACTGGCCTCTATGTTGTCTCTGTTTGTAGATGATAACCAAGCTAACTGGGACATCCTGTTGCCGTATGTGATGATGGCCTATAGAAGCAGCGTTCACTCCAGTACTGGGTTTACACCCTACAAAGTGGTTTTTGGGAGAGAGATCATCCTTCCTGTCGACGTTATGCTTAATGTGGGTGGGGGGGAAATATTCTCTTCCACGTCAGAGTATGTGGCTAGACTGTTGGAGACATTGTCTACAGTGGTAGAGGCGGTAAAGGGCCATCAGTTAAGAGCGGCGGTGAAGCAAAAGGGAGACTATGACTTCAGAGCACATTTCCAATTTTATTCTGAAGGAGAATTGGTCTGGGTTCGGGGGAAAGTGAGGAAAAGGGGGCTCTGTCCAAAATTACAACGAAGGTTTAAGGGGCCTTATAAAGTCAAGGAGAGGATAACTGAAGTTCTGTACAGACTTGTGCTAGTTGAGGGGGGAATAGAAATAGTGGTGCACTTCAACCGACTTAAACCATGTCTTGCTTCTGTGACAGAGGTTACCAGCCAAGAGGCTGCAGAGAGCCCACGGATGGTTGGTGTCCCACCTAAGGAGACCTGGCTGCAGACTTCAGATTCTACGGTGGGTCGAGAGAGCGAGGTGGCAGTGCCAGGGGCCAGATCTGAGGGGCCTCCAGTCACACCTACGAGTGAAGCAAGTGGTGTGCCAGGAAGCAGTGCTGCCTCAGTGGGATCACAAGGGCAAAGGGAACGGCGGGCTCCAACCACACAGGACCAGGGTGGTCAAGGATCTTCACACACGGGGCATATGAAACAATCCATGACTAGCCAAGTTCCAATGACTGGGGAGGTCCAACAAGGTGCAATGTTATCCAAGGACTTGCGTCTAGGACGAGCAAGAAGGGCACCGGTGTGGTCCCGGGACTATGAGATGTTTTGAATTTGACTCGAGGACGAGTCTGCTTTATGGGTGGGGGGAGTGTAATGAAGTGACGTGGTAAAGATGCATTATGATTGTTGTGTGTGGGGGGGAGGGATTTGAGGGAAGAGGGGGTTGAGTTAAATAATTGTTGGGGTTGAGTTAAATAATTGTTGCACCTGACCATTGATGAGCGTGAAGGAGAGAGAATGATAAATAGAGAAGCACAGCAAAGTGTGAGAGGGCTGGGAAGCAGTGTTTTTGCTAAACGCCGAGCTGCACTCAAGGTTGGGGGGTGGGTGCCGTTCGCATGCTGTTTAGGGCTGCCGGCGGTGAAGATAGTTTAGCGGGCTAACCTGTAGATAAGGCTGGGTATAGGAGTGGGTTGGGCGGCGCGGCTTCTCAGACCAGGGGTGCTCCGTTTTCGCTACAGTCGGGGGCCTCGCGAGCGCTGGACTGGTGACTGCTTGTTCCCCTCTACCAACCAGCGCCAAAGCCTAGACCCTGGGGGAGGGTCTTGTATCCCGGGAGAGCTAAGTTTTTAACTCTTTGTGTGTGTGTGCGCGTGTGTGTGTGTGTGTGTGTGTGTGTGTGTGTGTGTGTGTGCGTGTGTGTGTGTGTGTGTGTGTGTGTGTGTGTGATTTTTTTAAATCTAGCAGTATAGCCATTTCATGATGGGGTGGGAGGGTTATGATGAACTGAATTCTTATGTGGCAGTCTGATGGCGTCTTTGGCGTGAAGGTTACGTTTTGTGTGAACTTGTGCCGTGTCCTGCGGGGGTGATATGTGTTTCATAGCTTTGGTTTATTTATTGTGGTTCTCTGTGTAGCAGCTTCTATGGTGGTGTTGTTCGCCCAGATTTGTTTAACATTAGTACTTAGGACTTCCAGAACCTGACCCAGTCTGACATGTTTGGTAACTGCATGAATTCTATATGTAATAAAGATTACTGTTTCTACCCCTGTGGTGTTGCTTGGTCTGTAGAGTAGATTCCTCTAGCCACAACATTTAAATTCCCTATCTAGGTTTATTACAAATGCTACATTTCTCCAAATCTTTTTCAATAAAGACACAAACTCATTTACATCTCGGATGCCTTGAGAGTAAGAACATTTTCAGCAAATTTTCCTTTTTGAGTTAATAATTTCTTTATTTTTAGTGATTTTTGTTGTCAGAGCAAAAACAGACCAATAAAAACTGACCGTTTTATGTTTAAAAGTCACTCAATATTAACTTCTTGTTCACTGAACTTTTGTATACAGATACATAAAATGGTTATGTATCCAGCTGGTAATTTGTGCAAGAAGTTGCCAATTGTCTTTTTCCATATATCAAATACAAATTTTAGTGCACTACTTTGCTCAAGTCAAAGCACAGTTGTGGCCAGTCCTTGTCCTCTGCTGTCCTCTCTATAAACACTATCAACACACTGTCGAACATTCTGAGACTCTATTTAGATACACTGATCTGAACGGCAAACAGACTGCAGGGCAGATAAGAAATTTATATTTAAGTAGGAGCTACAATCCAGTTTGGCAATGCCATTCAGCAGGGGTTCAAGCCAACTTGGTGCTTCCAAAAAGTTTGCACGCTGATATCAAAGTACTAACACTTTTCCTTGATGATATGGTGTTTTAAATTAATATATTTAAACATTTCAACATGTTGGAAATAAATAAATTGCCCCCCTCTCAAAGAATATATAATTAAGAGATCATTTCAAGTTGTTGCATCAGTTCTTGCATTTCCTTTGCTGGTCATCCCAAAGAAAAATGGCTCAGAGAACAACGACATCTTGAAAATACTGCAGCACTCAAATGCTAAAATGTTACTGAAGCACTCTCTGTGAGATCATTATGTTATAAGAGGCTCATCTTCTCTTCATTTGTTAATTTTGCATTCATTTGCCATATTTCTTCCTCTAAGGCTGGCCATTAAAGCAAACCAGAGCACAATACATGCTCTCTTTAATAATCTTAATCATTTGTGCTGTACGCATAAAGCCATCTCATTTCAAAGTCTTCATTATCTAACCCCTTGTTTACTTGTGGCCTTTTTGATTTCAGAGGAGGATGAATGTTTATCCGTGTAATTATTTGCTCTCTGATTGGATGAAGTTCATCTGATCCATTACCGTGGGGTCTTGGCTCTAATTGAGATGTTCGATTTTATCCCCCCTCCTCCTGTTGAGTCACAGCATCACTGTTTTACTTTGTTTGGACACCATTTACTAACGCTCTCAGGCTGTGCACTGGATTTATGGCTTGTCGAGTTGTGGGGAGAGCTGGGGCTTTCCTGAAAGAAGAATCATTTGCGATCTCAATTGCTTTTTAATGAAAGGCATTTGCTTGGAAAAAATTCCACACAGAGGCGTCATTTACTGACTGGACAGATGAGACGTGTCCCTAGCACTTTTTGCAATGGCTGACTTTATCCCCGCCACTTTATGAAGTAGCTTGTAGCAGGAATACATCTAAATAGAGGTAACATTTCCACAGTTGTTGTGACAACTAATCTGTCAGTAGAGTTTAGTTTAGCTGTTAAATCAGAAACCATAATTGCTCACAGTGTATTGAGAGTTCCTTTTGCAAGACATATACTACTGTTCAAAAGTTTGGAGTCTGTAAGATTATATCTATTGTTTTTGAAAGAAGTCTCTTATGGACAGGGCTCGAATTGTGCATCAAGAAACCTCTGAAATTCTGAACAGATAAAGTCTAGCCAAGAAAGCCCTACCAGAGGAAGTCTGTTCAACTAATATAGGAGCAACAGAGGAACAAGAAGCACAGAATAGATAAGCAATCAAGACATTATTGATGTTTTATCTATTTCTACAGATGTCATGGAATAACTAATCTCTCAAAGAGCTCAGCGAGTACTAATGTATTCAGTCTTATTAGCTACATGATCCCACCCTGCACAAATTCAGCCATTCAATTAAATCATCAAGAGCTAGTGTGAGTGGAGATCATGCAATCACAGGGGTCAGCGATGTTCTTATTGACCTTCAACTGTACCAGGTGCGAGATCTGAAATAAGAGGACGAATACTGACAGTACATTCCCTTAAGTGTTCCTCTTCACACACTTCCATGAAAAATTTAACAGCTTTTTGTTAAACAGGTCTTTTCTACAACACTTGGTTTCAAATGTTTTTTTTTTTTTTTTTTTTTTTTTTTTAAAGTCAGCTCTCGATGGCTTAACTAGGATTTAATGACCAGCATTGCAAAAATCTCATCCCTCAGAGTTTTCCCATTTGCCTAAGCCATTAGATAAAACCTAGAATCACCTTTGGCGGAAGAACAAGAGAGTTACAGGAGGGAGAACAAACGCTATGAATGGGTTTACATTATCACGTTCTGAAAATGGAAGGATCAAATTGGTTGTTAATTAGCAGAACGACTATGATTTACAGAAAAATAGAAATTAGCTGTGTAAATAAATGTGAATGGGCAGTCGCCTGGGTTTAGATATACATATTAACACAATTAATCTATCAGATATGTACACATTTCTAATTAATCTTGGTACTGAGGGAAATTACATATGATATTGCTTTCACGCAGATCATATGCCTATGTACTGTATGTGTGTTTAACCATATAATGATGATGATTTCTGTCAGTATGTGCCAAGGTCACTCTGTTAGAGTTCTGTCCAGCACGCCACAAACATCTGTTCCCTCATATATCATTCATAAAGCCACAGCGTGTTTCTTGCTGGCCGCATGATGAGTGTTAACAGTTTCCTTGCAGTTGTGAACACACATACACATGCTATGTTTAAAAAACCACTGGGGAAGGCAGATCATTACACACATGTTTAACGCCACACATACTCCCTGTCTGCAGACAGCCGGTCACCTGAAGGTGAACTCTGGGCCAGACAGCAAAGAGCAGCGCTAGGACTGTGGATGCTGGGTAATCCTCTCCAACCACTCCATCAGAACACATCAGACAGGAAAAGTTTTGGATTAAATGACATGGAAATGGATTGATGTCCTTCGTCCTCTGCACACATACACACAAACCTGCCCCATTCCTGCTGTGAGGTACATTTTCATATTTCTATCATATAAAGTATTCCATAAAGTATTTGGAGAGTATTAGTACAAACATTTAAATTGACTGTATTAATATATTGGACAAAATCATTTTGAAATGATAGAAATCATATTAGGAGATTTTTTTAAAAGAGATATTCAGTAAATATTATATAACTGCACTATTTTAAAATAGTTTCATCATATCCAGGGTTTTTCTAACATGAAACTTAAAATAAATATTCTAGGTGCTTTCCATTTCCTCCCTTCTTTCTGTAATCTCTACACCGCTCGGCCTATTACATATGAGACCGCTCCAGCACTGGCCATCAGTCCCGAGGTGGGCGTGGAAGCGCGGCACGCACCGGGTTGTTCTACCTACGCTAGTTTGCGTTTCCCCCAGTGAGCCTTCTCGCACAGACACTGTGCAAAGTCCGGGAGGACGAGGAGCAAGTCTCGCTAGTAGCGCCATATTAGCCCACGCGGACCTGGTTCCCCGAACTAGTGCTCCTTGCGACAGCCCCTCCTTGGCCAATTCCTCTGACGAAGGATCTACTGACTAAGAGATGGGGCACCATTTGGCACCCGCGTCCAGACCTTTGGAAACTCCATGTCTGGTCCCTGGACGGGACGCTGAGGTTCTAGGTGACCTACCCCAAGAGGTAGCGAACACCATCACTTCGGCAAGAGCACCGTCTACGAGACACGCTTACGCCTTGAAGTGGAACCTGTTCGTCGAGTGGTGTTCTTCTCGACGAGAAGACCCCCGAAGATGTCCGATTGCGGTTGTGCTGTCCTTTCTGCAGCAAGGGCTGGAGCGAAGGCTGTCTCCCTCCACCCTCAAAGTCCAGGTTGCTGCTGTTGCTGCTGTTGCTGCTATTGCTGCGTACCATGACCCCGTGAATGGGAAGTCTTTGGGTAAGCATGACCTCATCGTCAGGTTCCTTAGAGGGGCCAGGAGGTTAAATCCATCCTGGCCCCCCTGTATACTCTCTTGGGACCTGTCTCTAGTGCTTAAATCACTACAGAAGGGCCCATTCGAGCCTTTGCATTCAGTTGAGCTAAAGTTTCTTTCATTGAAAACTCTGCTCCTGCTTGCACTGGCCTCCATCAAGAGGGTAGGGGACCTGCATGCATTTTCGGTGCCTAGAGTTCGGGCCGGCCGACTCCCAGGTAATCCTGAGGCCCCGGCCTGGCTACGTGGCCAAGGTTCCCACTACACCCTTCAAAGACCAAGTGGTGAACCTGCAAGCGCTGCCCCTGGAGGAGGCAGACCTAGCCCTGGCTTTGCTTTGTCCCGTCCGAGCATTAAGGTGCTGCATAGACCGGACACAAAGCTTCAGGACCTCAGACCAGCTCTTTGTCTGTTACGGAGGCCGGCAGAAGGGGAGTGCCATCTCTAAGCAGAGGATGGCCCACTGGATTGTGGATGCCATAACCCTGGCTCATCAGGCTCAGGATGTGCCCTGCCCGTTCAGGCTGCGAGCTCACTCAACTAGAAGTGTTGCATCCTCCTGGGCGCTGGCTCGTGGCACCTCGCTGACAGATATTTGTAGAGCTGCGGGCTGGGCGACCCCTAACACGTTCGCTAGGTTCTATAGCCTTCGTGTAGAGCCGGTATCCTCCTGTGTTCTCACCTCAAACGGGTAGTGGCACTGAGAGGCCCCGGTTAGTGTCAGCTTGCTTAAACTGCTCCAGAGTGTCCGTACTGTAGACCCTGTTGAGATCCTCCATCACCCTAAGCAGCTGGACGCGGCGTAACGTCCAGCGCCAGGCCTTCATGATGTATCCGTGAGAACCATGGAAGGGTGGGTTCCATATTGAGACCTAAGTGGTACTCGTATGTGTATAGTCCACGGTATAGCCTTAGAGCCCGTGTTTCCCCGACAGACTTCTGCCTTCCCAAGAGGGTTTTTAATCACCTCAAATTTCTCCATGTACTCCTAAGTGAATGCTATATGTGTATTTGCCTCCGAGACCTCCTTCCTGCCGGGTCCCTGGCTCGGCTCCTCAGTGAAAAACTGGAATGCATTGCACCTGCTGCCTTCTTATACTCACGCAGTGATCAGCGGCAGCTGACATCATAATTATCAAGAAAGTGACATCAAGTATAAGAAGTTAATTTTAAGAAATTAAAATACACTATATAACAGGAATGACCTACTGTACATCCCCTCCCTCCTCAACAAATCAATGGAGAAGTTTGTGTTTGCCTTTACCACTGCTTGTTCCTTCATCAAATGACAAATGAACATTCTTCATTACAGCCTCATTTCTCTTTGTTTTTATCTGTGTCTTTGTAATTGACATCTGTTTATCTCATTGCAAACGATCAAACGCTAACAACTGTGTGGCGACAGTGAAATACATTTAACAGTAAACAAAGTCAATGAGGGAGAAAAACTTTAACTACAGAGACATGGAGCTAACAAAGCGCTCCCTCCCAACCAAACAAAAATATATCATTTTGTTTTCTCTTTCAACATTAATCATCAGTTCAAAGTAGCAGCCAACATTGTAGTCTATTATGTCAACATACGCATGCACACATGTGTGCACACACTAATGCTTGCTATGCAAGCAGCATTTGGTGTGGGAGTTGGCACAAAAAACGTACCAATTAAGGAACTTAATTAGCATAGTTTTCATTTATAGTTGCCCTGTAATGTAGCAAAGACCTTCGAACCTGCAGCACAGCTCTATCTGACTCGATTAAACGTATCTGAAAGATACAGAAACAGAAAACTCATTTAACTAGCTCATATCAATAATTCAGTGACAGCTGCCAATTGCGCAACCACAATCTCAGAAATTTTTTTACAATTCAGTGCAATATAATTCTACTTTAAAAGTCAGTGGACTGAAAGAGCTGCTGACAGTTGTGATTATTTACAGGCGAGGGGATCTTTTGTTGTGTCGCCAATCGATGCCTTTGAAGGCCATGCTTCTAATATGATATTGCAAAAGTTCACGGGCAAAAAGCCAAGGGGGGGCTTACACCTTTCCTTCTCAGTTGTTTGACCTGATTAAAAAAAATAATAATAATAATTTTATATATATATATATATATATATATATATATATATATATATATATATATATATATATATATAATAAAAAAAAAAAATAAAACAGTTTAAAATAAAGCTAAATAAAATGCACTTTTTTTTTTTTAGGTGCATACATTTTAATTATTGTTAATGCACGTTGATCTTTGTGCTAAACAACTGCAATGTAAAATTGATATTTAAACATAAAATATAATAAAGTTTATTTATTTTATTTTTTTTATCCTATTTTGGGGTCCCTGACATCTGATACAGGCCAATGTGCTCTACTGAAATGTGAAAAGTTTTCATTTTAGTGCAATAAAACCTTCTCAAACTAGACTACCCAGCTGGAGATTTGTTGGTACTTTATGTGTGCCATCATTCAAGGACTTTTCTGCCTGCTGAAAAACATCCAGCCGATTTGAAATGTTTATTAAGAGCTTAAATTAGTCTCTGTAATTCTCAAGATTACACGCAGCTTATAAATGTAGAACATTTTCTTGGAAAGTTTAAGGTGCATATGGCTTTCTCAGAGCCCACCTCATCCCCTGAGAGACCCCGGGATCTGCCACGTCCCGCCTCTCTTCTCCAAATCACAATCTGTTGCTGCCTTGCACAAACTCAATTACAGGCAGCATCGGTATGCCACAGCTCTCAGCAGCTGCAGTGCGGGTGGCCATTAAGGACCTGCATGGAGCCGCACATAAATAGTCAAAAACAAAAGCGCAATAACGAGAGGCTCAAGCAAGTATCATCTCCTGTGACATTTAAAGGCCACTATGGTGTGGACTGCATTCCTCCTTATGGGAACAATCTGAGATATCTCTCCTCTCAGCTGTGCATCCCTCTATCACACACAACAAAGCCAAGGGAATTCACCAGAATGTCTTCAAACCACAGCTGATGGGTATCAGCAAGAAAATCCATCTCTCTCTTCCTGTGGTGAATCACTGTCTCACTCCTCAGATGAACTGATGCATTAAGCGCCTCACACACACACCTTAACACACAAAAAAGCAGTCTGACAGCATAATTACTGCATATCATGAAGATTCAGAGATGTCCTCGGCTGCGCAAGATCTGTTCCTGTAAAGCCCCACAATACAAGGAAATGAATCGCTGAATTCATGCAATAATGAAATAAGAAATGTCACTACTTTTGGGTATGAAAACCCATATCACATTGTTTGTTCCAAACCTAATGAATATGATTATACAAATAGGGTGGCCCTGATCCAAGATCAGCTCTTTTTCCCTTGAAAGCCTCATATATTATATGGCTCATTTATTCTGCCAAGTACACAAGGAATGACTATCATCATCACCACCACCACCATCATCATCATGCTGATGGATGTTCCTGCAGAAACTTTATCTAGACCAAGACCTGTGGAGTTTTCACTAGTCATAAATGAGTTTACACTGCTGCCATTAGTTTTCATTAAAATCCCCCCCCCCCACATTTCCTAGAATAAAATAATGTTATAATAGAAACATGCCCTGAAACGTCAGTTTTAATCACTATCAGGGCCACAACAACAGCAGGTACAGCTGAAACGCAAGCTTTATCATGTCGAATCACAGAGTGTAGCAATGTACACAAGCTTCTGCTCTAATTGAATCATGCTAAGGTTAAATCACACAGGCCTCTCTCAATGTAAGCACACAATGACCTTCAAACGTAATGAAAAACACACAGAGAGAGCTTTGTTCACTTTACAGAAACTCTGTGATTTAATAAAGTCACCTTGTTTGAGAGAAAGAAGAAAGTTTTCTGTGCCTGACAAGGTCTGCAATGTATAAACAACTACTGTTCTTTCTGATGCCTTAAGGTGTAAAAGTCTGAAGTACAGTAAAATATTGCCAGTCACATTTTTAGCACACTGCATCCTCATATCAAAGTGTTAGCATTTACTTTCAGTCTTCACCTTGTCTGCTCTTGATTGAACACTTAAGTTTATGTAAACTACCCATAATGCCTGCACTCCATGGAAACAGCAAGGTCGCTGAGAGGATTGGCCTGCCATTTACATATCTTAATTTGTTGTGTTTGTTTTTTTTTTGTTTGTTTTTTTTTGCAGATTATGGAGGATTAACCTCAGCTGAACTGAATCTTAAGTTCCTCTAACTGTTCCTGTGTATCTTTCACGTCCTTCTGCTCATCTTTCTGCTTTTGTAACAATAAAAGCTTTCTTTATAATTTACCCTTTAAATGACAGTTTTGAGGCATGCTGAAATACAAGAAATGTCATTTAAAAAAATAACATTGTTACAAAACCTTTGAGAAACTTTTGTGGAACAAGCAGTAAATGAATTTGCCTACCATCTACATCTCAAACAGGCAGTAAATATGAGGCTTTGTGTCAGAAGTCTTAGATGTGTTATGTTGTGAAGGATTTTAATGTACATTTTCACAACAAAAATAGTGCAAGTTTCCATATGTTGTTATATCTTGTTATTTTATAAAATACATTCACTGGACTTTCTCCTGGTCATTATTCTTGCACATGTCTTTGTTATTGCTGTTTCATGAATTTGTGGCATAACTGTTCCGTGGAAGATTACATTTCTTCTACTTTAGATAGTCTAAGGTCTTATTAAATTGGTTTAATTAAATACCCATTGCGACCAATTTACCAAATATTATGAAAACATTTCTATAAATTAAATAAATAAATAATTATAGAAATCAAAATTATAATTAATAATAATATATTATTATTGTTATTACAATTTTATTAGTTATGTTAATTATATTATAATTTTTATTTTATTAGCAGTAGTATAAATTATATAGTTCCTCTTCAGGAACTCAAGCTGCGTCGAACGCTTTGGGGAAATTCCTTTGGCAAGATCAACTCTGAATATCGTGTGCAATCTGTCCAATGGAAGAGCGTGACGTCACAGCTTCCTGGTCGCTACGTCACCCCGCCTGTGACGTCACGCTCTTCCATTGGACAGATTGCACACGATATTCAGAGTTGATCTTGCCAAAGGAATTTCCCCAAAGCGCTCGACGCAGCATCTCGTTCCTTCGAGGAACTAGGGTTACATCCGTAACCTAGAGACGTTTTCCCAAAAGCTCATTGTCAGGTCCATTTAACAAAAGTTAAATATTTAATTCAATTTTGTTGTAGTGTCTTAAATAATAATAATAACAGTAATAATAATAATACATTAATTTAAGATAATTATAATATAATTTATTAATATTTTAATAATTTATTTATTTGTTTGTTTGTTTTATTTACAACCTCTTAAATCTTAACAGGTCAAAGATTATTCTTATTTTTTTAAAACAGCTCACATTACTCTGATTCATTTATAAAATTATTATTGTTATTATTAAGTTTAATTCAACTTTATTAGTAGTTGTAGAATAGATAAATTAATAAATAAACAAACAAACAACATTTCCAAATAATTACAAATATAAATTTCCCTAGAAAATTCAAAAACGGAATTTCCCTTATCCTAACACTTAGAATTTGTAGAGCAGAGTGTAATTTGAAAAGTATAAATGGGAGACAAAAATAATTTAATTTTTTTTAATTAGTATAAAAGGGGGGCGGGGTGAGGGTAAGGAAAAGTTGAAGGCTATTAAATCTACTTCTGAAAGATTGTATGATTTAAATGGCATCAAAAATCATTTTGAAGGTACAGAAAATTTCCCCTAAAAGCAGATGCAGTCAATAACTGTTTGCGATTGTTTACTCAGTTGCAATAAAGAAAGGTGCTCTGGAAACTGTTCTCTTCTCTGAAAGCAACACACAGAGTTTCCTTTTTCCAATCAGAGGTGATTAAACAAGTTGTGCTTCCGAGCAAATGTCAATTTGATGAAAGTCCCTGGCAGAGGGCACGTGCGAGGGAAATGTTAGACCATCAGGAGAACTGCAGCCTGTGGGGAAATGGCGAGTTATTAAAGCAAGATTAATATCTACTAATGACTGCTGTCACCAGAGGAGCGCCAGAGAGAGGCACATATTCAGCATTATCACACAAATCGATTGATGTTTTTCCACAGTCATACTGTATTTGTGGTTCTGTGTTCTCATTACCTTACCTGCAACTAAATAATATCTATAGCTAATTAGTGATAATTACACCTGTGAAGAATTTCACAGATTTGCGTGCATAAATTCTGCTAATGGTAGGATTAGAGAGCCATTTCATGCATGGATGTTTTCATACCGCGCTCCCTACGTACTGCTAAATTTGGGCCGCCACACAAATAGCTTGTAAATACTAATGTCGCTTGTACTTTTAATAGTAGCTCTGTGCCCTCTGAGTGACACCGAAGTTGTTGTTTTCTTCCTTCTCCAATGAGAAGACTTTAAAGGGTTCTGAAATGACAATAAAAACCCTTGAACTATGTTTGTGTGTAATTCAAAACCCAATGAAATGTCTAAGATTTAGGAAAATGTATGTCGCTCCTTTCTAGTACACCTATGAAATAATACAGACAGGGACAAGGAAAGAGAAAAATGTCCCCCCGGCAAGATGAAAGCAGATTTCTTTGCAGCCATTAACTATAACCTACTATGAAGAAAGTTAGCCGTTCCTTCAAATTGATCTATTCGCAAGATTCCTCTGAAACATGAGGCTGTCCTGCCATTTTAAGGCCTTTCATTTAAGCTTCATCTATTTCACCCAATCATGCATAAGTAAAGCTGCTGCATTACTCTACAACAGCTAACATGCTAACAGCTAACTGTAACTCTACACAGTGATTTCTAGAATTGATTTATTATTTTTAAGTGTATTTATTTGTATATTATAATCTCTGATCCCATTATCATCACTCAAATTTTGTTTACACAACATTTTAAGCTTATTAGTGAAATGTGTTTTTAGCTTAGCCACATGCTAATGGAAAATGCCATTAAAATCCATTGAGAGTCATTTTATCTCATGTGTAGAGCACATAAGAATTGGTTTGCTGGTGTTATCTGGTTCATGTTCTGGTTCATCATGTTCAAGCTGATTTTTAAGTGGTTTTAAGTGTTTCAGCTGAAAAGTGCCCTAAAATCAGTCAAAATATGAGTTTGAGCACGTTTGGAGACCAACTAAGACTAGCAAACAAACTTAGTCTGGTTTAACATGTTTAATAATTTTATTTTATTTTTAGCATAGTGAAGGGCACGCAACAAGTTTGAATGTTATTGTAGTGTTTGCAACTAGTCAGTTTTCTTTTACTTTTTATTTGGTGCTCAATGAGTGTTAATTTTGTGCGCTGCAGGGCAGAAGAAGAAATTCAGTATAATCACACTATTAAATGGATTAATTACATCATCAAACAGAGATGAGAGCTTGGCCATAATCCTCCATATTGTGTCATAATAACAGAACAGTGACTGTACATCAGACAGCGACAGTGAAAATCCATCGTCTCAAAGGAGGAAGTTGCTGACACATCATCGGTCTCTATTACCGAGACCTAAACGCGAATCGCTCCGCAGGACAAACCATCATCACCATCACCTTCATCTGGCTCTCTGCCCACCACCCGAGGGAGGGAAACATTACACCATATGAGTTTATTACTCCCCGTTTGTAACAGCCGTCCTCTGTTCTCTCTCCTCGTTATGCAAGCCGCTTTCTTACCTGCAGACATTTCGTCCATTTGGATTCATTATGAAAGGAGGTTTATCAGCTTGCAGCCCTATTTTCACGGGTTAATAACTTGGAAAAACAGACACACACACACACACACACAAATTCCCACTGGAGGATAAGATGAAAGAATAATTTTGTCTGCCATCATTCTGTTATCCCATTTGCTTTCCATCACATCATTCAGGCTCAGGTAAAAGACAGCGGGGAACAATTTATGCCTTTGTTGATTTATGTTTGGTGCTAATACATAATGCAGTAATATTCAAAGGCAAGAGTTCAAAACACGACAGGCCAGGACTAGATGGACAATATGTTGTACTACTGTACATAAACTCGTTCATGCTGCACAGCTCATCATCTTCTGCATTAACAATGTTGTGTGTCAACAGAATACGCTACAGTGTCCATGTTATGTCACAAACAACTTAAACTATAATACTAAAAAAAAAGGAAATCAGGTATATCAGACAAATTACTGCTATTACAAAACACACACACAAATAAATAACTGAATAAATTCTTTACTTTAACAATGTTTATCTATCATTAGGGCTGCTCCGATCACAATCGGCCGATCATTAATGCGCATCTAGTCAGTAAAGCCGGTTCTGTAATCAGCGGTAAATGCGTGATTTCACATAGAGCAGCTGTTACTACACAGAGCCGTTGTTAACTGAGAAGATGCGCAAATAAACGCTGAAAATGAATGTGGATTTGCGCAGCTTCTCGGTTAACAATGGCTCTGTGTAGTAACAGCTGCTCTATGTGAAATCACGCACCTGATGAAATTTACCGCTGATTAGAGAACCGGCTTTACTGACGAGATGCACATAACGATCGGCTGATCGTGATCGGAGCAGCCCTATCTATCATCCACCAATCCATCCATCCATTTTAACTTGATAAACATCATCTAAACTATCTCCATCTTTACACCCATCTTTCCATTTATCCATCCATAAATCCAATTTTATAAATAAAATATCAATCTTTTACCCATTCAGTAAATATCAGTCTTTTATCTTTAATTGATCATCCATCCAATTTTACAAATAAACCGTAATCTTTAATTTGACCATATTTATTTGATCTTCTTTAACTTACATGTTGTTTGTCATATACTCATCTCTTGCTATCTCTTCTCCTTCTCTCTTCAGAAGAAAACGAATGGAGAGTAAATCAACACAGACAAGCAGCACAGCACATTTCACCAATCCCACTAGTGCCTTGATCAAACACACAGCATGTAAACAGAAATACACGTCATTCTCAAACGAGCAATGAGCATGTGCTTTTCCATCACTTAAGCTTAATGGCAAACAAGGATACTACATATTTATACAAGAAAAGAGAATTTATTCACAGCTTAAGCCAATAAACAGTCCCATCACACTGTAGTTAGAGGGGAAACGGGTGGCTTTTCATCCCTCCCAATGTTAGAGTGAGAAGGTCATTGCTTTGATTTTCTGATTACAATGCCTAAAAGCAGAAAGGAGTCTTTTTGAATTAGAGTTTGACATTAAAAAAATGTCAAGGCTACAAAGGAGCACCACAAAGGCAAGAGAAAACACTGTAAATATGCCACGGGCTATGGAGGCGCAGCAGTATTGCGCATTTAATTACAATGAACATTTGTGTGTACTTCAAAAGCAAGCCGTTTCGCCTGCAATTATCTGCCAACTTCTAGTTTCAGGCCAGTGCTGCTCAATTTGACGAGATCACAGTTTTACACTGCAAGTGTTTGCTTCAGCCAAAGAAGAAGAAAAAAGGGGAGAAAAAAAAAATAGCAGCCAATACATTACTCCAATTAGTTTTTATTGAGAACTTTTGTTACTGATATTCTTTTGTGGCTGAATATTGACTCATCCCCTCATTTTCTGTTTTTCTGCTAAACTATGAATCAATCTTTGCGAGTCGTGATCTTATTCAAAGAACTTTTAATGGCTTTCTTTTTCCGCTTTCCTTTGTTCTTTCATGCTTTCCCTGTTAATTTCATCTCCTGCTCTGTGATAGGCACACTAGCGAGGAGGAAAAGGCGCTGCTTTGGATGCTATTTGCTGTTAGGAGTTGGGGGTATGCTGGGTTCTGGTCCACGGCCCGGCTCCCAGAGTCAGAGCTATAGCCTTACACCTGCCGGCTCAGGAGGAAACCCTGCCCGCCTGGTGGCTTTGTGGGCCACTTCCTGTGGTCGAGGCAGGCTGAGGGAAGTCATTAGCTTCTCCCTGTGGTGAACTTTTAATTCAGTACAGCTCACCATGGAGAGATCCCATGTAGAGCAGGAATAAGCCAGAAACAGAGAGCTTACAGAACCACTGATTGCAGTCAAACTGGGTTTCTAGCAAAATCAAAATAATAAAGATGCAACACAACACAGGCCTCAGACGACTTGGATATAGAAGATCGGGTATGTTTGCTTATTGTCTGTCGCACACAAATTTCAGCAATCTGAATGGCTGGCTTTACCTGACTAATCTTATCAGACTGTGGTTTTAAGGAGAGGAAGAAAAAAAAGAAAAGAAAACCAGGAAAGTGGCCAGATAGGGCATCAATTTACAAATGAAGAAAGTGACATATTAGAGGCACAAATAAATAAAGATCTCAATCTTTAATTTATCATCCTACCATGCAAATTTATAAACAACAGTCCCTCTGTAATTAATTTATCTATCCATCCATTTGGTTTATAAAATTGGAATCTTTCATTTTGACCATGAGTAGAGGGAAAAAACTAACAAAGTGGCAAACAAATGATCGAATAAATCAATATTTTACAACCAACCAATCATTATCAATAAATGTTTTGGAGGTGTGTGAAAAAAGGGGCAAGCTGTCTGGCGTATATATGTGAGACTAGGTGGCCATCAACACACACACACACACACACACACACGTTTGTTTTTGTGAAAAGTGGGGTCATCCCTATAGGCGTAATGGTTTTTATACTGTTGAAACTGTATATTCTATGGCCCTACACCAACCCTACACCTACCTAACCCTAGCCCTCACAGGAAACTTTGTTCATTTTTACTTTCTCAAAAAAAAAACTCATTCTGTATGATTTATAAGCGTTTTGAAAAATGGGGACATGGGTTATGTCTTCATAAGTCATCCTCTCCTTGTAATACCTGTGTCATACCCATGTCATTATACAGAGATGTGTCCTGATATGGCACACAACAACACACACAAACCCTGATGAGAAGCTTTTTTTTAATTATATATATATATATATATATATATATATATATATATATATATATATATATATATATACAGTAAACAGTCATTATACAAAAACATTTATCACAAAACATCCCGTCTGACCAATCCAAATAAAGCGCTCCACTTAAAATGCTCCATAAAAGCCACTGTCAGTCTGTATATCACTCTCTCACCCTTCCTCCAATTTGCTCTCACTTCCCCACTCCCAAACGCATTAACAATTTCTTTACGATGCATGCATGCGCAAACACGTAGGCACACACGCAGGAGTTCAGAGCCACCTAGCTTAGCAGCAAAGCACAAACACAGCTGCTGGCTGAGTCTCACATCTTAGCAGTGTTCTCTAGTGTGCAAGCCTGGATCCTTTCTCGGAGTGCCCAGCCAGGCTATGATACGGTTGGCATGCAAAAGATAGCTCTCTCCCCACAGGCTGAGGCTGACCTCTGTCAGAATATAAAATAATGAAGCCAGATTGGGGAAAAAAATGTGTTAGGGACAAAAATTAGAACAACTGCCACATAAGCACTGCTGCACTCAGAGCAATGCCTCTACTGCTGTATGCATACTGATGAGAGAGGGAGATCAAACTAACACTCAACAGACACAAATGTGCACATGTCTGATGCATTAGGCTGTTTACACACTGGGCTTGATTGCTGGGTTCACGCATTTGAGTTTGAAGACATAAGAAATGCAGCACACACATACATTTTTTTAGATTAATAAACAAAAAGTATACTATAAAAATACACAATCAATCAATCGATAATTAAAATCAATGAAGTATGTATTTTTTTCATATTTGATAAAACTGCTTGGTATGTACCAGAATCAATTAATAAATAAATTGAATCAAGGGAATGAATGAATGAATGAATTCCACATTTGGTAAAATAAAATAAAATAAAATAAAAAGAACAAAAAAGAAAAGAAAGAATGAATGAATAAATAAATAAATAAACCAAAAGTGCTAATGTCAAAACATTATTAAATGTAGTTCTAAACCAGTATTCCTTTTTCATATAATTTTTTTAAAGACTATTGTGGGAACATTTCCATAAAATGAAACCAAATGAGAATTGGGGCAACAAGCTCCAAAAAAAAAAAGCTAGCATCATAGAAGTAGTCTATAATTTACAGTGCTTTTGCTCTTATTTTTAGAACTTGACAGTCCTAGTCTACATTCACAATTCTGACAATTCAAAGTGATCTGCTCCTTTAATTTAAAGTTTGAGGCAACCTCAGATCACCACTGAAGCTGAAAGCTAAAGACTAGACACTTATCCCCTCCTAAAATGTCATATTTCATAACACGCTGATCATTGTCCTTCACAGTTTGCTTGAGAGTTCAGAGTGCTTGTTCTGGCTCTCAACCACAAATGACAAATGAGAGCTAGTGGTGGAATTTAATTTTTTTTTAAATAGTCAGTGTCAATAAATGATATTCTGTGAGAAATGTTGCAGCATCAGCAATGCTTAAAAACAACTGATGATCTTCATAAGGCTTTACAATCGTCTCCTAAACCCAGCATCAAGTTACAAAGCTCCAAGATATCTCATGTAATCGGCTGGGAACATGTAGATCATCTACAGTAGAAAATGAACTAAAATTGTCAAAGTTAATAAAGTGTAAAAGTGACCCAGAGCCTCAAGCTTTCTAAAAAAGAATTTTCAAAGAACATCTAGTCACGTGTGACCAACCTCAATAAATGACCATTTATGTCATTTAGCAATAACGCTTGGAGGCTTGTGAGGCTTAAGACAGACTTTAAGCTACAACCAAGGGTTAAACTGAGATTTTGAAGAAAGGGCAATGCCAAAAGTTTGTTATATGAGCTATAACTGCATAAAAAGCTTGCAACAATTACAAATATTGAAGTGGTACACTTATTATTAAAAAAAAAAAAAAAACACCAAACTAAATAGAACCAAACAAAAGCAAAAGCAAAATCTAAATAAACAAAATACCACCCCCCCCCCCCCCCCCCCCAAAATAAAATAAATAAATAAAATAAACCAAATACAATCTGGCTACAAAACCCCAACGGCATTTCAGTATGATTTGCAACTGTCACAGGATCTGTAAATCTATGAGCAGTACTACTGTGCATAAACCACACATGTAATTCAGCACACCATGTGAAGAAAGCATTCTTTAAATCATCACACAGGCTTTGTAAATCTGCTGGATACAGAGCTACTTTGGGAGTGTAAATATTAGGCTACTTTAATAATAACTTGGATCCAGGGATTATGTACAGTTAAGTTGCCACAGATAAAGAGCCCTTGCTAAATGGCAAGTAAAATACTTAAATACCCCAAAATCCGCAGGGTATGAGTTCGTGTTTATCCATTTGAAAATAAGAAGGGGCAAGCAGTGAGAAATATGTTGACAGAAAAAATTTAATAAACTCTCATCCTATTGCTTTGATAAAGAGGAAGATTAAAGAAAGAAACAGTCAAATTTAAGTCTTATATATATATATATATATATATATATATATATATATATATATATTAGTGCTGTCAATCGATTAAAAACTTTAACTAGATTAATCACACATTTTTTCTGTGATTAATCGCAATTAATCGCAATAAAAAAAGAAATGTTTTTGTACGTTTTTAATATATTTTTTAATGTAATAATTTCACAGTTAATCAAATTAATGTAGAAACAACATAAAGACAGTATATTTTAAAAACTTGTTTAAATGGCATCGTTTTATGAATGAAGGCCCGTATTACTGATATTAATACAGCTACTGATTTTTTTTGTTATTTTTTACATTTATTATGAGGCTTCAAAAATATAACAGTTTTTAATTTAAGTAAACTTAAAACAATGCTAACATAATAAATGTCATGTTTACTCCTGCCCTTCCTGTCTTAACAGTTTGGAATTATACAGAAATTTAATAAAGTTATCAAAGTTATATGCAGTCTGCACTGCATAAACTATAAATTAAATAGTTAATCCTTATTAAAGCTACAAAAGTTATTTAGTCAAGAGCAGCGAGTCATTTTCTCTGTTCCCTTTGTTCTTTAACTTTACTGACAGGAAGCTTTATTGGCTGCTGTCCCTTTAAGAGCAGACAGACACGCGGATCTCACCGTTTATATACTGTCTATGGATCTCGCCTCATTCTCTCACAACTCTTTTTGTTCATTTTAGACTTTATATAAATCATTTAAGATTGCTCTTATGAGGATAATCGACAAAACTGGCACTTTGGGATGTTTATTGTTAGTTCAAACGCTTAAGAGAACTGGATTCTGGCGCCCTGTCTATGCATTGTGTGTGTGTATGTGTGTGTGTGTGTGTGTGTGTGTGTGTGTATACGTGTGTATGTGTCACATAAGGGCATTCACAGACAGCGCATTCTCTTTTGTCTTGCCACGCTTGAAATGTTTAAAAGCATTTAAATGAATAAGAGCGTGATCATATAATGTAAAGCTAGCCAACGGATGGCAGAAAATACGGATGCTGCGTTAATTGCGTTAAATATTTTGACACGTTAAACCAGACAAAAATTAATCGCATGCGTTAACGCGTTAACGTTGACAGCACTAATATATATATATATATATATATATATATATATATATATATTTGTAGTAATTTTTGCAATTAATTACACTGAATTCACACTACAAAGTGTCACATTTTGAATAGAAAAACATGAAATGTACTCCAATAGTCTTTTTTTTATAGAATGCTTTCTAAGCATCTTTCCTTTCTTCCGATTTCAAATGTACAGACCGTACAAATGTAATTCAGTATAGGCAGATAATAACATGTGCATCCTGAACACACTGTGCTCCACCTTCAGAGCGAGTATCAATTCCTTTTTGTCCAGAATATAAAACGAACAGCACTGTTCAGGGATGCAGAATAGGGACACCGACACAAATCACCAACGTTGAGTCCCCGAGGCTGAGCAGATGGGCATTTTATACCTGAGAGCAGTAAGGAGAATCATGTACATGAGAAAAGAAATGGAAACAGAGACTGTCACAGTAGTACAAACAGTACATGGTGTGTGTGTGTGATTATAGACAGGACAGCTCTCTCGCAGCTCTCGCCACAGGCACGCATTCAGCCTACTTTCCAACACACACCACCTGCCACACTTCCAAGTGTATGTGTGTGTGTGTGTGTGGAATGGGAAAGTCTGCTGGGAGAACAAGCATAGTTAAAATTGCATCCTGAATGCATTTTGGGTAGAACCGGAGTGCAGAGAGCCTCTGAAGTTGACCTGAATGTGACACATTTATAAGTATGTACAAATTCCAACCCATCCGAATTCAGAACAGAAAGCATTGTCGGCCTTTACACCTGCTCTGATCTCTGAACTCAGCCTGCGAGATCATCATTAACTACGGCCGACTTCTCATTAATTGAATCCCACAAAGTCCATATGACAGAACAAGGTTCAGGTAGTCTAGCCGCGATGCATCCGTGCTCTTGAGAGAAACCATTTTTAGCACAGAAATGCTATTCTTAGCCATAGGTGTGTTAGTAGGTCATGTCGCAGCCTGTGTGGATGTGAATGTGTAGAGACACACAACAACAAACGACTAAGGGCTCCAGACCCCATAACTCAGTGCCCATTAATGAGCACACAGGCAGAAACAAACACAGCTACAATATTTATAAGAGCAAACACAAACTAATGGGCCATTAATTAGAAAATATGGAACAGGACACTTTCACTCTGCTTCAAAACCTACTGTACTCACACACAAATTTTGTCTTAGTCCTAATTATGCTGCCTGATAATATTCCTTGTTTTAACAAAAGTGTAAGGCATAATACACATAATTATATGTAACAGTGACAAGCACTGTGAAAAATGTATGCTTAGTAATATGCAATTTCACACAATGTCAAATATGAATCCTCCAATTAAATACATTAAAATAAATCCCAGTCCCTGCTGTTGCCTTAGAATCAATCAATAAAATACTAATTGTGTGTGAAACATTAGATTTTCGTTTGCTGTGTATTGATCTAATGACATTTTTTTTCATAGCAAGGCCAGATAAAATGTTAATAAATAAACTTTTCATTCAATACTAAAAGGTATTGGTAAGGTATAACTTAAAGGTCCTGTTTTTCGCTCTTTTTGAAGCTTTGATTGTGTTTACAGTGTGCAATATAACATGTGTTCATGTTTCACGTGTAAAAAAACAGTATTTTTCACACAGTTCACCTATCTGTATACCGCTGTTTTCACTGTCATAAAAATGGGATGATGACTTCCTTGTTCTATAAAGTCCCTCGTTCAGAAATACGTAACCAGTTGTGATTGGGCCAGCGGTTCCTGTGTTGTGATTCGACAGCAGCTGAGCGCAGGCTGCCCTCCTGGAAACGCGATTGTTTTGAGAAGCAAGTGGGCAGGAGCATGTGCTGGAGATGTACTTATAATCACAGGAGCATTTTTGCGCATTTCGCGAGATGCGCATGAAATTCGCATTCGATTTTTTTTGCACAGACCCAAAATCTAGTGAACAAAGCTAAACAGTGTTGTTTTTACAGAAGTTACAGAAACTGTTAAACGCACCAACTTAAATAATAAAATACACTTACCGGTTGTGGTCCATAAACAACGCCTTCTCCAGGCAAAGAGGGAACTGCTCAATCTTTCAAGAATAATCTTTGTGCGAATCCGGCATTAAACTGATTCAGATTGAGGAAGCTGTCCTCAGCAAGCTGTCCTCAGCAAAATGTGCTGCACATAGTTATATATATATATATATAGGTTATAGACAATTTTCAGATATTTGTAGTAATTTTTGCAATTAATTACACTGAATTCACACTACAAAGTGTCACATTTTGAATAGAAAAACATGAAATGTACTCCAATAGTCTTTTTTTATAGAATGCCTTCTAAGCATCTTTCCTTTCTTCCGATTTCAAATGTACAGACCGTACAAATGTAATTCAGTATAGGCAGATAATAACATGTGCATCCTGAACACACTGTGCTCCACCTTCAGAGTGAGTATCAATTCCTTTTTGTCCAGAATATAAAACGAACAGCACTGTTCAGGGAGGCAGAATAGGGACACCGACACAAATCACACAGGAAACCAACGTTGAGTCCCCGATGCTGAATTACATGCAGATGGGCATTTTATACCTAAGAGCAGTAAGGAGAATCATGTACATGAGATTTCACATAGTTTTACATGTGGATTATAATTTTCGGTAACCGAGTTAAACATAAATTGTAACCATTAATCTCCAAGTACAGCGTCCCTGGGAAGCCCAAACAAAGGTGATTGGACTCAGAGATGAAAATAACAGCGTTTCGACGACATGGCGACAAACACAAGTGCAGCTCTTCCTCTTCTCCGTCTGAGCGCAACAAGACCACGCCCCCTTTTTGTGTATTCCTGTGGGCGGAGGTTAGTCAAAAAACTGTTTTAGTGACGTCATTACTGCAGGAAGCAGAGGGATGTAGTCCAAACGGGTCGTTTTTTGTTGGCGAATTCTGTTAAATAAAATATCTCGCTTGGCATTGAACTTTGAGCTTTAGAATTTTACAGATATTATTTATACTCTAACAACAACATTACACACTAACTAAAGTTTAAAACATGGGATCACGAAGAATGGGACCTTTAAACATTTCACCCAGTATTAGGGGGCATTTAAACACTGTTTTTGAAAAAAAAAAAAACTGAAACATTTTTATGTGTTTTGGCCATTTATTTACACAACAACAGTGTTTTAACTTTGAAAATAATTGTATAGGTAAGATATATAACATTAAACATAAGATTGTATAAATATAATATGAAATTTATATTTTAAAGTCTGAATTTAGGACAAGGATAAAAATAAATCCTATATAAAAGCATTTAAATTAACCCTTTAACTGTCACTCTGTCCCGCATACGGGACGCCTACATTTACTTCACTATATTACAATGAAATCTAATCTAATCCTGACAAACTATATATCGTTGGAAAGGTCTAAGACTCCCAAATATATATTTTACCAATGTTTTTTGTAAAAAATTATGTAGGAAAAGTAATAGATTAATTTATGACAAGAGTGCACCCTTAAAAATCTACATTATAACAGGAGTTCTGACCTTTGTTCAAAAAAAGACTTCGTCGTTGCCTTTTTCTCTATCACATTTTAGAAAACATCAGAAATTATTTATCAACTGAAAACTTAAAATCTCAAAATTCATCCTTTAAAACCCATTTTAAAATCAGAAATTGCATTACCATGTAAATGGTACATCAATACCATTTAATATAAAGTCTATGTTCAAAAATGTGAGTGACAGTTACACACACACACACACACACAAACACTTCAACGTTACCTTTACATAAGTTGAGATTTGTATTTTAATATAAAGCAATACCTGGGACATAAATGTGCCGGTCTCACATTGGACACATTCAGGAAGAGGATCCAGCAGAGAGGATGTTTGCCAGCAGTGCTGTCTGTGTCATGAGCTGTGCTTTCTTAATTACAGATGTACTTTGGCCTTCCTCCAGTGACCAACATCACTCATTCACACACACACATACACACACTAAACAATAACTTGAACTGTGTAACTTGGAGAAAAACAGGTAGAGAAATTATGTATACAGAGAACAATAAGAAAGAAAGAGGGAGGTCAGACTGGGAATAGTGAGAGGAAGTATTGAGCTGCTTAGCTCTCAGTGGTTTATGGCAGTGGGTTAGTGCTGCTGCACTCTGGCAGAGGTTGGTGAATGCGGCTCAATTCCTGCAGAGTTTGTTATTCCATATTCATACATCAGCAAAAACACCTGTGCACCCAATTCATAAGAGATTAAATCATCATTCATTTAGCAAAACAGGTCTGCCAAAAACATGTTGACTGCTAGACTACAATGGCAATTTATTAATGGACATAATTGCTACCAAAATTAATAAGCTTAATTGTTCTAAAAAAAAAAAGCCAAAAAAGCTTGTGACTGTTATTTTCGTTTACATGCAAATTGGAAGTCTCCACAGCCTCTTATTACAATAAATATTTAGGAGGATTTTAATAAATATTTAGGAGGTTTTAGAAGAAATAATGCACACAGACAATAGGGCAGTGTAATCATATGTAATAAAAAAGGGAAACACAAAAATAAAATAAAATAAAATTTAAAAAAAATTAAAAAAAAAAAAAAAAAAAAAAAATTAAATTAAATTAAACATTTTGGATGGGTAATAAGTCATCTTCAAAACCAAAATATGATAAATATTATTTTCTCTAAATTATTCACATCGAGTTACATTTTTAAATATGAGACATTATAAGATCAAACACACATAGCTGTATTCCTGACATCTAAAAAGTTAACCAATAAATAAAATAATAGAAAATTGTTAATATTGATAGTATTACTTTGAGGTGTGTTTGAGGTGTTCTGAGATATAACAGGTTAATACTTTATTCAAGAGTTAAAACTTTGTCCCAAAACAATAGTCCTGCAGTAATCTTTTTAGTTAATAAGAAAAATGTGGAAAAGGCAACAATTACCCCCCATCTCCCTTATTTCCACCCTCTTTGGTGTGTCAATCATATTCAAGCTGAGGAATCTATTCGAGGAACAATGCATTTCCTCCAGAACTTGTTGACCCTATACTGGGTTTGCAATAAAGAGCCATTTTCGGGCTGTGATTTAGCGGTTTCAAGCCCCCATTTCTCTCTGTCTGTTCCGGCTTTGCCCTCTGAGACGTTGATGAAATGCCGATGAAAGGTTTCTAAAATGATTTGGATTGATTTGCTCTCTTCCACTGAAAGTCATCATTTATCATTCACTCCTCGCTGAAGCACTGGACCGACGTTCAGAGCCGACAACCGATCTTCCCCCAGAGAAGTGACAGCTCTCTCCCGCAAGTCACATGATCGTGATCTGCAAATGATTAGCACACAATGCATCCTAAAAGGGGTCCTATTTATTTATTTTCTGAGGTCTTTTTTTATGATCTTTTATTTCTTTAATGATTTTTGCCCTTTCGCTCACCACTGCAATTAAACAGGACAAATTCTCCTAAGCATCTTATGTCATCTTCATATGCAAAATGAGTAACATCTGACATCCTAGATGCTCCAAAATCTGATACCATTCAATAAAGTGTCACTGTAACAAATTCATGAAACAATCTGCATTGAAATATGTAAAAAAAAAAAAAAAGAACTAAAAGTTTGCTTCAAACTTCAAAATATTGAACTATTCTTTATGATATGAACCCTTTAAATTTAATAAAAAATCCTTTATTGTATAAAATATCTTGTTCTTCCATTAATCCTCTTTGGGCACAGTCAGTGTTTGTTTATCTTTCTGGAATATCAAAAGCATCTTCAGTTGTACTTTTAATGACTATTTTTAAGTTTATCAGACTTGATCTGTTGTTTAATGGATCCTCAGAGAGCTTTGATTGGCTGAAAGGCATTATGGGCAAATATGATTGGCCTTTTTGCAAAGATTACAAACAGAACATATTTTTCAGTCCTATGAAGGGTTATCCTAGGCCATAGTTGTGTTTTTCAAGGTTTGTAATGAGGATCCACAACAGCTGATGTTGCATGTTACAGTACAGTAAATTTCTACAGTACAGTCAAATGTCTCTACAGCATGAATTGTTCAGTGGTTACAAAAAGTGAAATCTTGTTGTCACACTCACCACTGCCAACAGAAAACAGATAAACACTTTTGGATAGTAATACAAGAGTGGGCCATGTATAAAAAGAACATTAAATAACTATTACAGTGACATTGGCTTCAATCCCAAGGTTGGCAAAGTTTTGAATTTAAACTCTTTCAGTTCAGGAGTTGAAATCTGAATTGATCTGTCAAATACAACAACAAAACTTGTAAAATACTTTGTATACTGTGTGTGTGTATATGTGTGTGCATGCGCGCAAATGAATTAAAACAATACTCAATCAATGAAGCTATTAAAAATCATGAATCAAAAACTAGGGCTGTGCAAAATCGAATGCGATTTTCATGCGCATCTCATCAGTAAAGGCGCTCTTGTGATTAGAAGTACATCTCCAGCATGTGCGTTCAGATCAGGGTTGCCAGGTTTTCAAAACAAATCCTGCCCACTTGCTTCTCAAAACTAGTCCAAAACTAGCCCAATCGCATTTCCAGGAGGTTTACCAATTAAAAATTGCGTACCAGGGTTAAAATACACGTTTTTTTGGCAGGGTTGTCTTGGTAAAATTCGCATTTTAGGGGCTAAACATCACGTTATTGGTATTGGGGTCGCTTCAATCCGAAGACATTAAAAACAACTTCGGACATGAAAAACAACCGACAAGCTACACAAAATCACTTTCAAAATCGACAAAGAATCGCCTCCGATTTTGAAATCGATTTTTGTGTAGATTGTCAGTGAACTACGGCTCTGTGTAGTACTTAACACTAAAATAACACTGAAATAAAAACAAGTGTCTACAGGCTACATTTTATACATTAATTATTAATACTGTCTAAACATATGGTCTTCAAGGAATCACACCATATGTTGAATGCACGTTAACATAATGAGATATCGAATCTATCACCACACACTTAAACTAATTAGCTTCTAATATAACTACTAATTTGAAAAAGGTCATTTCAATTCAAATACGTTTTCTATGGTGTTTTTTTAGCCCCGACGCACTGCTCTAGCTGCCACTCACTTGAGTTTCAAAAGACATGAAGGAGATTAAATGAATTAGGAATGAACTGAAAAGCGATTAATGCTTGCTTTAATATGGATTCAGAAAAAGAAAAATATACATTGCTGACGTGTGCGGTGTGAAGCAGGCCTAAAATAAATGACATATTAAACCTGGAAGAGAAGAAGCGAGAGTAATACATCAAAAGGAAAACTGCATGTGCAGAGAGACCATCCAACATTAATACAAAACTAGATCCACTTGCTACACGAATAACATACCAACAAACACATCAACACTGGACTTTAGCACACTCACAGCACTGTTATGCACAAGCAGACTTATCACAATGAATCGGGGGGAAATAAACAAGTGCGACACATTGAAGTTATCTGGGAGTAGTTTAATTATCTTACACTGGCTGTCAGCGGTGAGACGGATGCATACAGACTGATAAGCACAAGCACAGTGGACTCTTTATCTCTTTCTCTCTCTCTCTCTCCTGACAGCGCAGTCAGTGTGTTTGTGTATGTGTGTGCGGCCTCAAGAGATGTAAACATAAAAACTACATCTGTTATGTCCCAGGCCCGCTGAGCCGCCACCGCAGGGGCCCGAAAGAGCCAACTAACCCATCTCAAAAACACACAGGCTCTCAATAAATCACAAACATCCTCACACTTCTGCAGACACAAAGCCTGCGTATAGATTGACAAGAAGGGGTTTCTTACTCAAAATGTGTTTTGAGAGAAGAAAGGGAAACTACTGGTTAAAAAATCAGAGAGGAAGCAGATGATAGGCAAGATATTTAATATTAAAAGGTAACAAATAAATTGCATGGTTGCATTAAATTGATCAAAGGTGACAGTAAAGACATGTATGATGCTAAATTATTTAGATTTTAAATAAATGCTGTTTTTTTTTTTTTTACTTTACATTCAAAAAAAACATTAAGCAGCATTAAGCAACTGATTTCAACATTCATAATTATAATAACATTTATGAAAAGATCATGTGACACTAATGTAATGGCTGTTAAAATTCAGCTTTATAAATAAATAAAAATATATAAAATATTATTTAAATTAAATGTTTATAATTTAATAATAATAATTCACACATTTGTTTGTTTGTTTTTTCAGATAAAGACATGCAGGATTTGTCCAGATATCGACTATTTACGATGCAAATGATTTGGTCACATGACTGTTGCCAAGATCATCTGAAAAAAATTATTGTTATTGTCAAAAAAATTAATAATAATAATAATAATAATTAACATAACTGGGGAAAACTGAATAACTAAATAATGACTAAATATATATTATTCAATACAAATTTATAAATATTTTTTTTATAAAATTTAAACTATAAAACACTGCATTTTAATATTTAAACATTTCAAATTAACAAAACCAAATTTAAATAATAAATTATAATTCAGAGTAAACTAAAACTAAAACTTTAATATATTTTACTATTAATACTATTTCATATTATAAAAGTTCACAAACATTCACAAACCACCTGACATAAAAATAATGCTACTAAAGAGCAAAACAAATGAGATATTTGGCATTAGAAATTTAATGCCATTAGAGATTTTTAAATACATTAATCGAGTCCACAAAAACTTGCATTAGAATAAAACTAAAACTTTGTGTGCACATGCATTTCTAAAGTAAAATATTACAAAAATTACATAAAAACATAGATGGAAACCCAATGAAAAACAGAGAAACCTGCTCATGATTCTCTCCAGAGAAATCAACTAAATAATTTACAAATCTACATATGAAGATAAAACAGGAGAAAACATTTTAATTAAAAACATTACACATTTCACTTTCAAAGACTAATGTAAGAGGGCTCTTACACACAACATGCACACACTTGTTTACCGTTCAACCTAGTTTGTAAGGGCTAGAAGAGGGCTGATCATTTTGTTGTCGGCTCTAATGTGATCAAAGAGAAAGCAGCTGTAAAGTAATTTAAGGAATTAATAAAAGGCAAACTTAGGAGAAGTGAAAGGCGGTCTGTAATTAAACTCTTTCTGTCACAACATGGAATACAAGTTCACTTACAGAGCTTGTAATGGAGCTGACGAAATATGAAACAAAAAACCCGCAATAATATCCGCTGAAGCACTGACAACTTTGAAAGGAACTGTTCTACTCTTAACCTCTTTTGTTAGAGGTTGTCACGTTGTCATTCTCCTAAAGTAACTCACTGCAAATAAAAAAAATCAAATGCATTATCAAACCCATGAGCTTCTTGGTCGGATATTGATGCTACTTGTACAAGAAAACCCCATGCACACAAGTGAGACTCCACTTCTGATCTACAAGACTTTGTTCATTAAACAGGTTACTAGTTCTAGTTTTGTCACATCACGACTCTTAATGTAGACAAGATGTGAGACCCTAGAGGTAGTCGCATGTGCTAAAAAATACCAGTTATATCACATTGGATCAAAATATTACCAAACTGAGTGGAAGTCTCTCACAGTAGTATACACTGGAGCAACAGATCTGAATTCAAAGTGAAAAGTAGCATGTAAAACAAAGCACAGTGCAAGTAAAATAAAGGTGGTGGTGTGCGGAAAGAAAGAATCTGTGAATCACAAAAAAAAAAAACTGTGACAGAGGAATCTATAATTAGATGGATCCTCACTTTCTGCCAATTTGCCTTTCCTTTCTTTATTTTTATTTATAACATAAACCCAAACCGGCCAAAAAATGCACTGGTGCGCAGAAATACAAATAAAAAAACTGGCAGCGACCAATATCGCCCCCCTCCTCAGAGCACCGGGAGGAGAGCCAGGAGCCAACAATGGTAAATAAACAAGAAAGACTTTCAGAAATGACTGCCTGTATCCATCTAGTGAATGATTCACAGTTGCTAAACGCCAGAGATGAGGGTGTTAACAAATATGCATTTCAAATATGCCGAAATTATGCAAAAGACCCTGTATTACGGACTGGTGCTCAATAATGGACAGCTGCCAAGTCCATGTGGCTCTACATGACTACTGTGAAGGTAAAAACAAGGTTTCAGAATGAATTTTTATGCAATATTTCATGAGTTAAACCATCTAAAGAGAAAACGCTGCTATGCTAAGGGTTTTAAGGAATATTTCAACCTAAATAGAAAATTTACTGAAAAAATACTCTCCTTCAGGCCATCTAAGATTAGTTTTTTTCTTCATCAGAACAGATTTGGAGAAATGTAGCATTACTTCACTCGCTTATCAATGGATCCTATGTAGTATATGGGTGCCATAATAATCATAATAAGACTTTAAACAGCTGAAAATAAATATCACAGTAACCAACAAGTAATCCACATGACTCCAGTCCATCAAATAACGTCTTATCGAGAGAAAAAGCTGCTTTTTTGTTAAAAACAAATCCATCAAAACTTCAAAATGGCAAAAATTCGAGTCCCCTATCCACAATACTGCTTTCTCCAGTACAAAAGTTGTCCCGCCTGATTCAGGAGAGAAATATGCTCAGATCAAGCATTGTTTACATTTGGATGTAAGAGGACAACAGGGGATAGACTTTTTCACTGGAGGAAGGGTTATTATGCATTATAGACTGAAAGAAATGGTATAAAGTTTAAATGCATTGATGATGGATTTGTTTCTTCTCTTTATATACACTGCTGAGAGCTGGAGGCACTAAAATGACATGAAGGACAAAGAAAGTGCATTAGCTGTGCAACTGATTATTTATGCATTTTGCCATTCTCGTGCAGCCTGAGAAATTTTTATTGTGAAAGCAGCTAAATGAGCTGAATTTTCCAACTGAAACTAAAATGCATAGTCAATACACACAATTACAACTTAATTAGTGTCAATATCAATACGCTTCTGCTGTGAATCTTTAATTGGCACACTCAGAAAAGTACTGGTAAAAGAACCTGTTTCTAATGGTAAGAGCAACGTTATTATACAGTTCATCTTATAAACACAATCATTCTGAAATAAGTAAGAGGAAATAAAAAACTAACAAAAAGTAGAATCTAAAATAATCTTTGTATATTTAAAATCCATCTAAAGTTGCCATCCATGCCTAGGTCAGAAGAAATCATGACTCATGCCAGACATAGCGGCTTCTCTTTACATACACTGCTGAGAGCTGGAGGCTTCACAGTCTGAGAGAAGATCAGAGCGTTCTATGCTGGTCAGGGTTAAGGCTAATGTGGACAGCACTGGGTGAAAGGGCCACGCCAGATGCCAAGGAACTGCTTGGGATGGTTAGTGGTAGGTTGCACTGCATCATGGGATGGGTGGGTGGGTAAGTGAGGTCCTCATAGCTGGAGAGAGCAGTTCAGCCAGTTTTCTGGCCACACACACATCTATCAAGCTTTTAAAAGGAGTTTCTTATGATCACCAAGACTGCATTTGATCAAAAATATAGTAAAATATAGTTCTGTCATGACAACTCTCGGAGGGATTGGCATGGTAATGTACATGACAATGTTAATGTGTTTGGTCTTGGTGGAATAGATCTGCTAATGTTGTTGCTGCGGCAGAGCAAGTAAAGAGACTTGTGACTGCCAGTACATCCACGACATGCTGCTGTGAACATGTAAGAAATACTGCTGCTGCAAATACAACGTACATGAAAAAAAAAAAAACATATAGCAGTGGTTCTGATCCAAATTCCTGGAGGACCCCCATCACTGCAAATTTTGCATATCTCAAACACATCTGATTCAGGTCATCTGCACATTAGTAGAGATACACAGACTTGAAATGGGTGTAGTTGAGAACCACTGCCATATAGCATAGATGAATCACCCTGGACTGGCCGTGGTTGTTTCGGTGCCGAAATCATGTTCCTCATTATGGAACGGATTGAGCGAGTGCTGATTGTGGTAATGAAAAATCAATACAACTAGAAGATTGAGAAATGGAATGAATGAGGGAGGAAAAGAAAAAGATGAGCTACACAAATAAGATATTTCTGATTCAGTTGTGATTCTGATCAACATCTGAGTGTTTGAAATGTATATGAAAGCACTGTGGATCACAATGTTGAGCCGTTGCAGGATTAATGATATGACCTTTGAAGAGCCAGGCTGTGATTTCCAGTCTATTTACAATCATTAGGGCTTCATGTCCACGCTCCCAGAATAGACGCATAAGGACTGTAAAAGATTGGAAAGAAAGAAATGGCCATTTCAAGACACAAATCCATATCTGTATCATCCTCTGCTTGCCACATTATTGATCTCTCATTGCACATGGCAGCTAAATATGACTGTCACTCCTCTTTTGTTCTCTTTCTTTTCACCCACCAGCAGAATACGGTTCACTAAATGTAGTTATAAACCAGAGTGACACCCGAAATCCCTCTGTCATATGTTCATGCCTGTTTAATTCAACGCTGACAATGTTTGTTTTCACAAACACACTTACTGTAAATCCAAAGTATTATTACAATAAATCAAATATGGTTATGTTCACAAACAGTTTGATTATACATCAGAGTGACATCGGAAATGCTTGCAATCATATATTCATGCTTGTTTAATTCATTGCTAACAGCTTTTGTTCCCACAATCACACTGTAATGTAAATACACAGTAATATTACAAAGAATCAAATACAGCTCTGTTCACACATAGTACGGTTACAATCCAGAGTGACACCTGAAATTTTTGCTGTCATATATTCATGCCTGTTTAACTCAAGAGTTGACTGTTTGTTCCTACAAATATCTTTAATATGTAAATCCACAGAAATATAATGATGAATCAAATATGGTTCTGTTCACACACATTATCGTTATAAACCAGAGTGACACCCAAAAACCCTGCTAGCATACAAGCATACCAATTTAACTTACTCCTGACAGTGACTACATTTAAATGGACATCAGAAATCTAATTATTTACCTTATTCGAAATTAGACTAGTATGTGAATAGTTTAAAGTTAAGGTGTTTACATGAGTTGCTTTAGAATATTCCTCCATGTTCCCGTTTTACATGTTATAATACATAGATCGATTAATGGCATGTCATTACATCCACATCCACATCCGACATCCCCTCCAGAATTTCACGTATAAACAGGGCCGTAGCTGGGGCGGTGCAGGTTGTACCAGTGGGCCCTGTTTGAAATTGTTTAATTTATATGTTCATTCTATTTATTTATTTGTGCTAATTGCACAATGTTTAAGTTGTTTCATATTTGTAGGTGTCCAGGTACAGAAAACAAAAAATTAAATATAAAATAGCACTGCATAGTCTTCACTGTAAAAATTAAATTTAACAGTCAAACCAAAATGTATTCAGACACGTTCAACATTTCTCACATTATCTCACTGGAATGCTATATGTGCGTACAGACAACAGTGAAGTTGAAGCCATGCTCTTTTGTATGCTGTCAAATAGTTGAGCACTGCTGTGAAGTATCCTGTCACAAAATGCTGCGAAAATTCTGACACAATGGTAATAGTTTGATTAAGGTGTGTATATGTCTATACTGCACTTCAATAATACGACTAATATAGGAATACTCCACATGTCTTAATTCGATTTTTGTTTACTTCAAGTATGAATTAGGCTAGTTTCTGTTGGTTTGGTTATTAAAAGCCCCAGTTGCCCCTGTTCTAGACACTGTGGTGTGAAACTTTGCAGTTCTACTAATTAGGTCACTTATAACGGCCCATAATCAGTATTATTATCATAAGCATCATACACAGATGCAATTTTTTATACCTTATATAAACCAAATTATACCTTACATAAACTAATTGATAATTAGAATTCATAATTCTAATTGTATTTAAAATTCTAATCAATTCTAATGATCTAATAATAAATTATACATTTAATATGTATAATTAGATCATCTGAAATGGTCATTAGAATTTAGAGATTATATATACTTCATTTTATTTTAGTAATTATGGATGGAGGGATGGATGGATGTTCAGATGTTCTTGTTTATTATATTTTTCCCCTGGCAAACTCCATGTGGTGATGTCTTATATTCCTCACATTAATATTTTCACAGTGTGTGTCTGTTTTTGAGGTACAGTCGACAGAGATGGCTCATCTTATATTTGAGGCTGCAACAATGACCTGCACTGCACCAAAAATATAGTTTTATATTTTAACAACGAAGTTATCGATTCACTTGCCATTGACAAGCATTATAGTCAAACACATCTGCTGATCACCAAAGTATGCAATCTGTTGAGAAAAGAAGAACATGAAAGACTGAAACAAGCTTTGTGGCTTGTGTATTTACATTCAAATACAAATACTGCAGCTTTCCTTTTCACCGTTTCCTTTGGATCTGGCCTTAGCAACCAAAGACAAGAAGCCATTCAGCTCTCAGGGGTCCAGCAATGGCTCTGAGCTAATTTAACAAAAATTGATTATGCGTTACAAACAAAACCCACAGCAGCTGCATTTATGTAAGGTAATAAAGCCCAAGTACTATGAAATTTCAGGTTATACAGAGCATAATCAAAGCACAGCTGTCGTTCACGAAAGCTCCTGTTGAAGTATGACCAGAGATGAAAAGAATCACAATCTCTTTACATTCTCAACAAAAGATGTCTCTGAAAATGCCCTTCAACCTTTTTCATATAGCTCATCGATAATTCTACATGCCACATATTCAGTTCAAATCTCAGTTATGACGTCCCTCACCTTCAAACTTTCTGCCTACATCTGACAGTCTTTTACACCAACCTTTACACCACTCACACATATTTCTGTGGGGGGAACGCGCCATTTCTTGCTGTCTCTTGTGGCCGCTGGACGTCATAAATAGATGTGCGGCTACGGAAGTCCTATTTTGAACCATGACAAGCCCACGTTTCACCAGCCAGACGAAATTACTTTTGCTCCTATACTTGTCAGCTGTTCTGTGGTAAATACTGATACTTTACCACAGGAAAAGACAGAGGGGGGAAAAATAAAAAGAGACCTATTGCTTTGTTAATTTCTTGCAAAAGAAAATGATTTTTTTTTCTCGTTCTCGTTTTCACTGTTATATTTTGACAAGCTGAACAAAAACAAGACCTTCGGTCGACTGTAGGACTGGGACGATATGCTAATCTGCTGATTCAATACTACCCCAATACTGGTGTGCCGATTCAATATATATTGCGATAATTGAGTATTGCGATTATATAACTATGATTCCATATTACAATTAATTGTGATTTTTGTTTATTAAAAATTAGACAATAGAAAATACTTGATTACACCCATAAAAGAGACTGTATATAATGAGTCATATTAACAAAAACAATGCATCACGTCTTTCTGAACTTTTATTTCAGAAACATACACATACACAGTGTAAAGTATATTTAAATATTCTCCAGGACCATGGTGCTGCACAAGAAAACATTAACTACAAAACTCACATTGTAAGACTATACATAATTAAATTATCTTAAATAATCTAACATAATACTAAAACTGGGCGAAGAAAGAAAAAGTTGAATATAAATAAAAGTACAGACTACATAAAGTGCGTATTGTATGCTTGAATGAAACAGCCTGGGACATTACAATACAGATACAATAGAAATGTTCAGAAAAAAATGAGTAGAAAAAATACATTCTGAAATAAAAAAGTGCTACTAGTTACTTTGTATACCATTTTAGTCATCTTTAGTCATGTTTTTACAGTGTGTAAAATCCAAAGTATAGTTTGCGTCAGCACTAAAATTAAATTAATTAAATTAATTTAATAAAATAATTAAATAGGAAAATAGTGTGTCAATAATGCAAAATGGCAATAGTAAACACTAAATTTTTAGTTAAAGGCAGTTCATTGAATTCAGTGATGTCATCATCTACCTCAGTTCAATTTAAATCGTATCTGTGCAATCAAGTCACCGATATCGCTGGAAATTAAGTGTCACCAACTAAGCAAGCCTCAAACATCAGTGACAGAATGGAGAAAAAACTCATGAACTGATTCATGAACTCATGATCAAACAGTTCATTGAAAAGATCTGACAAATAGTTCTTGAACAAACAATTTATTGATTTTGTTAGCTAGCATAAACAATTCACTGAAATGATCTGACAAAATAGAAATTTTAACATGTTCCTTGTTAAATGACATCATATGGCTACAGGAGACTTGCAATGTAATATAAGTCATAGGTGATATTATAAGGGTGAGTGAATGACATTTTCCATTTTTGGATGAACTGTTCCTCTAATTGCAAATGCTTTTTAAATTACAGGGTTTGTTGTCCAAAGATTGATTCCATTTTTTTTCCCAACTCTGAACTAAAGTGGAACTAAACACCTCTTTTTCAATGTATCGATCCTCATGTCACAGGCAGTGCTGCCATGAGTGCTTTTATTTCATGTCATCTCCCGGCCTTTTAACCCTCATCACTAACAATAGACCTGCTCTTCAGGTCACTGACTCAAATTATAAGCTGCACATTAGGATCAATAGACAAGCAAATAGACTCGTCACGTCAATGAATCTCTTTCATGCTCTCTCTGTCCCACTAGGAATAGTTCATCCAGAAATTAAAATAGGGTCATCAAACCTTAATGCTGCTTCAAAGCTGTATGATATTCTTGTTCCTTTTTGAATACAAAAAGAGATGAAATTTAGTCAGTGAAGGAAGAAAAATCGTATAATGTATTTAATTAACATTATTTTTTTATTATTTTTCTATGAATTTATTCAGGTAACATTAACAAAAATAATACTGGCAGTTTGAAAGGTATGTAAAGGATTACATTTTTATAATAAAACTTAGTATCTAATTAAATGTCTTTATTTTATTCTTCTTGTTGTTGTTGTTTACTCAAAGATTATTCTATTTCTATCAAAAACTAAAATGAATTTGTGCTGATTTGAAGTTAGTTTCTTATATTTTGTATCTATATTTAGATTACATAATTTCTTTTAATGCTTTTATTTAGTTATCTTTAATAAAAAAAATAATATAGGCAGTTATATGTAAAGCTATGTTAAGAATTAAAGTTTTATAACAAAAGTATTTATAATGCATTAAGTATTAAAAAGTATCTATTCATTTTTTGTTTATTTACTAAAAAGATAATTATTTTTATCAAAAACTATTTATTTGAAACCTTTACATCTTTATCAAAACAATTTTAAATGTATTTACATATATATATATATATATATATATATATATATTTTTTTTTTTTTTTTTTTTTTTGCACATACTTTCCATTTTGTATACGTTATAAGTTACAATCACTTTATAACTTGCAGATGTCCTTCACATGTGAAATTCTTTTGGGAAGACTGTTTTGAGGCTTACAATATTGCGTGTGATTGTTTATGCTCCTCAGCTGTATGAATACAATAAATAACACAGACAATAGATCACGAGAGAAAGCCAAATGCACAGCACAATGCAAACAACGAGCTCCCCGCCACATTCACCTTGACAAACACAAAAAGGATTCGCACATTGTCTTAAATCAAATAACCATTTTCAGGGGGCTGGCATGCTGAACTGAAATGCTGATGAAACAGAGACCAAACAGCATGTGTATTTCCCATAATACACCAGGGCATAACAGAGACCCTTTCTCCCCGACTATTCATTGACAGGGAAAATGCATGAAGAATTGTGAATAACAGTCATGTAGTGAATGTATTTATGTGAGACTAAATCAAATAATAAATCAATCAATAAATCAAATAATAAATCAATAATGTAAATCAACACGTCCACTGGGGCAGAAGAAACTAGCTCAATACCACCCAAAAAAAAAAAGAGGTCTGTGGCTCTGGTTTGCCTGTCAAATAGTCAAATATACAATGTGTATGTGGTTTCCAAAATCTCTGAATGCCCTGCCAACTTCTGATAACCTAACAACAGAGTGGAAAAAATGCAAGCTCAAACTGCCAGTGTTGTTAAAAATGTCACAGAAAAATAAATAAATAAAATGACATAAAAACTGAAAATAAAAACCATTTAAATGAAATAAAAATAATAAAAACAAACACTACAATACAAAATTATAAAATTAACTGAAAAAAAATATCCAAAAATGCATTTTAATAAAAATATAATACAGTTTCACAAAAAAGATTTTGAAATTTAGTTTTGTATTTATATATTTGATAAGACTTTACCTTTACAAATTTATCAAACAGCCACTGTTATTTTCATTGATGTTAATTAAATAAAAGCATTAAAAATAATACAAACTAAACAAATAATAAAACAAAACTAAAATAACAAACACGTGTCCAATTAAAAAAAAAATTAATTTCAATTGTTAATTAAATAATTGAAAATCTTATTTTATTAATAATTTAAATTAAATAGTCGCCATATTTTTTATACATGTAAAAAAAGATATAAAAGATATATATATATATATATATTAGAAATTAAAGTTTTAATTATAAAACTTTAAACTTTTATCTACTTCAAACTGCCAGTATTATTTTAATTAATGCTAACTAAATAAAACCATTTTAAACATTTAACTAAATAAAATCATTAAAAAGTTAATTAAAAAATAAAAACAAAAAATGACTTTTTATTATATTTTAAAAATGTAAAATAATAAGCTAAGGCTTAAATAATGTAAAGCTTGAAAACTAACCTAACCTAAACTAAACAATAAATAAATAAATAAAAAATTAAGGGGAAAAAAACGTAAACTATAGAAAAGAATTCTAAACTGTCTTAAATTTAAAAAAAGGAAAATAAAATAAAAAGCATTGTTTTCAGAATTTTTTTTTTTTTTTTTTACCCAACATTAACAATACAAAATGCATTTAAAAAATTGCCAAAATGTAGCAGTGTCATTTAGGCACTGAATGTAACAGAAAATGAGTTTCTAAAATAAACAAAACAACTGAATATTCAGCATTTTTTAACCAGTGTTGACCTCTACCTTAAAAAAAGCACCTGCTCAGATGAGCACCATTATATATGATAAAATGAAATTCTTGATGGTTTGGTCAGAGCGTCTCACAGAACTCTCTGCTTTTGCTCAAGCGCCTTCCTCTTGACAGCCTTTGTGAGAGCTTCTCATAATCTGTCATTTTATCTCCAAACCCTCCAGCAAACAGCTTCAAGCTTAAGGGTCCGTCTCAAGTGCTGAAGCCCAGACGAACTCTTTGTCTGGGGCCGTGATCAAGCCATAGATCCCTTCTCATCTTTTCTCAGTAAAACAACAGAAGTGAGAGCTTTACAGAGATCTCATACTGACACGGACCTCAGGGCTCGTAGTAGCCGCTATCCACACATACAAAGACCTGCGCCACCAACAACAATGCGGATTTCTTCTAAATTATTATATCACTGTTTAAATTAGGGGTGGCGAATGTTGATCCTGGAGGGCCTGTGTCCCTGCAGAGTTTATCTCCAACACTAATCAAACACACCTGAACCAGCTCATCTAGGTCTTCAGGATGCAATTAGTTTTTTTTTTTTTTTCAGGGTTTTTCAGGGTTGGAGCTAAACTCTGCAGGAGAGTGGCCCTCCAGGATCAAAGTTCCCCACCCCGGGTTTAAATTCCACAGATCTTTTAAGTCCTCCAAACATGACCATGGCGCATCCCATGATGCATTGCACCTTTGTCGTGCAGTTCAGCAGCTAAATCGTTAGCCAAACAGCATCAGCTTTGGCTGATTAGGAAATAATACTTCATTATTAGGTCTGTAATAATGGCAGTGCTTGATTCACATATTTTATGATACTGAGAGCGAAACAGCATGAGAAGAGGCATATTTTATTTCTCTGCCTGTTGATATTATTATCCCATACATCAGCTCCTCGTGTGCATGACTGTGTTACGAACGGTCACGCTAAATACACCATTTATCAGCCACAAATGGCCACAGTGTAAGCAAGCAGAGTTCACAGAAACAATTGTGAGTTAATCTTAGTTTAGATCAAGCGCTCGAGGTTTGGAGGGTTAGCACAGCCCAGTTAGCTCCTGCTGAATTATGCCACAACTACATGGAAAAAAAGTATCTTTCTTCACTGAAGGGCATACAGAAGTAACCACGCAATCTGATGCAAGCAGATTTCAGAAGGGGGTACTTTTGACCCTTCCACACTTTTAGAAAACACTCTAAATTTAAATCATCATTAGCATAATGTCTATTAACAATGTCCCTCAGTGTATATACTTAAAATGTCCAATGCATTATACTGTAGTTTCCATCACATTATTATACATTTATAGCATTCATTGGTGGAAAAAATATTTTAAACATTTTTGGAAAAAAATGGCTATATATATATATATATATATATATATATATATACATATATTTCATAGCTAGCATACACGATAAATGGGACTGCTAGTTTTCTTCAGGTTTAACATGAAGGCAGATTATTGAATGCTCCTCATGTTCCAACCATCTGCAGAAATGACTATTACAACACTCATATATGCCCGTCACCTGCCATCACGTTTCAGAATGGCACATTTGACGAGAACGAAGCGTCTCTCAGTCTGACATCATGTGAACCGCCACGCTATATTTAGACATCAGAGACAGCCTCCCATCTGCCGCAGTTAGACTCGTGCAGGTAAACAATGCTTAATCAAGGCCACAGGTGAAGCATGAAGGAGCCGGCGTACCTAAACTACCCGATTAAACTATTAAGCTAATAGCTTTTCGTTTTCATCCAAGAGGTGAGGAGAGAGACAGAACGCCAGGGTGAGAAGGGAAGAGCTTATATGAGAGAGAGCGGCGAGAAAGATGATCTTTTGGCCTCTGAAGAGAAGCAGCAATCTGCCGTACTATGGGTAATTTCTCTATCTCGGAAATGAGAAAGCGAATGAGTGCCGGATCAGGCAGACAGTGGAAGTCTAATAGGAGAAATCAACAACAGCAGTGCCACCGTAATGAAGAGACGTGTCCTTCATCTGGTCACCTCTGCTGTCAAAGCACCGCTAAAAAATAAGCCCAATAGATCACCCTTTGGCTGCACTTGAACTGCTGGTCAGAGGGCAGAAGGTCAAATGCTTCGCACTTTATTATCTGAGAGTGAGACTATATGATTCACCTCCAAGTGAGACTATATGATTCACTTATTTTACACAGCAGGACTCTGGTTCCCAGCATGCACTTTAGCATGAATAAATCATGCAAATTAACACTTTAATGTTATAATGGTGTACTGGTGGGTGTTGTTTAGGAGTATTCTGGGTTCAGTACAACTTGACAGCATTTGTAATATATATTTTATTGATATATTTTAATTTTATTTTATATACTTTTCAGAGAATATATATATGTGTGTGTGTGTGTGTGTGTGTGTGTGTGTGTGTGTGTGTGTGTGTGTGTGTGTGTGTGTGTGTGTGTGTGTGTGTGTGTGTGTTGTGTGTGCGTGCGTGCGTGCGTGTGTGTGTGAACTTTATGCAGAAATTTAAACTTCACATCATTTTGTTTAAAAAAAACTCAATACCACAATCAATAAAAAAAATAATAATAATAATAAAATACAAAAATAAAACGCTCGCAATTTTATACAAATATTGATACATTTTTCCTGTTAAAAAGAATAGAAAACAGTGTGTGTATTAAGGTATAGCTTGTGGACCAAAACTTATGTATTAAGATTTGTTAATAATTGTTTTATTGTCATTTAAGGTTTTATTCTTTATGCTGTTATATTGTAAGGACAACAAAATTGGAAAAATGGATATATCTTTACACAGAAGTTAGTAAACTATTTTTTCACATTAAAATCATGTTAACACATTATTTAAATCTTGTAGCTATTGAAATGGTGAGTATTTGGAGATTTACATATTGGCATCATTCACTTCCATTTAAAGTGCCTCACTGTAACCCTGATTTTTGTGGTAATCAACATGGCAGAAACACTGTCAATGGAGCTTAAACAAGATTCCTTTAAATAAATAAATCTAGTTCAGCCAAAATATGAAAAAAAAATGTGTAAAGAGTTTTTGCTTGTTTATTGTTTTATGCTGACTCTGAGTGGTCAAGCCATCAATCTGGGTGAAATACAGTACTGTCAGTGACCTTATGTGGCCATTGGAACAAACAAATGTTTTTTGAGGCAAGGTGGGAAGAGGGTTGGGTTGGTCTGAGGAAAAAGGATGAGAGGAAACAAAAAAAGGCTGTGGCAAAAAGCAGAAGAAATCAATACGGCAAAGGGACTAGGTTTCAATTCATTCTGAAGCAGCACGGATGAATTCTTTCCAATTTCCAGCTAATATTGCCTTTCTGCACGCCTGAACTTTGCCTCGCCATCAATGCACTGTGCAAAGAAAAAAAAAACTCCGGAAAACTGTCAAAAAAGCTGACGAGTGGAAAAAAGAGGGTGGGCAAATGACGAAGAGAAAAAACTGAAAGAGACAGAAAGCGTCCATCACTCCAAAAGTACAAATGTGAAAGATGAAACAAATAAGAAAAGAGAAAAGGGGAAAAAAGAGCTTTTGTTTCATCCAAATCCCTTGGTGTTATTCACTGGTAGCCAGAGGGGTGAGATAGAAGGAACATGAAAAAGGGATTGTGAAACAATTCCCCTCTCTGGGGATGTATGGTATAGTAAAGGCGATGGCCCTTGACAGGACTAATACAGCGAAAGGATTGTACAGTGTTTTAAGAAGGAACGAGATTGTATTTGAAGGATTATCCAATGTCACACCATTATTTTCCACTTCATTTCTGCCTGTGAACGTGACAACAACAAAAAAGTGGAGCCTTTATTTCTGTCAGACCTTTCAGAACTGGCTGATGCTTTTCAAATGAATTCAGCACAGCTCATTCGGACTCCCTTTCTGGAGTGACAACACTTCAAAATCATCTAAGGGACACGCATATCTAGTTACATTCAAAATCAGTCATTGAGTTTGCTTAATGACTACTGGACTAAATGGTAAAACCCTGTATAATTAACCCAGTTTCACCTGACTTGAAAAAATACACAAAATATACCCACTTTTATAAGGGTGTTTAAAACAGAAAATGCAACAACGATGACGTAAGAGGCTTAAAAAAACAGCATGACTTCATGAAATTTACTATTGTAAACACACTGGTAACTGTTAAAGTAACTGATTTTAATTGCTGAAGCAACTATGCTTTTCGTTCCATTGACTTCCATTTGCAGTAGATGTGTGCGAAAGTGGAACTGATTGTATATTTTTACATTTGGATTCATTATTTGTTATATTTATTGAAAAATGCTGCTGAATGATGCCACACCAAAAATAACAAAAAAAAAAATCACTAACTGACCTATCAAACATTAGGCAACCACTGACCAATTGTTACGTTGGCCCAGTAGTGCACAACACAACGAAATTAGCAAAACACAATGGAAATAAGTTGCAACACAACAAAATGAGCACATCATAACAAACAAGTCACAGCACAACGAAATAAGCACAACACAACATAAAAAAGTCGCAACACAATGAAAACAAGCCTCAACACAATGAAATTAGCACAACACAACATAAGTCGCAACACAATGGAAACAAGCCTCAACACAATGAAATTAGCACAACACAAGTCGCAACACAATGGAAACAAGCCTAAACACAATGAAATTAGCACAACACAACAAACAAGTCACAACAACAAAATTAGCACAACACAACATAAACAAGACATAACAAAATGGGAAAAAGCCTCAACACAATGAAATTAACAACACAAAACAACAAAAATGTCACAACACAATGGAAACAAGCCTCAACACAATGAAATTAGCACAACATAAGTCAGAACACAATGGAAACAAGCCTCAAAACAATGAAATTAGCACAACAGAACATATGTCACAACACAACCAAATTAGCATAACACAACATAAATTGCAACTCAATGGAAACACAACGAAATGACCACAACACAACGTAAACAAGTCGCAACAGAAAAAAGCCACAACACAACAAAATTAGCACAACACAACAGGAACAAGATGCAATACAATGAAATTAGTCCTCTGTGTTGTGGAGATTTAGTTGTTTTGTGGAGATGTCAATGTGTTGTGCACTACTGGGTCACCATACATTTTGATCCATTCCAAGCATCAAAACTGTTACTTTGCACACAAACATTGTACAAACTTGTAAAAGACAAAATAAAATTGTTTAATTAGTAACAGTAAGGGGTAGAGCCAGATATAAAGTTCAGCTAATCAGATTTCAGATCAATCAGCTCTGGTGGTACAATATCAAATCCCTTGTTAACAGTAAGGGCAATTTAAGACTAAGTGATTGATTTAAGCAAAGGTAAATGTCAGCTGGATATAAAAAATACTTGTTCTTAAAGAATTACTATGAGTTAATTAATTCATTGGTCACCACATCCTGCTGTCCTGTTAATTTCCTAGTTGTTAAATCACAGTTAATAAATTATATTTTGACTTTTTTTGCACACGCCATTTGCAAGACATCCCTGTGTAAAAAACATCATCACAAACCTACTCATGCTGTCACGTGTCTTCAACATCTTCAAAAAAAGACACTATCAAGGAAACTTTGAATAACCTTTAAAAGCTGAATGTCATGCTGAATAACTGAGATGTCAATTTTCTGCTAATTTTGCCATCTGAAGATTTTATAATCAGTGAATAATTTCAAGCATAGTGTCAATATCACAGCCTAAACACATAACTGACAGATGTTTAATGCACCTTATAAATTAAGAATGCAGTTTGAATAGAGCATTACCTTTAATCACCTGTCCACTGCGAGAAAATGGTGACAGTTGCGTCAAATTGTGTCAGTCTTTCCTCACTAAAGACAGTAATGATTGAAGAGTCTTGGTACAGCGGCTGCGGTTGTTGATTTCGCTGTTCGTCATTTTATGTTTATATGGGATTTTTATTTTTTCAGGAGTGTGAAAATAGGGTGAATTACTGAGTTTGCATCTTAAGCACTTGGTAACGAGCGAGGGGACAGCAGCTGTCATTGAGCTAGCGTGGCAGCTAACTCTGTAAACATCAGCTCTGCTGTTTACCTCGTTCCCATAATGCACTACAACATCTACATTTGACAGCTGCCAGAGAAATGGTGCTGTAGGTGAGAGGCCAAAAATATTTGGAGAATATATTTTCAGATATCAGTTAGCAAGAAATGAAAAGACTTGTGATGGTTTCGATTTTCGAAAATAAATGTGAGAGGGGTGTTTTCCCCATTGAGAGATTTGGTACGAATTACCACTCAATATCTTAGATGCTTCTGTGTACATGAAGAAACTGCTCTTATTGATTTAAATTCTCTACCGGTGCGTCCCACGACACTGGTGCTGACAGAAGTTACTGATGACCTCTCCATTTCATTCTCATTCACCCGATACCTAGATCATCCCTTTCAGCTGTTGAATAGCTAACTATGCTTTCTTTGAGGCCCTTCAATGGTAGTTCACATTTAAGATACAAAAACTTCAGCTTCACGAGTCCAGTTTAAAAGCTTTTCAAAGAAAATGTCAGAAATCAATACAGCTACTCTTAAATGGCCACCAAAGACAAACAGCATAGTAGTTAAAGCTTCTACCAGCTAACTAGCTTAACCTGACTGAATCTGTAATAAAAAGTGAGGTTCTTGATTCAATCAAACTGAGTCAACTCTGATTAATTTGGGTGTATTTCAGTTACAATGTTTGTTTTGATTTGCAAGCCCTTGGTTGAAGTGTTTCAATTCTGATTCATTTGGGTATCGAGCCATAATGTTCACTATGATTCTCAAGCTCTTGATTCAATTCAATTCAATTCTGATTCATTTGGGTACATTTCAGGTATAATATTTGTTTTTATTTGCAAACTTTTGAGTCAAAGTGTTTTGTAAAATCAATAGATTTTAGTCATGTTTGTTTTTATCTGCAAGCTGGATTCAATGGTTAATTTTGATTCATTTGAGTATTGTTCCATTAAAATGTTACATTTTGACTCACAAGCTCTTGATTCAGTTAAATTCTGTTTCAATTTTTCTGATTCATTATGGTGTATTTCAGTTATAATATTCATTTAATTTGTTAATATGATTTGTTCCTGATTCATTTGAGTATATTTCAGTTATAACATTTGTTCTGATTCACAAGCCCTTGATTCAATTCAATTCTGATTGTATTCTGATTAAATGGAGTATATTTGAGTTATAACATTTGTTTTAATTAACACATTCTTGATTCAGTTAAGTTCTGATTAGATTCTGATTCATTTCAATATATTTCAAGCATAATTTTAATTTGGCTAATGTTTGAAAAAAATCTTTCTCTACAGTTGCAAATGAATCTTTCACACTGGTAACGTGTCTTTACTGTAGGAGCTATTTGCATAAAGAACCAGCTCATAAGAATCATCCTTTCTGGAAATGGAGTTACACCTAATCTTCTAATAGATACATTATGAAAATATTCATAAAAAAACATACAATAACAACCTAGCCCAACACTACTAAGAACAAACTACTGTAAACTGATAAATTTCACTGTTGTGCAATATGAGTTTGTGGACAGGGGGCAGATCTCGGCAGTTGAACAGTACTTTCTGACTATTGCGTCATTTTTAGCTCTGAAACCATATCAGAGTGCTGACTCAACCATTCCTATTGGTCTGCAAAGATCATGTAACACTGCTGAAATAACACGGACACAAACACCCTGCAAAAAAGTTATCATCTGTCAAACCAGTTGCATAATTTATTGTTGAATTTTCCATCAGTTCACACACTCCACTTCTCTACCAGTACAGGTCACTTGATAAAACAGCAAATGAAATATGTAATGGGCTGAAGATGAATCTGGTCAACAAAAAAACTAATTCTGCATGTGATGTGCAAATCTAAAGCAGAAGCCAGTAAGCACACACAATACTGTGCACCTCCAAAACATCTTGACATTAAAATTACAGATGGAAGTATCTTGAATTTTTTTTTTCTCTCTTTTCCTTCAAAGAAACACATCACACTGTAGCGAGCACCTTTGAGCAAGTTCTGTACATCAGTATTCAAGGGAAAAGCTGTTTGTTTGAAACAAACTCTTCCATCAGAACAGCAGGCGTCTCCCACTCCAACATCCACATCCACAATCCACCTGCGCTTGCTCCCGTGTGTGCGCACACATGCTGTTTCCTTCATTAAAGTCAAAAAAGTTTGATATGATAGAGCAGTATACGACCAGATGTGCGAGTTTATTTTCCGATAATTATTTTTTTATAAGATCTACAGTGCATAAAGCTGAAGTGTTTAAATTTTAAATGTTAAAATGCTTTCTGTAACATAGTTCAATATTCAGACGCATAAATCATCAGGAAAGCACAGAAAAAGGCCACTATGACCTTCATCTCTTCTGATGTACGTGGTCAGCCTCAAACAGCTGGAGTGGGATATTTCCCAACCAATCACAGTTTTAATTTCAGTTTAGGGCGGGACATTTTCAACCTTTTCATTGTACTGTAAATATTCTTCACTGCCAAACATTAACATAATTGTGTATTCATACACCCCTTCAACATTATGGAAACACTGACTGCACCAGTGTTCGATTCTGATGATTGTTGCAGATGTTTATTTAATTGGGCTGTAATGCAATAACATCCAATTTAATTCATTCCGCTCTGCTAGAGGCCTGCTGCTTGCTTTGTAGAATCAAGATCAATTATTTTAATTTATATTTCACAATAGAAACCTCACTGCTAAACACAAATCAAAGAAGTAATCATTCAACATGCACATGAAATTTAATATATCGTTTTATATAATATATAATTGTAATTAAATTTATGTGTAATATTTTTGTAGACATGTTGCTACATTAAGTATATTAAGTGTTTATATATATATATATATATATATATATATATATATATATATATATACACACACACTACAATTGTATAAAACAAACATGGATGAATGGATGGATGTTGTATTATACATTTTATTATATTTTATGTAATATGTTATAGAACTAGTTATATAAAAAGTTTAACACGCACATTTAGCATCCTTAGTTTGCATGTGTATTATGTGATAAAAGACCCCAAAAATTTTTTTTACAAATTGTGAAATACTGTACAGGACTATGATTATAGAGCTCAGTTTAATGGTTTATGCAAAAATCGTTCTACAATTTTCATGCCCTGATACAAAACAAAAACAACGTAACTGACTGGTTACATCGCAAGCCATTCAGAATAAGCTATCAGCCTAGAATAAAGACCAAGTCTTGATTATCATTTATCGTCTTCTCCCTCTGGGTGAACAATTCGTGACCACTGACACAGGTTCTTTTTTTGTGGCTTGCATTTTCTAAACAGAGTTCTGATGAAGACCATCATCCACGATCTAATTTTATGATAATGAAATTGCATCAATTCTAAACACCTCAGCAGGAATTTAATAGTCAGTAGTAACAAGTGAGATTACAGCTTTTGAAGAGCCTGTGATACTAGTCCCGTCTCTCTCTCCTCTAATCTCACACATCAGTGCTTCTAGTGATAGTGTCTAATTGAAGCTCTAACACACATCCACTCACTTGGCTAATTAACTAAGACCCCTCACGAGGTGTCCTTGATCTCCAGGCTAGGTTGAGCTGAAGCAAACCGAAATAAAATGCACTCCCCTCACTAAGCCTGAATTTAACACCCAAAACGGCCCATATTTCACCCTCTTACTGCTTTACCAATACCAGAGACCCCCAGGGATGAACAATTCTCCTTCGGACAGAGATTGTGATTTCCTCTCCCACTCTTTTAACAGGAAGGTTCACCTTCTCTCTTAGTAAGAGACATGTCCTCTGTCCTCTTGGCTCCTGTGAGATTGTGTTTCTATCTTTATCCATGTTTCATTAGGTTCATTCTTCTCCAGTGGGGGGGCCGTTCCATGTATATTCACCGTTTATTAGAGAACACTTCTCGGTCGCCATGGTGGTCTAGCGGCGGCCAATTGCGAACACTGCGCCAGTCTCACACGCTGAAGCCTGTTGCATTGTGGGCCCTCCCTGGAGTGTCGTACATCTGGGCCGTTTAGTCAATGTGGATTTCTCACTGCTACACAAAATGCCAATAGTTTGTGTTAAAGCACCTGATTAACGGTGGGGAAAATGGTCAGCGATGTAAAGGGGAAAAAAATGTTGAAAGAACAGTCATTTACTCACAGTCATTGTGGTGGAATGCAAAAGGAGATATAAAGGACAATATTCAGAAATATACAAAGAGAACCAAAAAATTTTGCAAAATCGGTCCATATGACTTGCATGCTGTTCTCCAAAACCTTTGAAGTCGTAAACATTTATCTTGATGTATTAAAAAATATAAATATTTATAGGTTTATTTTCATATATATATATATATATATATATACATATATATATATATATATATATATATATATATACATATATATATATATATATATATATACATATATATATATATATATATATATATAAAGTTAACGTATAGATCATTGAAATACTACAAAATCACTTACATATATATTTGACATAAAGTGATGTATTTTCTTTATACATATTTTAATTTAATATATAACTATTATATTATTGCTATTTTATAGTTTACAAATATTAAAATAAAAGTTTAAAAGTGTGTGTGTGTGTGTGTGTGTGTGTGTGTGTGTGTTTATATATACATATACATATAAAATTGCACATATACATCTGCAACACAAAACTTGCGATTAATATGATAAAATGTATATACTGGCAATGCATCAAGGAATGTTTTTAAAAAGTTACAATCTTTTATATTAAAATAAATGTATCTTTAAGAAATTTAACAATTTATAAATTGTAATAAATACAATTTTATTGCATTGCTGTAATTTTACAGGGCATCAAACTTCTAAATGTCTAAAAATCTTATATATTGCACGTTAATTTTTTGCCACACCAAAAAACGTACAAAATAAAATAATGAATGAAATTTATGAACAAAGACTGCAACTGTAAGATAGACAACTTGAGACTGATTAAATAAAATGATATGGATGCAACGTGATGTTTATTAATTTGTGAATTACTCCTATAACAAGAAATAACGCCGAAAGTATGTCTTGTAGCTAAACTGGTTCAGCGCAGCGCTAGCAACAGAAGTCACGGGTTTGATTCTAATGGATACACATGCTCTTAAAGTCACTTTGGACACAAGCATCTGCCAAAAGTGTAAATGTTTAAAACAATAATGCATCTGGGATGTGCCAACTTAATTGAAAGGCTCCAGCCAAATCAGTTTCTTCTCCCTTTCCCATTATCTCTGTCTCTTGTTGCTGTCAGAGTGCCATGACCTTGTGGAGGTTAATTTGTTTTACGAGTCACCCTGCGCATCAATCAGGGGCCACATGCACATTCCCAATTACAACCCGGCTCTGAAAAACACACATAATGTAACCTATGTGATCTCACACGCTCAGATATCCCACATTAAATCACACAAGAACAAACCCACATTAAGATCTGCTTAATCTGTCCCTCAATCTCACTCTCCTCCACTGCCTGAAAGGAGTGAGATGAGAGCAAACGAGTGGGAAAAAGAGAGAGATAACTTTCATGTTAATGATAAGAAGGCAGATTGAAAATAATGACCGCTGATTGATTGCAGTTCTGTGATGCCAGCGGGAGAAGAAATGTCTCATTAAAAGTGTAGGAGTGACGCAGGGAAACATCACAACCTCAGAGTAGAGAAAGAATCATGGATTTTGCTTTTGCAATTGTCCCATGAAACTAAAAGATGACATTAAACATGACTAACAACAAGCGTTGCTGAAATGTCGCTTTTTTTCAAACGAACAAACTCCAAATGGCGTTTCTGTTCTGTTTCTTCTTCGGAAGAGAGTTTGTTGTTCCGAACGAGAATAAACTCGTTATATATATATATATTTATAGAATCCTTTCATGGTGCCCTTATCAAAGCAGGTGGGTCTCAGTCAGTTCCCTAGTGAATCACAAGATCGTGCACACGAGTCTGAGCACTGGAAAGACCGTGTCTCAGTAAACACCGGGACAACTGATCAATCAATTTGTAAAACGTCCCCACTGGTATTTATCAACAACAGGCTGGACCGTTATATTTTGATATTATTTTTAAGCTGTTTAAGGGGGACATATATGAAATGAGCATGTTTTGTTACAAATCCTTGCAACAGAACAGTCAACATCAGTGCTCCCTGTGTTGGGCAATGGAAAAAAAAACTGAACAAAACAATTCTGTGGAACTAGGTTCTAAATAATTGGTTGAAACAGCTTGAATTTTTTTACAGTACATATATATATATATATATATATATATATATATACACACACACACATAATGCCTTGCAAAAATATTTTTTTTATTTCACATTTTTTTTTGTTTCAGCCTTATGTTAAACTGCTTTAAATGACTTTTTTCACGTCAATTTACAATCTATACACCACAATGGCTAAGCACAAACAGAACTGTCACAATTTTGTAAATTTATGAAAAAAACTGAAATAAGTACATTGCATAAGTATTCAAACTCTTAACTCAGTATTTTTGGGTATGATGTGACAAGCTTTGCACATCAGCATTTGGCAATTATCTGCCATTCTTCATCTTACATGCTCTGTCAGGTTGGATAGGGGCAGACATACATTTTCAGGTTTCTCCAGAAATATTTGATTGGGTTCAAGATCAGGCTGTGGCTGGGCCACTCAAGGACATTCAAAGAGTTGACTATAAGCCACTGTTGCTGTGTGTTTTTACTGTCTCATTAATTTTTTGCCGATTCCAAGTGTGTTTTCATGTGTCTTCACTGAGGAGAGGATTGAGTCTTGCCACAATGCCATAAATCCCAGATTGCTGGAATGTTGCAGTGATGTTTGTCCTTCTGTAGGTTTCTCCTATATCCACATATGATCATAGAGCTCAACTAGAATGACCATCAGCTTATTGTTAACCATACTAACCAAAGCGCTTCTCCAGTTGCTCAATTTAGCCAGAAGGCCAGCTGTAGAAAGAATCCCGGTTGTTCCAAACATCTTCCATTTTGGATAATGGAGGCTACATGCTTCTGTGAACCTTCAATGCAGCAGAACTTTTTCTGAACTCTTCCCCAGATGTGTGGTTTGATGCAAACCTGTTTCTGAGCTCTACAGGCAGGTTCTTTTTCTTATTATTATTATTTATTTATTTTTACCTCAGGGCTTGGTCTTTGCTCTAATATGCATTTTCAGCTGTTAAACCTTTTATTAAGATGTGTGTGCCTTTCCAAATCATACCCATTAAATTAAATTAGCCACAGGTTAACTTCACTCAAGGTGTGGGAATACTTACAAGCTAAATTAATGCTCCTGAACTAATTTTCAACTGTCCCAGATAACATGCAATGGAATCATTTAATTTGTATCTTTTTTTGCAAAGATGTTAAAAACCTGTTATTTGCTTTGTCAATATAGTGTTAACTGATGTTGAAAAAAAAAAATATTGAAAGCAGAATAACATAAGGCTACAACATAAAATGAAGGGTTTTTAAAAAAAATTAAGAGGTTTAAATACTTTCGCAAGGCACTGTACTCAACTAGAATATATATACACACACACACACACTCACTGGCCACTATTAGGTACACCTTGCTAGTACCGGGTTGGACCCCCTCTTGCTTTCATAACTGCCTTAATTCTTTGTGGCATAGATTCAACAAGGTGTTGGAAACATTCCTCAATAGATTGATAGCCATTTGTCAGCTGCACATTCATTCGTTCACTCCACCACATCCCAAAGCTGCTCTATTGGATTGAGATCTGGTGACTGTAGAGGCCATTTGAGTAAAGTGAACTCATTGTCATGTTCAAGAAACCATTCTGAGATGATCTAAGCTTTGTGACATGGTGCATTCTGGTGGAAGTGGCGTTTAAACAACGCTTAATTTATTACTAAAGGGTCCAAAGTGTGCCAATAAAATATCCCCCACACCATTACACCACCAGCATCAGCCTCTGTTTCCTGTTCTTAGCTGAGTGGAGCAGCACCCGGTGTGGTCTTCTGCTGCTGTAGCCCATCTGCTTCAGGGTTCGACGTGTTGTGCATTCAGAGATGCTATTCTGTATACCTTGGTTGTAATGAATAGTTATTTGAGTTACCATTGCCTTTCTATCATCTCTAACCAGTCTGCCTATTCTCCTCTCATCAACAAGTCATTTTCGTCCACACAACTGCCGCTCACTGGATATTTTCTCTTTTTTTAACCATTCTCTGTTAACCCTGGAGATGGTTGTCCGTGAAAATCCCAGTAGATCAGCAGTTTTTGAAATACTCAGACCAGCCCGTCTGGCACCAACAATCATTTTACGTTCAAAGTTACTTTTCTTCCCAACTTTTCTATATATATATATATATATATATATATATATATATATATATATATATATTTTTTTTTTTTTTTTTTTTTTTTTTTTTTTTTAATAAATATTTTTTTCTAGTATATAAGTTACTGGAACAATTGCTAAAAATGTTAAAGCAGTATATTAAGTTAAACTCGTTAAGATCCTACAGTAGCTACTTTAGGTTATGTCAACTTTGTGTGCATAATTCATTACTTTTACAGCAATATAAATCACTTTTACATTTATTAATTCAGATTTGTATATAAATATTTTCCAACAGTTCCTTCCAGACCTTGAATTTTGGATATATATTCAGGTGCATATGTGTGCACACATGTATAGAATGACTGAAGAACACAAATCAGAAGTATCTGAAAAGCACAGTGGGTGCAATACTTTGACTTTTTCTCTCTTTTCTTCCTCAATTCCCTCTCTGTAGACACTCGAAGTGCTTCTCTCTGTCACACACATGCGTGCTTGGCAAGATTCTGTCAGAAATCCCAGCGGTGAACAGGGCAGGGCGCTGGGGAGGGTTTGAAGTTGTAATTAGCATTCATAGTCTGTTTGCTGTCAGACGGCCTGACTACCTTAAACATGCACAGCACACACATAAACACACACACTCTCTGCATTCAGGGCTTATTACAGGACACACACAACATGCAAATCTTTCCATTCTTACTCAGTACACATCCTAATGTTTATCAGACTCACACATATACACGCACAGAGGCTCAGAGCACAAGCCCTCTGACCGATCCACCAAACCATCATCTCTCTAAAGTGACTGACTAAACCACGCATGAACCGACAGCTGCTTCCCTGCTCCACGCCAAAAACACACTCATAGGAGACAGCCTGACAACACAGAAGCTGTATCACACACATAATAAATACTCTCACCATTACTCACCTACACATTTTTATCATCCCTTCAATAAATCGAGTCATGCACATAATGATAGTTGATGACTGGGGCAAAAATAAATGAAGGTTTGAGGAAAAAATGCCTAAAAAATTGCTCCAGAAACTTCTAAGGGCAAAATTCTCCTGTAATAAACGGTTAAATTCAATATATACTGTTATAGTTCATTCTAGGTGTATGTCAAATTAGAAAACTTGATCCTCATGAAATGTAAAAATATCATGAGGAGGTGCATCAAATTTACATATAAATGCCAATTATTCAACACAGACCGCAAGACAAACATCAAACTGTAGCTATGAACTGCTTAAATCATGCATTCTGGCAGATTTACTGAATAGAAACTGCCATTTGTGTATGCTTTTCCAAACTTTTTGTGTTGCTTTATAAAAGCCTACATGCAAAAGTGAAATAATAAATAGGTTTGTAACAAGTTTTCTGGTGCATGCATCCTGAAACAAAACAATACTCCACATCTCGGTGCTGCTTTTGGGATGCAACACCACGTTACTCATGTGCACAGTATTAATGCTGTAACCTGCTTACATTACAGCTAGGTTGAAAGTGTTTTTTAATAGATTAAAAATAGTTTTAGTAGTTGAAATAAAGCTGGAATAAAACAGAAGTTAAACAAATAAAAACACTTAAATGAAAATAAGAAAACAAATATCTGAAATTTAAATGACTAAAATGACTAAACCTAAAATAAATAATTCGAAATCTCACAAAAGTTACAAGAAAACCCTTAAACTAAAATGAAAACTGAATACTCACAATATTAACTTAAATGATGCTGATACTGATTCTTATTACACAGTACTTCCCATTTTTTAAATGTTTTTTTTTTCACAGTGTACTAAGTTAGAAGATCCCCTGCATCATTTACAGCATTAGATGTAGAAATGTATTTCATATGTATGCAATCTGGAATCAAACTGTGAGCTTGTAAATCAAAATAAAGACACACCATATACTGTACACAGCATGTAGAAAACAGTCAGTTCTCTCTCCATTGCTGCCTCCTATTTTTGATCAGTTTCAGCACTGAACATTTAAATTGAACAAGCATAACGATGAATATAACAAAATGAAAATGTATATCCTCCACATAATATTCCCATTTTTATTCAGAGTCTCTCAGATACATAGTACTAAACTACCAAGTACTAAAAGCCAAAGTGCCCTGAATTCATCTCAAGGTGTGTGTCATACATTTTTCAGAGTTCCAAACAAATGTATTCTGCTAAACTATGTGTACCTCTCTGATAACAGACATAATGAATGTGGCTCAAGTGGCATTTGACCACACCACCACGATGTCTGTGACACTCCGAAATGCATATCAGAGGATCTGTCATTAGCTACGTGTCAGGATCTATGTTGCTGAATTGCTGAACATCTTAATACTGGGAGATTAGTTTCAAACGGCTCTTCTGAAAAGAAAGAGATGTAATTTCCCCCAGGTTCATTGACAGGCAGGACGCACTGTATCAGATAATGAAATGTCAGCACAAATGGGCCGCATGTATGTGAGAAATGATATAAGCCATTCTGCAGTGTGTGTGTGTGTGTGTGTGTGTGTGTGTGTGTGTGTGGGTGGGTGGGTTCAAAGTCAGAGATAACCATGCAGAACGATATTGTTGACAGTATCTGATATTATAAACACTCTAGGTATGAATGAGAACAACATGGAGATTTATGCTTCTCTTGTTTTGTGTATATAAGGCAATGCATCAGCCATATCCCACCTCAACAGAGCACAACAAGCTGACCGGCTTTTCAGAGGCCTTGATTTCAGAAGCATTTTTCAAATTCATTTTCTCAGGGATTTCAAAAAACGTCAATGAAGAGCTCTAAGCCTCAAACAAAACCGGACAGCTTTGACATGGACTACAACACCTGATTCAAAGAAAAAAAACTTGGATGAAAGTGTTGGTGTTGACTCACTTATTTCTGCACATTAAACAGTAATAGAACATATTTCAACATCTAAAAAAAGATTACGTTATTCTCTGATGCATTACACTTTAAATCAAAATGTAATCAAACTAGAAAAAAACATGTGAAAGATTGTTTTTGCATTGAGTTGGAGAAGAAAAATAAGATGTTTGTGTCATGAAAACAGGAAGAAGCATTAGTATGCTCCAAGGTGACCAAGCTTCATTACAGCCGATGAAAAACAGGCAGCCAATGGATCAATAGTCTTCTGCTCTATCCAGCGGCAGGGCCTCTGCGGCCCACAGCAAGCCCGAGTTATGAGTGAGATGCTGAAATATCATTATTTCAAATGCCATACCTCCAGCCAACACTCAGACCCACCCCTTCATGGGCGGGAGCCATCATTTTAACGATTTGTTTTTCTTCTTATTTTTTTTCTGCGCTATTGGAAAATTCATCAAAATTGTTGAGTTCAGGCAAGGTGTAATTTATACAGGTTCACACCACAAGAGGTTTAAATCTGAGCAAGAAAAAGCTGTGTGAGCTGAATGAGCCAACAATGTAATGAGAGATGGCTCGCCACAGCCAGTCGTAATGTGAGTGAGGTGAAAACAGATATAATATTTTCAAGCTAAGTGGAAGGGACATAAAACAACTAATATTATAATTTATTTTATATACAGAACAGTATGGAGAAATTGTAACATACATAGGTACATACATAAAATCCAAAGGTCCTGCTTAAGTTTCAAAGGTGTTTGATCTCAAGTGTTTAAAAAAAAACAAAAAATAATAATAATAATAATTAATTAATTAAATAAAAAAATATAAAAAATAAGATACATACTTTTTAAATATTTAAATAAAATAAAATATTTACATGTTGATATTAGTATTGTAAGCATTTTTTTCCAACTGTTATGTAACACTATTTTAAGTAAAAAATAAAAAAAAATTAATGACATTTTCCATTAACATTCCTCTAGAAATACATATAAGTCCTTAAAACAAGACATGTAGTTAAGAAACAACAAAAGTCTCAAAATAAGTGCATTTGATCTTCCTGCATGTGAGATTTTTTCTTAAAAGAAGTGAAAATATCTGCCAGTGCAGTTTGACAAAATACAAACTTATTGAAGACAAATTCTCTGAAAACACATCCTCTGAGCAAGAGGAGGTTTAAAGGAGTTTTGTCTCCTATTTAACAAAAAATTGTGTATATATTTTTACATGCTGTTAAATAATGCCATCAAAAAAAGATCATATTAAGTTATTATTTCATAAATATTGATATTTTAATTGGACAAATAAGGATGTGTGTGATGATTTATAAAAACATTTTTAAATAATAGGATCATCGGTTGAAGTTGGTCACATGAAACTAAAACACAAAAAAATGTTTTTGTGGAAGAAACCTTGAGTAACATTTGTTTAAAATGAAAAATAATGGTAAAGTCTCTCCATGCACTATAGAGTAGACTAGCATTTGCAATTAGCTGGAGTGAAATCTGACTGAGGTTTAGTAAAAGGAGGCTCTCGACTTCAGGAATGGGAGTAATTGGCCTGTCATCGCGTTCAAGACCTGTGGCCCAATGAAACGGCCTTCACATGTGCCGGATTGCCGTAACAAGCTGTGGTCTAAGCGAATTAACCCTTTCCCCCACCTCCCAAATTTTAGAAGGTGGAGCAGGTGGTGTATGATGGATGGTGTTAGCCACAGTAATGGCTCATGACGCTGAGGGGGTTATCAGATTGTCTGATCTTTAGCTCGATGCACAGGTGTAGCCCAGACAGGAAAATGCAAGTCATAAATGTTTAGTATGAAGAGTGTTATAAACACACAGGTGATTCATCTTCTCTAATGATGTTCTTCTTTCCCTTCATTTGAAGACCAGCACCCACTACCTGCAGCGAGCTCTCCAGGTGACTGATTCAATCCAAACTACAGGTGGCTTTTCTAATTATGTCTCTATTTCTCTCCCCCGTCCTTCTGCTTTCTCCCAAGTTCACTGTTCTTTCCTCCTTTCCACCTGCTCCATCTACCCATGACCGTCTTAAACCCCATCTCACTCATTTCTTTCCCAATTCCCTCAGTCTATTATGTTGTTTTCCATTCCTCTCTCTATCAGGCCATCATTTCTGAATTATAGCTAAATAATCAAAAAAAAAAAAAAAGAACATTGTAATTTCCTCACCATGTCTTTCCAGCAAAACACAGGATATCTTTGGCAGAATGCCACAGCTTGTCTTCTTTTAAACAAGAAAAGTGAATTATTTATGTATTTCCATCACCAAAGCAGCACAATAAAAGTACCATGAACACATTTGACGTCATTCACTATAAATCTGGGGAGACATCTAAAGGCATTATTTTTGAACCAAAACAAGTGTGAATGAGTTTGGAGAGGCGCATTGGAGGGAAAGATTATTAGTGGTGTCTTTTTCTTCACACAAAGCTTTCACTTGACTTCCGAAGACTTGGAATAAAGCTCACAAGCTTTGTTCATATGTACATGAACTTTTTGTTTATTTTATTTATTTATTTTTATTTTATTTTTGGTAATTTGCAAGTATACGTTTCTATTAAGTTAAGGATCATATCTTTCTGAAGTGCTCCTTTAAAGACAGTCTGAAAGAATGAATGAACAAACCAAATGAATGAACAAATGAGTGAATTAACCAAATGATTGAATGAACCAAATGAATTCATGAAAGAATGAACCAAACAATTAGAATGAATGAATGAGTGAATCAAATGAATGAACCAACTAATTATTTGAAACAAATGAACAAAAAGAATGAATGAATGAACCAAACAAACAGAATGTATGAACCAAATTAATCAACGAACCATCCAAATAGAGTGAATGAACCGAATGTTGACCCGAATGAACGAACAAACAAACAAACAAAAAAATGACTGAATGAACCATTTGAATGAATGAATGAATGAATTAATTAATTAATTAATGTATGGGATGACATGAGGTTGAGATTTAAAAGTGATCATATTTTTCTGAACTGTTCCTTAAATGAATGAACCAAAGATGATGAATTAATCTACTAAATAAAAAAGAAGAATAAATGTACCAAATGAATTAATCGAATGAATGAATGAATGAATGACTGCGACAAATGCAAAGGAAATGAATAATATCCAGAATGAATGACTCTGAAATCGCCTTTCCTGCTGACGTAATTTGGCCCTTAGAGATAAAATTAATCTGCAATATAATAATTATTTTTTGTTAAATGTGGTAAAACTGGCAATTCACGTTCAAAACATGTTTCTCTTTCAGTAAAAGATGGGCTCCAAATCTCTACTGTCCTGAACTGCAAATTTGGGTGAGGAAAAAGCTGAATCAGACAGTGCTTTATTATGCCAGCTGATGCTGTTTCATATATAGTGTGCATGATCTGAAGTCTGCACAAGAGCTGCTCCACATTCAAGCTTGCTTCAGATAATTATATTGATCTAATGTGTGTCTAATTCAAGCTTCTGACTTGAGGAGGAGTGAGCAAACAGCAATATGTGGAGAAAAAGAGAGATCTGTCACAGACACACATACAAAAAAGTATGTGTATAAGGGCAATCAAGCGTGAGCTGCTTATCCAAGTGTGACTAAAAAGAAAAGCAAGCATTATAAACCCTTGAGGTACTACTATAGACTGGAATAAATCATTGGTTATCCACACAAATGTATACACAATTTACGTGAATGTGCTTGTCAGAAGCAGAAACAATGACACTTATGTACTTGGAAACCTCATCAAAAAAAACTCATGACACATAGATTTATTCAGAGTAAAGACATTAAACAAACACTGGCGTTGCAAATATGTACTTTTATAATGGAAAACAACTCTAAACATTTTGCAACAATGCTAACACCCCAAGACAGCAATGCTTCTAATTTTGTGCCTTTTAGAACAAACCAACTTCCAACAATCTGCAGATGGCATTTTAATCATAAAAATGTCCAACTTTCTACTTGGACAACTGCAATTAAAATGCAACTTGAAGTCCAATTTTTAACATGGCGGCACTCCAAGTTAATGATAAACATTCACCTGAAGTGAATACAAGGCAAACCTAGCCAAAGCTCCTACTTGACCTGAAAATAGAACTTGTTTAACAAGACTTTTGTCAATAAACTACTACAAAGCTAACACAAGAGATGTCATTATGATGATATTATATTACCATTGTGGAACCAAAGGAAATGTAAGAAGTTAATAACTACTCACTATTAAAGGTCCCGTTCTTCGTGATCCCATGTTTTAAAATTTAGATAGTGTGTAGTGTTGTTGTTAGAGTATAAATAATATCTGTAAAATTCTAAAGCTCAAAGTTCAATGCCAAGCGAGACATTTTATTTAACAGAATTCGCCTACATCGAACAACCAGTTTGGACTACATCCCTCTAGTTCCTGCAGTAATGACGTCACTAAAACAGTGTTGACTAACCTCCGCCCACAGGAATACACAAAAACGGGGGCGTGGTCTGGTTGCGCTCCGACGGAGGAAGAGCTGCATTTGTGTTTGTCGCCATGTCGTCGAAACGCTGTTATTTTCATCTCTGAGTCCAATCATCTTTGTTTGGGCTTCCCAGGGACGCTGTACTTGGAGATTAATGGTTACAATTTATGTTTAACTCGGTTCCCGAAAATTATAATCTACATGTAAAACTATGTGCAGCACATTTTGCTGAGGACAGCTTCCTCAATCTGAATCAGTTTAATGCCGGATTCGCACAAAGATTATTCTTGAAAGATGGAGCAGTTCCCTCTTTGCCTGGAGAAGGCGTTGTTTATGGACCACAACCGGTAAGTGTATTTTATTATTTAAGTTGGTGCGTTTAACAGTTTTCTGTAACTTATTACACAAAGGGCAACGCTGTTTAGCTTTGGTAGGGCTGTGCAAAAAAATCGAATGCGATTTTCATGCGCATCTCGCCAGTAAAAACGCTCCTGTGATTATAAGTACATCTCCAGCACATGCTCCTGCCCACTTGCTTCTCAAAACAATCGCGTTTCCAGGAGGGCAGCCTGCGCTCAGCTGCTGTCAAATCACAACACAGGAACCGCTGGCCCAATCACAACTCGTTACGTATTTCTGAAGGAGGGACTTTATAGAACAAGGAAGTCATCAGCCTGTTTTTATGACAGTGAAAACAGCGGTGAATAGGTGAATTGTGTGAAAAATACTGTTTTTTTACACGCGAAACATGAACACATGTTATATTGCACACTGTAAACGAAAAACGGGACCTTTAACAGATAAAATGCAGAAACAGAGCCAGAGTTCCTACTTTATTTAAAAAAAGAATTGCTCAGCTAATGAAAATGTTAGGAGACTGATTTGTTGAATGAATCAAATTAAATAATGAATGTACCAAATTGAATGAATGAACGAATGAATGAATTAATTAATTAAATGTAGCCTAAGAAATAAAACAAATCAATCAATCAATCAATGACTAAAAGAAATGAACCCAATTGAATGAATGAATGAATGAATGAACCAACTGAAATGAATGTAACCTACCAAATTAAATCAACCAAACTGAATGAATCAATTAATCAATAAATGAATTGAATAAAATTAATGAATGAATAAATGTAATTAACCAAATAGAATGAATGAATGAATGAATGAATGAATCATATGAAATGAATGAATGACTAAAGGAAAAGAAACAAAATTAATGAATGAATAAATGAATGAATTGAATGAATGAATAAATGAATGAATTAAATGAATGAAAGTACCTACTGAAATGAACCAAACTGAATGAATGAATGAATGAATTATTATTATTATTATTATTATTACTATTATTATTACATTTCATACATGACATGAAAAAACTTTGTTATTTTAGTAGCAAACATTTAGTTCTTTGTTGATAATCAAACCATGGCACAGCTAATGTAACTAGCCACTGCTTTTGGTTTTTTTGACTTGTCAAGTCTTCTCGTTTTTTAGTCTTCTTACATAACCATCTGACCGTTTTACAGTCAGATTTTTCCAAGTAGCCTAATTTGGCATAACCTGACCAGAATATACTGAAAAGTGAACTTTACACCAACAGTCTAAGTCTGGCTCTGTGAAACTAAGTGATGACTCACTCCAGTCAAACTTTAGAGCCAATCAGACTCTCGACGCTCACTCTAATGACACTGAGGATTGGCTAGTGGCATTTAGCATCGCTGTGGATTAGCGGCAGTGTGAGTGCAAGTGTCTGAAGGTGAGTGGGATCGTCCTCATCAGGGACGAAGTTAAGCACTGTCTCCCTGATAAATAAAACACATTCATTATGGCAGCTCTGCTAATGGCCTGAGAGATGAAGGAGTGAGATGGGGCCGAGACGAGCAATGATTACTTTCGGTTATAGGAACAAGGTCGATGGCCGCCTCCTCTTTCTCTCGCTCTCTTTCCTTCGACTTAATGTTTTGTTCTTTGCTACTCACATGAATGAACATGTTCAAGCGCACAGGGATTTTGGCGATTCTCTCTGAACTGGATTGTAAGCCCTTTAACACCATCCAATATCCCCATTTTCTTCTTTAATCCCTCATTCCTCCCCTCACTGCTCCTCTTGCCTCCTCAAATGGTCTCCTTTCCTTTCTAAAAATAAAGACCTGTGACAGTAATGTGTGGAAATGATGAGCAAAAAACCATCTTACATGTTCAGGTCGACGAGTAAGAAGAAAATACATTGACCTTGGTTTATTGATATACAGTATAAATGTTTCTTCAGCTTGGGACACTTATGTACCAGGTGTTGATTTATTGATTATGTTTTCATTTCATTAAATCTGTCCCGCAAACAGCGACTTTATATTTATTATAGATTTGATTGTTTTTGTATTTATTGTATTTATTGATTTATCCTTTTTAAAAATCTAAAGGACAATTAAAAAATTAAACCACAATTTAAAAAAGGAAGACAACAGTGTCAGTGAAGAGCTTGATATGATATGAAAATAAATAAAAAAAATCTTTTGACATTATTGTGTGTCAATTCCAACCAAGTTTTACATTAAATATTAAAAAAAAATGATTAAATATATAATTTAATTGTGTGTTTTCCAGCACATAAGATGAAATAAAATATAAAATATGCCTAGATAAGAAAATTATATGAAATAAGTCTCAGCAAGACAGTTTGGTCCACCTATAATAATAATAATAATAATAATAATAATTAACCTGTGTATAAAAACAAGTATTTGTAAAATATTATTAATGTTGCTGTTAAGATATTAATTAATGTAAGTGTTGTCAAATTTTTAATCATGATTAATCGCATCCAAAATAAGTTATGTAATATATGTGTGTATACTGTGTACTATTTAATATTATTTTATAAATATACACAGATATAGTACATATTTTGAAAATATTTACATGTATATATTTATATTTATATAATTTATATAAAATAGAAATATGTTTAATATAGAAATATAAAAAAAATCTTAAACATACACATGCATGTGTATTTATATATACATGATAAATATACACAGTATATTACGTTAACAAAAACTTTTTTTTGGATGTGATTAATCGCAATTAATCATTTGACAGCACTAATTAATATGTTATCAATGTTGTTGTTACTATTATTATTCGCTTGTATATAAATAAAAGTTTCTGTAAAATATTATCAATGTCATTATTAATAGTAGTAGTAGTATTAACTTGCGAGTAAGTGAGTGAATGAACAAATAAGTAAATAAATAAATAAAAACAAATGTCCTAGGGGTGTAACGATACGCGTATTTGTATTGAACCGTTCGGTCCATAATGCGTACCGCGTACCGAACCGAAAGCCTTGTACCGAACGGTTCGTTGGACTAATTAATTATATTTGGAAAATAAATAAAAAAATTTGAAAAATAATGATATGCGTTCAACAAGGTAGCCCAATAACCCAAACGACGTAACAGGCAACGCCTCTGACACCCCCGAAGAAGAAAAAAACACCAACTTATATGTTTATGTTAGGCTACTCAGTCAGGCGCTCGCTCACTCAGTAATACACGCTGAAGGCTCGTTGCAAAATGGCCAATGCGTTTAACAGACCAGAAATAGAAGATCCTCCAATAACCAACAGGTCTGGTGTTTGGGTGCACTTTGGATTCCCTGTAAGCTATAATGTGGAAAACGTAGGTTTTAAGAACATGCTTAAGGCGGGCGTACACGGTGCGATTTTTGCTGTCGTACGAGTTCGCATGCGATTTTTTTCAATCGTGTGGAAATCGCGTATGCTCATATGGTCGCGGCTCGTATCATTTGCGATGAATTACGAGCCAAGCAGAGTGGCTTACGAGCACTTCCCGACCTCCCGATCATTTTTAAACATGTCTAAAAAGTTTGTGAGCTATCGGTTTGAATTCGTGATGTGTGCACGGTTGAACGAGCCGATTTGTTGATTTATCTGAAGTTGACCAATCACGAACTAGGAAAACCACAGAAGAAGAAAGATGAAGACGGCAGCGCCACGGCAAATGTGGACTATTGACCAGGAGGATAAACTCGATGAAGTCTGACAGGAACAGCGAGCGCTGTATGATGTTTCTAGCAACGTGTTCCAATGCCTTTTAAGTTCTCTCTCTCTCTCACACACACATATGTAGCTTACAGGGACTCTCCATAGACCTAACGGTATTCTATACTGTATATCCCCATACACTACCTCTATCTATCATGGAAAATGCATGTTTAAAATTTCTATTAAACACCGTATAGTATTTTTTTAAGCCATTTGGTTTACGAGGGCACAGGAATTGTCCTCACAAATCAAGTTTACATTGTAATACATATTTCAGATATTTATAAATCATATACAAGAACACACACACACACAGGGTGACCAAACGTCCCGGTTTCCGACTGCTGAAAAATAACCTGTACGTGTAGGAAACAGTCACGGCTCGTATCAATATTTTATATGCAGTTATGAGAGAGGGAGAGCAGTTATATTAGGCGCGTTCGACTTGAAGCAGCGCTGCACAGAATGATCACCTGTATGACATCAAAGTACCGCGAGAGCGATTCGAATGCATTGGATATGTGTGCTCTCTTATCGCTCTCGCGGTACTTTAATGTCATACAGTGATCCTTCTGTGCGTGCAGCGGTGCTTCAAGTCGAACGCGTCTATCAACTTCGTGCGATTGCTTCTGGAATTTGCAGGTTGTAAAATCATGTCGTATATCATCTCGTCTGTACGATTTTCAGATAAACTCACTCGTGCCGTGTGCGTGGACATACGATCTTCCGACCATCCGAATTCGCACCGTGTACGCCCGCCTTTAATGTAATTGAGCCCCGTTACAATATTCCTTCACGAGCACATTTCAGACAGACCGTAATTCCTGATTTGTTCCAAAAAACATAAGCCCTATAGAGAACCAATTGAGTAAAAACACACTCAATATAAAGAGTTATAGAGTTCCATATAAAAAGTTACATCTTTGTATTTGTTCATAACTACTACAAGAATATAACATTTTCATTTTTTTTTTATAAGGAGCTGTTTTTGTTTTATACAGTATGCTGCTAAGAAAACACCATAGAAGATGGGTAAAGAATAGCTCCATCATTGTACAATGTAAAAAAAAAAAACATACTTTGTTAGTTTTAATAAATAAAACATTTTTTAAAAATCAAGGAAATTTATCTGCCAATTTTTTCTTTTTGCTGTATCTAAAACGTACTTAACCGTACCGAACCGAACCGTGACACCAGTGTATCGTATCGAACCGAACCGTGTATTTTGTGAACCGTTACACCCCTAATGTACAGTGTGTATATATATATATATATATATATATATATATATATATATATATATATATATATATATATATATATATATATATATAATTTTTTTTGCAAACATGGAAGTAAAAAAAAGACATGGTAATTTCATACTACCTTTTTGTTAGTGTGAAGTAGTGCTTTATGTGCCTTTTAGTGTTTTTTGCTGTCCTTTAATTTCCCTCCATGTTTGAAAGGCAATTAGCCATAACCGTGAGCCAGGCTGACGCAAAGAGAGGTTGTGGGTGATGTAGTTTATCTGATAGTGAGTGCCATATGGCACTGAGAATCAAAGCCAGTGGAGCACAACCCTGTCAGAGTGACACAAGGAGAATCATAACCTGTCAGGAGACTTTCAGAGCCGAATAAACAAGGTTTGATCGGGCCCAGAGTCCAGGCGGCCCTGACACACACAGACACGCTCCGGCATCACTCTGCTTGGAATGAAAATAACCCATTACGGAAAGGAAAAAAGATACAAAGGAACTCAGAAAGGATTTTGCAAGTTTTTCCTGTCGTGTCACAAGCATGAGTTTGAAAACAGTGCAGGAAAGGACACCTCAGAGTTTACTGTCATATCTCTCCTCTTGGCTTTATGTGAAGTGAGTGTGTTGACAGACTCTGCATAAGCAAACACGCAGTCACACCGGAGTCATGCAGTCAGAGCTGTCAGAGAGCCAGTGACAGCAGACAGAAAGCATGCGTAAGGACACCATGACACTGATGAGGTGCTAATTGAAAAACATACACGGGGAGTGTGCTTACCCACGAGAGGAGAGAAACGACAACACAAGAACAACAGTGCATTGCCCTTCAACTTACTGTATATAGATTCACAGAGTCACTGACAGATGACATGATGCCTTACTGAGAGTCATTACAATGGCTGAAAAACTGGATGTTAATGCATTAAAACTTGTTGGAAAACTTGTGAATATTTGATTGTTGTTGTTGTTATTATTAAGTAATTTGCATAAATGTCCAATTATTTATCATTTGTTTATTAATAAATAATATTAATATAAATAACTATAATCACTGCTGTTGTTATAATAAATATTTTGAATGATTATATGAAAATGTAAATATAATATATAATAATATTATATATAATAAGAAATTTAGTATTTTTATATAATCATGCACACTTTTATCATTTTGATAAACAAAAACTATTGTAATTAATCAAATTTAATGCAAAATTATTCATAAATTTGATTAATACAAATGCAAAATTATTATTATTGTCATCACCGTGATCATCAATACAGTTTTGTATATGCACGTATTATTGTTAGTATTAGTATTAATATTATGCATTTGCATACAATTGTGCAAATTATTTATCATTTTGATTAATAAATAATATTAATATAATGTTGCTGTTATAATAAAAATGTTTGCATGATTATATGCAAATGTAAATAATGATAAGAATAATGAATCATGCAAAATGTATACATTTGATTAATATAAATGCAAAATTATTATCGTTGTTGTCATCATCAGTACAATTTTGTATTTGCATAAAATCATGCAAAGATATTATTAATTTTTATTATTGATTACAAATAAAATGTACCATCTGATTATATGCTACACAATTTATTTCCCTAAATAAATGCATACACCATAAAAGTGGTTCATGACTTTCTCCTGTTTTAATGAACTATTTTTAAAGTACAGATCAAACAGCTCTGCTTCCAAAAAGACAACAAAAACAACATCGGTATGATTAAGGTAACTTTTGAGACAGATTAAATGCAGAATAATTTTCATCTTCCTCACATATTGTTCTGAGAGCCGGATCCAACTGGTTCGAGCCAGCACTTAAAGAAATGTTCCCTCAGGCAATGCCTATTCCTTTAATCCATCACCCTCCTCATTCTCACATGACCCAGATGAGCACAGTTGACTGCCTTCAACACTTCCGCCTAACACCATTTGATTTTACTATGCTTTAGAATGGGGGGGGGGGCACAGGTCAGGATGGGGCTCAAGGAATTAAAGACTGTAGAAGTTTCTGGGAATTATTTGTGAATATTCTTTGCCCGCTTCCAATCTAATATACATAGCTTCCCACTGATTTACCACAAAAAGTGCACTTAAATTATTACAGTTGAACACCCTAAACAAACGCTTAAAATGTGAGAAGTTATTTTAAGAAGCCAACGCTAACATGATTCAACTAAAATGTTATACTATGTGAAAAACACTGGTACAATTTAGCATGTCGCTATGTGTTTTCCAGGGTATAAATAAACAATGTATTCATTTTATGCTGGTCTCTGAAAATCAGGCCATCACAAGAAATCAAAATAGCCAATTACATCCAAACCCAAACGCCAGACAAGCCAATTAGAGCACACATCCCATATAACAATCGGCCAATTGCAGAGTGTGACCCACGCACCAGCTAACCAGTTAAAGCAGCTGACTCAGACATTCAGCAATTAACACACAAATCATACTGACCGTCCAATTACAGCATACCTCCCACATATTTATTAACCAATTTAGAGCAAGTCCCATAGAACCCTGCTTGTATTGTATTAAATAGACCTACTGAGGTATATTGTAATTAAATAGACCATCTGGAATTAGAGCGCATTTACAGACATACACAAAAACACATTGATTAAAGCATTGACAGTCAAAGCAATAACTGCCGAAAGCCAATATAACCCATTTCGGATGTGTGGACTTCTCCAGTATGTGAGTGGGCTGGATAATTGATCCCTTCGGAAGCCAAGAGGACGAGGTAGAAACAGAGAATTAGACAGCACACCTGTAGTCGAAGGAGAACGTGTCACCCAAAAGCGAAGGCTGGAGACAGCAGGAACTACATGCAATCCTACCATCCTGTCTTTTAATCTAGCTACAAAATTCACAATGTGGTCTCTCTCGCACCAAAACCCCTCAGCTCTATCCACACACTGCTATAAACAACATTTTTAGATGTCAATAAGCTTACAAGGCCATCAGATTTCACTCTGAATAATGCTGTCCAGGATTCCTCTCTGCATTCACAACCGCTGCGTTGGTCAAAGGTGGACATACAACTTGTATTCAGAGAATTAATGAACCCATTTGTAAAAGTAGGTATGAAACAAAATAGTAGAGGCCATGATTATGATTGTCAAGCAGTTTCTTGGAAACATGGCAGTAATTATCCATACTCTTTTGCAGTTATTTATTGAAAACCACTGGCTGCAAAGACAGTATTTTAAGGCCTCATAGCAGTGCAAACAGGAAGGCTGCTGCTCCTAAAAGCATTTTATAAGGAAAGCACAATTTCAGAAAACACTTCAACATTTACACACTGTTAAAAAAAAAAAAGTTCACCTAACCTAACTCAAAAAATAAGGCAACCTATCGCGGCCAAGTTATCAAATATTGCTCGAATAGCAACCAACAACTTAAAAACTTTAGTTCAATATAATGAAAAAAATTCAGTCTGTTGCTGTATCTGCCTATTAAAGGGAAAAAGTAGGGAAGGAAATACTATGGAAGTCAATGGGGACCACTGACTGTTTGATTATCAGCATTCTTCAAAATATCTTCTTTTATGTTCAACATTTTGGAATGACATGAGGGTGAGTAAATCATGACAACATTTTCATTTTGGGGTGAACTATCCCTTTAAAACTAAATGTAAACATTTATGCCGATAGACAAATGTATTAAATCCAGAAGTTCCACATATAGCTCAAAACACGATTCTCAAACATGGAGAGGAGCAACACATTTTATTTCAGTAAAAATCTGAACTCTGTTCCATTTGACAGCTTATTGACAAATGACAACAGCAGCAGCATAAATGAAGTCAGTAAATTCTAGAACAATGATAACTGACAAGTTTCTTTTTTACATGTGTTAGTAAAAACCAGAGGTGGAAAGTAACGAATTACATTTACTCGCGTTACTGTAATTGAGTAGCTTTTTTGTGTACTAATACTTTTTAAAGTAATTTTTTAAATCTGTAATTTTACTTTTACTTAAGTATATTTTGTTTGAAGTATTGTACTTCGCTACATTTTAAAACACATTAATTACTGAGTAAAAAAGAAAAAAAAAAATCGCTCCCTAGAAACTACGGCAGTAAATAATGTGCAGGAGGGCAAACTGGCGCTAAAATCACAAGAAAGATGCAGACGGTCAAAACAGGCGTTAGTGGTGCAGACACCGCTGAAAACGAAACCCCGTCATATTCTGTAGTTGAACTCGAAGGAAATGAAGTGAACCCTGGCCATATGTATGCTCTATTATGCAGTGTAAGCTGTACTTGCCTAGGAAGACCAAACTAGCAGCTTATAAAATCTCGACAAGACATCAACCCTTCGCAAGAATGTAGAGGTAAGCTAAATAATTGCATCGTTGCATTGGTGGTTAAAATGAAGCTTTGACATTTTAGCAAGAGGTTTTGCACAAATTAGCTAAAAAGACAGTGGTGAGGAGTGTGCTATTTTTGTTTTAATGATGTGCACGCGCATTTATAGTGCGTTCTTTCACTGTGTGATTCAGTCTCCTAAAATGCATTTAGCATGATCACAAAATTGAAGATATAGGGGCAAAAAATTCACATATTTATATAATTTCATCTATTAAATCAAAATCACACAAAGAATGCCATCTTTTCCTCCAAAAATCATCATGAATATATCCATACATATATATATCAGTTCAGTAGACAAGTTAATTAAGACACTTGCGTTTTAGACACCATATTGCCTTTTTTAGCTCTATTTCTACAACAGAAAATAATTCCAAACACAGCCACCAAACCACAGTTTTGCGTCTCTGAGCAACGTGACAGTGATTCGTTCCTGAATGAATCAACCGTTTAAATGATTCGGTTCAATCGCAATGACTCACTTATTAACAGTGACTTGCTGACACATACTGGCCATTTTAATTTCACATTTAAAGTATCTTTTGATTTTTTTAAATAATTAATTTCTTATCATTTCAAATGATTATTCAACATTTTATGTCGTGTATATCAAAACATTATTCATGCATTTGTAACTGCAGGTTAAATGCATTCTTGTCCTGCACTAAACAGTGTAATACATCTAAATGCCACTTCCAATGAATCTTCTTCATTTCCTCTGCATTAAAAGATGAGTTTGTTGATACTGATTTGCCTGGTAACAGCCCAAATGTTTTATTATTCTAAATTACTGATTCCTTTAATTAAAAACAACTAGTTTGAGATTAATAGACCTATCCCAGGGGTGTCAAACTCAGTTCCTGGAGGGCCGTAGCCCTGCAGAGTTTAGTTCTAACCCTGCTCCAGCACACATATCATGTAGTTTTCAAATAAACCTAAATGATTAGATTAGCTGGATCAGGTGTGTTTAATTAGGGTTATATCTAAAATGTGCAGGACTGTGGCCCTCCAGGAACTGAGTTTGACACCCCTTGGCCTGTCCCAATTTTGACTCCCTTCCACTGTTAAAATGTAACTAAGTAATTTTTACTCTGAGTAAATTTTAAATGAGCTACTTTTTACTTTTACTTGAGTACATTTTTAGACTGGTACTTTTACTTGTACTTAAGTAAAATTTCATTATTGTAATGGTACTTTTACTTGAGTAGAATATTTTTGTACTCTTTCCACCTCTGGTAAAAACTTTTTCAAAAGTTGGCTTTTTTACAGTGCAGTCAAAAAAGAAAAATCCAAAATGACTGACAAGCTTAACAATATATTTTAAAAAATTAATTCAACACTGAAATATAGTGATTAATATAGTTTAGATTAAATAAAGTTGGATTTGTTTGTATTGTACATTATTTGTTTTTAATTCTTGTTACGCCACAGATATGAGGTAAACAGAATTGCAATCCTCTATATGTCCTTTAGGCCTACATATAGTAGAACTGACCAAGTTTGCTTTGACTTTGATAATTTTACGCAGTATTTGTGTGTGCTGTTTATTTTTTATGGAGTATAATGCCAGTAGCTTGGCAACATCCTAACATGTTAACAACTATTGAAATCTTGTCCATAAGTGCTATCTGATGGCACACACATATCAATTAAAAACACAATTTTTATTGCCTAAATTTGTTATCTAGGATAGATCTGCTGCCTGTATTAGCCACTCACAATGCTGTCTTAGAATATAGCTGCCTATGTAGGCAGCTCACTAGGTTTTGAAGCTACTATGGTAAATCTTTAGTGTTAATGATGTGCAGTTTTTGTCAGACAGATTCCCGTTTCTGCCCACTCAGAATCAGAAGGATCTCTTCCTATATTTCTGTTCTTGTCAGAATGCTCCTGCTTTATAAATTCTCTATAAATTATTGAACATTGCATTCAAAAAGAGCTAGCATCAGAGTAAGGGCAGGTACCCTCACGAGCAGTCTTCATCTTTAAAAAAATATAAATGAAAGCTTCAAAGTGTCCACCCCTTTATTATCGGCTCTAGGAGCAGGGTGAACCTTCACAGATGGATTTCGGGTCAGGCCTCATTGTTCATGCAGACATAGAAGGCATGTCTGGCTCTCCTGCTGAGATACTGGCCTATTGAGGTGCTCTAGATGCTGTGGGGTCTCTTATCCAAGACCACATCTTGAACCCTGCAACAGGAGGGACTCATGCTGGGTGTGAAATAGTGCAGAGTGTCAGGGTCGTCCTCATACAATAATTATCAAAATTCTCCCTGATAGCAGCAGCTCAGGGATAAACATGATGATCTGTTTGAAGTACGACTGCAAGTTCTTTTAGGGGTATCATTTGAAGACCAAAACTTAAAGATATATGGATTGGGAGAGAGTGAGGGACAGACAGATGAATCAAATAGATGACCAGCCAGACAAGACAGAAAGATAGATGGATAGACAGACAGACAGACAGTTGGACAGAAAGACAACAGACAGACAGGCAGACAAAACAATACATAGATGGATCGATAAAGAGACGGAGAAACAGGCTAGAGCCCTGCACACACCTAAGGTTTAGGGCCTAGCCCAACCCTGGCCCGTGACACTCAAGCCCTAGCCCAGCCCTTGTCCGACACCTTATCAGAATTACCGGCCCGAGCCCGTCTTTTTTGCATTTTTTTGTTCGTTAAATATAATATTTTTTTTAAAGTAAAGACCAAAGGGGTCAGCAACAGTGAGCGTACTATATGTTTGATCAATTTAGCCTTCTCAAATCATCATGACTTGCCTAAAATAAAATCTATAGATGTAAAATAGTTCAAGCTTATAACAATGTTTAAATGTAAAACCTAGATAAATGTGTGCTATATCCAATTGTTTGTGCGGAGAGGCTTTGCAGGACATGGAGGTGCCAGCACGATCACTTGCATTTTTTTTTTCGGTACATAACTGCAAAAGTAACGGCAAAGGGTCTACTTTTATTTGTGTGCACTCACAATATAAACAAAACGTTGTGCTTTTATAAAATAAAGAAAACAAACAAGATGCACTTTCTACCATCTCGTCTTGAACAGGAGTACAAAAATGAACCGAAACTCAATGAATGCATGCCTCACAGACATGATATATATATATATCTATAGAAAGATTTCAATTACTACTTAACAAAATAAAACAAATCAAAAACAAAAACTCTTTCATTATAATCATAATCCATAAGATACACATCTCTCTAAAGGCTTGGCAACTTCATTCTTGCGACACAGACTCAGAAAACACTAGTTTATTAGTAAATAATTCAAACATCTCCTTACTATTACCCCTGTCACATATATGGTAATTACTTTTGCCAGTGCTTTGCAGGAAGCTTAAGCCTATTATGTGTATTTGAATGCAGAACTGTTCAGCTGCACTGACGGCACGCTACTGCTGCTGCGGGACACTAAACACTGTAGAGCCGCTCTTGACAGTCGCGGTAGCACGGTCTCGTGTTGTTTCCCACAGTGAGGCAATTTTTTTCATCTCTAATTAATGGATGTCTTAAATATAAAAATAAGGAGAAGCCTAAAACGGGCCCGTGAAAATTGTCCCAAAGCCCGGCTCAAGGGGCATAAAAAATCCGGGGCCCTTCGGGCCGGAGCTGAAATGCTGGACTCTAAAACAGGTAACTACAGATGGATAAAAAAATGTATGTTTTCTTGTTGTTTATCCATACAAATAAATAAACAACCAGAAAGACAGACAAAGAAAGAGACAGTCAGATGGACAAACAGACAGATGAATAGAGACACATGCCCATACGGATAGAGACAGATGGATAGACATATATATGGGCAGGAAATATGACATTACAAATTAGCTATTTGCTATTATTCAGAGCTGTAAGAAAGAACTAAAAAAAGCATATACTAGAGGTGTGTGTGTGTGTGTGTGTGAGAGAGAGAGAGAGAGAGAGAGAGAGAGAGAGTGCTCTGCTCGAGAAAAAATACAATGTTGTATACAAATACAATCCTTCTTTCTTTTTTCCACTTTGTCAGATGCAGTTTGGCTGCTATTGAGCCCATGTACAGTCACTGGCAGCCTTGCATATCGATCTCGGAGCGCAACAGCAACCAAAGGGTGCTTATTTAATCTAATCAGCCTGGTAAATATGGCATATCTGTGGCTGTGGATGCTTCCACTGTGCTGTTTTTCAGCATGAATAATGGAGCAGATTGGACCAGAGGAAAGCAAATATCTCAATGGAGCCAGTCTGTGTATATGTATGCACCAGCAAGTGATTGACTCCTATGGTGGTCCAGCGGGGCCAATTACAGCTGTGAATGTGAGAGGTTTTAGGAAGGCAGTGTTTGAGCTAAAGCCCTCAATCACTGTATCCTTTAAGAAACTGAAGCAAAGAGTTTAAATCACAAATGCATTGTACATACACAAATGCGAGAGAAAACTCTCCATTTTGTGTACAGTTGTTAGCTGGCCAAATTTTCATTACCTTTTCCGGATAAAAACATAAAAAAAATAAAATTTGATATGTAACTGCATACTTTACATTGAGGTGTGCCTACATATAGACAGTTTGCATATTGTTGCATTGTATGAGTTTATATATAACTGTAAAGACATTTCAGATTTCCCTCAATAAAATGTACATAATTAATTAATTAATATTAAGATTAATGAATACTAATGAATTAATAAAAATAATTAGAATATTAATAATAAGAAGAAGAATTAAATAAAAAATAGAATTAAAAAAAAGAATAAAAACTGCTATGCAACTTCTGTTGAGGGGAAGTTTGCTGCTGACTGTATTTAATTTCAATAAAAACTAAATAAAAACTATTCAGAAACAACAGTTAAACACATACACACTCTCAAAACTATACCACTGAACTGACCATCCAGTGGTGTGGATCTTTCAGCCATTATGTCATGGACTCCAGAAAGTGTACTGTACATTGTGCATGTTGGCTGTAATGCATCTGAATTTGCCTGACTCGTTACTGTACACCTGAGACACACACCAGTGCAGGATACACTCACAGCCGTAATTAAGTCTGGAGCTGTGAGAGAGAGTAACATGAGCAAGAGAGAGAGATGGAGAGAGAGGTCAAGGTTTCTAAACATAGTCCAGCGTGTCTATAAGAATGGTTGCTCATGCCCACAAGGGACACCGAGTTCTTAATGAGAGTGTGTGTGTGTGTGTGTGTGTGTGTGTGTGTGTGTGTGTGTGTGTGTGTGTGTGTGTGTGTGTGTGTGTGTGTGTGTGTGTGTTAGAGTGCTCTGCTCGAGAAAAAATACAATGTTGAATCCAAGGCTCTCAAACAGGCTTTTACAGGTCTTAGTATTATCAAAAGTATCACTAAGTTTCTCATCAAACCTAGTATTTTAGACCATTGAGATGTCACTGTGGGAAGTGATATTGAGTGCAACGGCAGAAATAGAAACGAATAAAAAGTCCTGTTGCTTATAATGGCTAGTTACGACAAAACCTCCAAAACTAGAAATGGCTTTAGGACACGGTGTAAGAGAGTTGTCATCAGTCAGACATTGATCAAACAATCTAGCACTGTAAACACGCTTCAGTAATGAGAAGCTCTAATGTGCATCCAGTTTCTACATCCCCGCAGCATTATTAGTTTCCATTTTTCAACAGAAACACGAGATAGGAGCCAACAAACAACCGCAGAGATGATTCATGAGGATATATCAAGTGTTTACTGACTCAGAAAAGCAGTTTTCACTTCTTCACAAAGTAATGAGCTGATCCTTAACTGTAATGAGCTTCACTTGATCACTATCATGACAGCGGATCTATAAATACTTGGTGGAATTGGAAAGCACGTGTTGGGGAGCACCTTCTTGGCCGTAATCAGATTGGAAGCCAATCATTGCAGTCTACAGGAATCTGCGCATGTCCTCCATGTTCAAATTATCCTCCAGTCAGAGAGTTTTTTTGTTTAGTTTTTTTAATCTTACAAGTTTGACAAAATGCTTTGGATAATAGTGTCTGCTAAATACACAAATACAATAAAGTTTAGCTTTTTTTCTTCTTCAAACTTCAAATAATGACATTCCAGATGTCAAGCTATTTCATAAGCAAACAAAGAAAGCAAGAAAGAAATCTAAACCAATAATTTAATTTAATAATTTAAAATAAGGCAAGCAAATAACTAAAACAAATCCCAATAAATAAATAGATTAACAAAAGCCAATAATTAAGCAAATAAATAAGCCAATAAATAAATAAAGATAAAAAAATAAAAATAAATAAATAAATAAATGAAATTGGAGCCAATTTAAAAAAGGTTATCATTTAACAAACAAATGCCAATAAATAAATGAAATCCAATAAATATGTCGGTACATAAGCTAAACCAATAAATAAACGAATAAGCCAATAAATAAATCATCCAGTAATTAAGCCAATGAATAAACAAAGAAACAAACAAATAAACAAATTAACTAATAATTTGAGAGGAAATATATGGGGAAAACCTATATGATTTCATTTAAATAAAATACATGGTATGGAGTCCATGTAGTTGAATACAATTAGTCTGCTACTGTCTTTCAGCATATGGTTTAAAATTGCATTGTTTATTAAATCAACTGCTGCAGTATAGCTCTTGTCCTTGTTTTTATACATCGACCAATCAAACGAGTCCATTTGTAATGCTGTCGAATAGCTGCATGCATGAACAGATCAAAAGTGAGAAGAATATAAAGTCATTTTATGACTGAAAAGCAAAGGAACATGATGCAAAGGACATCAGTAATCCGACACAGGAAAGATACAGGGATTGACAGAAAAAAAAGAAATGCAAGGGAAGAGAAAGAGAAGAGAGAGAATGAGTTATGAGACTCCAATTGCATTTGTTTTTTTTTTGTTTGGTTTTTTTTTTTTAGATAAATGAGTGAGTGGAATCAATGAGCAGAGCCCAAGGCCAAAGCAAATCAAACATAAATCCTGCTCACGCACATATGCAGCCAACATCTTAATGAGCATGAATTTCAAGAGAACTGACAGAGGAGGTTTAACATGAATCTGAATGGAGAGATGTAGTTTTTATCGGGGATTACAAGAGCAACACACCTAAAAGCCACTTGTGTCCGACATCTCTCTCTCTCTCTCTCTCTCTCTCTCTCTCTCTCTCTCTCTCAGTCAGTACAGTCATTTCAGTGTCATATTTCATCATTTTATTACATGTTTCATCATTCTGCTGTTTGCAGCAATGTGCTGTTTTCTTGTGTATATTCATCTATTATCCATGCAGTGATAATATGCCCTGGAAAACATGGTATTTACAAAAATAAAAATAAAAAATTGTTAAATTATGTAGCACATATGGAATCATTACTATATCTAGTATGGTAGTTACATGGCTATTTTAATGCTATACCTTGAAGTACCTTGGAGTATCATGGTATAACCATAGTACTATGTCCAAAAAACTATGGTATTAACAGGATATTTGGATGTACAGTATACCACTAAATGATTACCTTATGTACCGTACTATTTCCAAAAATACAAATAAATAAAATAAAATAAATTGAATTAAACTTCAATTAAAAAATGTTTTATGTATATATATAACATTATACAGTAATTTTGAAAGAAAGAAAGAAAGAAAGAAAGAAAGAAAGAAAGAAAGAAAGAAAGAAAGAAAGAAAAAGAAAACTTAACACAGCATTGAAAAATATTCTGGTTTTGGAGTAATACTGGTTTTGATATTTTATTTGATGTGTCTAAAATATTTATTGTAAATAAATAAATTATTATAAATAATAGTAATAAACAAGTCACATTAAATAAATTGTTTAAATAAAATGCATATAAATAAATAATAAAAATTAAAATTAAAACAAACAAAGAAATAATGCAAGCTTAAACAACATTGAACCATGCTGCAGGACTCACATTTTTGTGAGATTCCCTCCAGACCTCATGCTGTGACTGTGACTGTGTCCGGACTGGTCGGCTGAGTTGTATTTGATCAAGTTTTCAAAGTCTATTAAGTTAGAGCCGTGTTCCTGTCACTCATACACAGGCTCTCGTAACGTTAACTTCACCCCAAGGGCATACACACTGGTGTGGGGGCGCAATCTCCAAAACTACAACTCCCATGATCCCCAAAAGTCTTCCAATCGAACAATATAGCTTTGAGCTCTGCACTTAATACGCTCTTTGAACCTGTCATACAAGCTAATACTAATACAATGCAAAAATGTAAAAACATCCAAATGCTCAAACACTTATATTGAACCTGAAAATGAAAATTCAACCTGTCAACATATATTAGATTTATGCAAGCAAATTCATATGTTCAGCTTGTTTTTATGTGACCCAGTTGAGAAGCACTGACGTAAAGTATGTTTCATCATTATTGAAATCTGTGTGTTTGTGGCTAGAGAATAAGTCTCAGAATTAGTATTCACCGTCGGTTCTCTGCTAATGAAACAAACATTGAGTCTGATTCTCAAACTAACCAGACATTTTAGAAAATGTTTGAACTGCACGTCACATATCAGAGGATCTGAAAATTATTAAATGTGTTTTCCGCGTGTAGGTGAGTCGATATTATTTACTTTTCGCACAAAATCATCCTTCCACTTATCTGCAAATGTCTATCATTCTGTCATCTTTCTATTTCCTTTTCTTCCCTCTAACATTTTAGCTGTGTTCAGAATAAATTCTAGTGCTCTATGCTAAATATGCTGAATACTGACAACTGTTGAAAAAAATAATGCGAAAGAGAATGCACTGTGCAATAATAAACATTTCAAACAATAGTACGCTACATGACTGGCACATGACCTCATTATGTTGCATGTTTAAACCAGCAGAGAGGATCCAGCTAATATCTTATACTAAAAGGCAAAATAAGCATTTTTTTTTCATGCAGAAAGGTCTCTTGACAATCCAATCAGATAATGAGCCCAGATAGAGATGTTTATTAAGAAAATGTGTAGAAATTTTGTTATAATTATAAAAAATTTTAATTTACAAAATTACTGCCTGGAGTCAGTTAAATGTTTTTGAAAGAAGTTTCATGCTCACCAAGACTGCATTTATTTGATCAAAAATACAGTAAAAATAATAGTAATACTGTGAAATATTATTACCATTTAAAACAACTATTTTCTGTTTAAATATATTTCAAAATAGAATTTATTCCTGCACTGCAAAGCTGAATTTTCAGCATCATTACTCCAATCTTCAGTGTCACATGATCCTTCAGAAATCATTCTAATGTTTTGTTCAAGAAGCATTTCTTATCAATACTGAAAACAATTGTGATTGTGTGTGTGTGTGTGTGTGTGTGTGTGTGTGTGTGTGTGCGCGCGCCAATTTATCCTATTATCCTGTTCGAGTCTGTTAATGTTTAATTACATTATTTCAATAAATATATTGATGAATAAAAAAAATAAGAAAAAGGAAAAATACACTTTGTGTGGTTAATTATATTAAAACAGCCTTTAAAAAAAAAGTTTATATTCAATTTCTTGAAAAAAATCTGGCTTCCCGTCTTCTTAGAAATAAATAAATAAATTTAAAATATATATATTTCATTAACTTTACTATGAAAATGAGTATGTATTTTTCCATTTAATTTTTTGCTAAATAGCAAAATAGAAGATCAGTTAAAACCAATGTTCAACTTAATCAACCCACATTAAAAACAAATCTAAAACAATTATCATATTGCTGAGAGATAAATTTAAAGTTGAAATCTCTCTCTATAATTTACCCATTCATTAAAGCAAAATGACTCTTAATTGGGTTTCAAGCATTGCCGTTATTCACTCTATAGCCATTGTGATTCTCATCATTGGTGAGGGCAGAACAAACTTGATTTGATGTTGAGGATAGAAAACGCTGACTCACAGCTGTATGACCCCATCCGTGTCTTTAAAGTCTGAATATTTGCCCGTAGCCAAGTTATTTGCATAAATACATTTGATTTGATAAGACTCAAAACGAATACGTGAACCTAAATGGTGCTGCTTCACTTTTGGGTAAGTAGCTTAGCTGAACAGTGGCCAGAAAAGGCTTAAATGTCCTCATTGTGGTCTGAATTTGGCCTGCGGATCACTAATCGACTTCTGACTGCTTCTAAACTCGCCGATGAGTTTTGCACAGAAAGTGCCCTGATGTCCAATGTTTCATCAAAATAATCAAATTCAATGAGGGGCCAGATTTGGCATCTGGGCCACCAGTCGCAGAGCCGCCTGTAATTTCTTCCCAGCACATACTGCAGAAATAATAAGATAAGCATGCAAGCATGCAATTCCAAACAAAGCCTCTTTCTCTCGGTACTGACAGTTCATGATGTCTTCAGATTGTCCTTCCTCGCCATCTGGGGAAATTGTCTGGTTGTCTCTAAGCAGCTTATCGTCTGACCAGCACACACAAAAACACAGTCTGAGATCCCTGTCCTCTATCACCCGGGATGGCGTTCACACACACAAAAACATTGATCTTTCTGGACTTTATTGAACAACATCTCACAAGATTGGTATCCAAACATGATAATCAATAACCAGAAACCATAACAGTTCAATTGATATAATCCGCCGTAAAATAATAATAATAATTCCCCAAGTACCTTGTGGCGGTAAAGGTCACGGGGTTGTTAATTTAAAGTTAATGTAGCGTCTAAAGCCTGTATTCCCACGGGGAGTAAACACTTTCGACCTCTATGCCATTAAAATGGAGCTATGCGTGTGTAAATATACTAATCTGCCTCTTTTTTTACAGGCGATAATTACCGTCATTATATGGGAATGTGAAAGCTGTGATTGAGGGAGAACAGCAGCGCTCATTTGGGCAGCGGCATGTTTTCATAATTAAAGCTAAACATTTCCACAAGGCTGTTAAATGCGACGCGTTTCTATTGAGGGCTCTTCCTCCAAATGTCAGAGTCATTTTGAAGGCCATTATGATGTCATAATGGAGGATGGAGCTCCCATTGTTGGCGCGCTAAATAACATAAATAAAGACAAAGGAACCAAATCCACCACATTACGCCAAGGAAAATCCACATTCCCATTTGATGTTCCCTAGCTGACTGATTGGCATGCAGTTGATTGTTTTTATTGATTAGACTGACTAAAAACTAACTAATACCTGGCTTAGAAGTTTGGCAACATGTGAGGACAAAAGGTACTAAAATGTACCATTAATGTGTATTTTTAGAGATAAATAAGGTACAAAAGGTGTACCTTTTTCAAATGAACCACCACAGTGAGAGCTGTACCTGTTTTTTTCACTGAGAGTGTGTTGTATTGTATTGTGGGTTGTTATACTGTATTCTCATCAAACTGTGTTTTTGCTTTTTTTTTTTTTTTTTTTTTGCCACCATAGGGTACAGTATACTAGGTGGTTACCAACTACCTAGAAACTCACAGCAACTTTAATGACCAATTCAAAAACAAAAGCAAACGACTCACCTAATGACTCCAAATGAACCGAGACAGTCACACGATTCACATAACTATATCAAACTCACTTGTTAGCAGTTTGAATCAGACTTCCTGAGTTACTGAATCATTCAGAGTCATCATTCACATTTTTACAAAATATGGCACAAATCACAGGATAATCATCATATTGTAACAATTTTATACATGTACTTAAGACTTAAAATGGCATAGTCTTTATACTAAAACACAGCACACAGCTGGTAAAAACTGAATTAAGATGCTGCTGTATGTACTCAGTGAAGCGCTACTGAACAATCATTGTTAATAAAGCAATTCTGTAATTTGCACCAAATTCATTTAAGATGGTTGATTGCTCACTAGTCTTTTTTTCAAATGAATCTTTTCACTCCTGAGTCATAACTCCCGAGTTAAAGCCCTTTCAACTGCAAGCATTAAAAAAGACTTTGAATGGAAACAATCGATTACCAGACTGACAGAAGAAAATTGCACAAAATTTCAGACAATCCAAAAAACAAAGACGTGCATGTCACAGTACAGTCATGAACAAAGCAGCTGCATTCAACACACAAAATAAACAAGATGCAACAGCACAATACTTCTCCCAATGGAGAAAAAAATTATATTCATTCATTAAATGTGGAACATTCATTCATTCATTCATTCATTCAATGTGGTTCATTAATTAATTAATTCATTCTGCTGTGAATTTATTTATTCATTCATTCATTCATTCATTCATTTAATGTGGTTTATTCTTTCATTTATTCAATGTGGTACATTCATTCATTTTTTAAATTTTTGGCACACAAAAATCTCCTCCACTTATATACAGTATAATGGTATATTATAGGGCTGTAGCTATCGAATATTTTAGTAATCGAGTATTCTACCAAAAATTCCATCGATTAATTGAGTAATCGGATAAAATATGTTTTTGCTTAATTAAAGTGCAATATTAATTATGCAAGAGAAAATAAGACTCCTGGGTCTCTTAAAATGATCAACTAAGTTTCATTTTTTAGAATTTTTTTTTTTTTTTTTTTTAAATGCATAGAATGCAATTCATACATCAAAAATAAACATTTAATTATTACCCATTGTTTCTCTGTCTGTACTTGTACTGTGAACAATGACAATAAAGTTGACAGATGAATTAAGTGCCATTCAGTTGGGGTTTTAAATAAAGCATTTTCTGAGATGCACATTAAACATTAAACATAAACATTAATTTAATTATCTTTTAATTATTGAAAATTAACTTAACTTTTTGGTAAACAAAGGGGATTTACTATTAAAAATAAAACATGGAAGAAATGTTGTGTGATTAAACTTTAAAAAAAAAATATTTGACTTTTTTTTTTTAGTAGGCTATGTACATTCTGCTGAACAATAGTCTTTAACCATTCAACTTTTATTTTGACGGGTTGATGTACCTTTACAGCTCTGTTTATGTGATGTGACGCTTGTTTTACTCAAATCAAACGGTCAAATGATCATGAAGTGACTGTCAGAGCAGTTCTGGAGATGTTGTTCATGTGTTCACATCCTAATTTAGTGAGACAGCAGACGCTGAAATCACCGCGAGCGCCACGAGCGCTTCAGTGTGTGTAAATAAACGGAGACGCGCTTCTGCTCCATTCATTAACACAGACACACAGAACATGCAGGATTCATATTTAAATAGACTGTTCCGGCTTAATATTTACAGATATTAGTCCATATCGTGATTTGATGTAAGTGCAATGACCTATTTTTGATTAATTCATTCAAAATTTAGCAAATTCCGTGCCATTCCGCGTTGAACTGTAAAATCCGTTTTTATGACTGGATTCCGCGATTCCCTCCGCGTTTTCTGCATCGCGGAAATCATAGGGCCCTAGTTGTGGTATGCCAGCTCTATCTTGCAATGGACACACGCCACGACGTTCTCTTTATGTTTTCCCTCAAATCAAAACACTGCTGACTCCTTGCAGTATCAGGCCCTGTCCCAAATCGCGCACTTCATGTGGACTTTCGGTCTCGTGGACTTGAAATGCGCGTGCTCGCCGAGTCTACGAGTCCGTAGGCCGTCCCATTCAGCATTTTAACGCTCCGAAGTGTGCTCAGCAGCGCCCCCTTTGTACCCTTGAAGCGGTCTTCCGCGAAGCCCGCATAGAAGCAGGCTCCACGCACTTCAACTACCCAGGAATCCTTGCAAAAGACCAATCAGACAACAGATGGGAGGATATTTCGCTCACGGACTGTAAACATGGCTGAGAAGAGAATATTTAAGTGTAAAAGTATCAACGTTTTTTATGACATAGGCGTACATTTTACCAGTTGTTACTTACAGTTATACAAACATTATCGACCAGTTGATATCTCAAACATAATAATAGCGCGTTAAATAATACGATCGCATTATGATTCATTACATAAATAGAACCGAATGTCATGGCTTTATGAGTCATATAAACGTAGTATGAATATTGAAACCTATACATTTTTCTTAAACTCATTTTAATTTTGTGTTAAAATTTAACATTATGTATTATTATGTACAAATGTATTTATCATTTAAATAACCATGACATCTATTCTAATGCCCAGGTGGCATTTACAATTATAGAACTGTAAAAGCAGGCTGTGTATTTCACATGGACATATTATTTGGGAAATTAAAATTAATCCTGTTCTCTATGCTAAAGACTGTAATTTGTTTAATGATATTTGTGATATTTTTCTAATAAAGGGACTGATGAGATGACCTTTAAGTTTATTCAGCTTATTCAGCTCCGTATGGAGAGGGATAAGTCAACCAGACCTTCTTCCTGTTTCCGGCGTGACGATCGAGTCTGTCCCAAAATACCTCTCAATGCACCCTCGCGGACTCGCGCTAAGGGCCCTATAGGTCTGCACTACATGACGTCACCGAAGTGTGGACTCTGAGGAAGTCCACAAGTCCGGAGTGTGCCATTTGGGACAGGGCCTCAGACTCAGCGCTTGTGTCTCCTTCCGCTTTGTGAGTGACGTAAACGCGTTGTCACATTTAAAAAAATCATTGCGAAAGAACCTGACGTGAGATTTAAAATAAATTAAAAGAGGCTTCGAGGCAGAGGAATTTGCCTCGATCATTTTTTGTAATCCAGTTACTCGAGTTACTCCAGGAATTGTTTCAGCCCTAGTATAGGCTATTATAAAAAGGCCTGTAACTTAAGTACTCTGGTGCATGATGGGATATCCACAGGTTCTAACCTTCTTTCATGACAATCTGAGCCCCGGGTTGAGTCTATGCATGTCGTTTAATCAAAATCGCCAGCCACACAGGTTTTATTAAAGAAAATCAATTCCCAAACTCCTTTCTCCACTCCTTTGTGGAGACGTTTCCGCATCACTCCACTGCAGGGTTTGTTGGGAGACTGAGCGGGTGTGACGGAATCCGATTTAAGGGCCCACAGGACCGAAGTGGAACCTGAATTCCCGTCTGTCATCTTCCCTCTCCCTCATCTTAAAGAAGTAAACCTCATCCATAATTCAGCCCGACACACGCAATTATGTGACTGTAGTAATGTAATGAAAAATGAATTGCAGAGCCAGTCACTGTGATGGCGGTTTAATAATTCAAGCAAACTGGATTAAAAAAAAAGCCTCCTTTTCTCCAGTGTGACTGGTAATGGCAAAAGGAACCAAAGATAAAATTCAATAAGATTCTTTACTGTCCACCAAAGCGCTTTTATAGCAGTTCATGGGTATGGATTCTTCCCTGGGACGTTGTGCTAACTGCACTATTCATTGGGGGAATTGAAGCCTGTTGGTTTATCTCAGTCTCTTCGACCGTGGACTCACTAAGGGCTGCGTGCCTTTAAGAGAAATCACTACAGATAGACTCAGGTTTTCAAATGGAGTGTAGGGTGATAGCAGCAATACTGAGCAAACCTGACTGTCAAGTAATTCTAATTGGAAAGCTGGCAGTGTGTCAGCATCTGAAGGCTTAACACTTTACAGAGTTAGAACTGAGCTGAGGAACAAAGTGGAGAGAAGTAAAACTCAGAGGACTCAATGCTGGTCAGAGCAGAGAGAGAAGTCAGTGTTGGGAGTCTTAGAGGGAAACGCAAAGAGACAAAAAAAAAAAAAGCTCTACGATAGATTTTGGATAAAGCAGCAGCTTATCTGGTGCTTAATTTCTAGATTAGTCTAAAAAGTACAACAACAAAAAAACAGCAGACAGAGCAATAAGTCAAAATTATAAATTAGACTAAACAACACTTCCATAAAACAAAAGAACCAGACTGCAGTAGGACAGATCGGAGTTTAAAAAAGACAAACCAAACCAAAGAAAACAACAAAACAAAAAGTGTATTAGTAGTACTAGTAGTAGTAGTGTTGATCAAAAATAAATACAATAAAGTTATCAAAAAAAACACTTTACCAAAGTTGAAATAATTGATATGAAAAAAATCAAGTTTAAAACCCTATTTGACTTGCTTTCAGGAAAAAAAAAAAAAAAATATATATATATATATATATATATATATATATATATATATATATATATATCAGTAATTTCTACTGATAATAAATATATTGTATAAGGGTTTCAAATGTTATTTGGTTTCAATAATTTAAAAAAGGAGGGAGGCAGACCAAAGTGTTTCATAATCATTTCAAATACCACATATAGTCCATATATCATTACAAAGACACGCAGTGTACCTCGGTAAGAGGGTTGGTTATTACTAAAATGAGGGCAGTGTATCTGGCAGCAGCTGAAGGTTACTGTCAATTTGCGCGAACAGCAAGACTCTGCTCTCTCTCCACTTCGCATGAAGAAAATAATTCTAGAATGGTGGGCATCATTACTACTTTGATCAGATTCAACAAACCAGAGTGTTGATACAAAAAAAAATGGACTGAAGATGCTCTACTTCTCAGATGAAGACATGGTTCACACATGCTAAGTGAGAATAAAATGTCTTGATGAGACGATTCTTGATTATAATAAGTTAGAGGAGCATCTTATATATATATATATATATATATATATATATATATATATATATATATATATATATATATATATATATATATATATATATATATATATATATATATAAACAGGGATTGCACACAGTGTTAATTCCAAATACACAGCCACATATTCACACTGTAAACACCTTTCTCAACTATTGAAGTGACAAATAATTTACATTAGTAGTAGGCAATTTAGTAAAACACAGCTCATGACCTTTTACCTTCATAAGAGTGGACTAATAGTTCTAGTTTTAACCAGACTCACAAAGCGAAAAAAGCTCTCTGATGGATGTATCTCTCATGAGAAAGGAACAACTGTTTCCCCTGTAATGGGAGTTTCCTCTCTCTCCTCCCCACAGGCCCTGCGAAATTATGCCCGCTGAGAGAGTCGAGTAATTTGTTACTGCTCGAATAAAAAACACAGCTCTCAGAGAGGAGAATATGATGGTGGACAGGGGGAAAACATTGGGAAAAATATGAGTGCTGCGTTCCTGCGCAAAACACATCACAATGCCAGGGTGTTATGAGTGATTGCCAGAGCATTGCTATTAGGTTACTAAGACACTCTGAATATTTTGTAGCAGAATATTTGTTTGTCCCACAAATAGTGAGGGAGAAGTTATGGAACAAAGTTTAATACTTGAGATTTTGAGTTTGTTTGTTCAGATACATAACTCCATGTATGAACACTAATAATGGCAAACACCACTAATAATTGAGCTTTTAGGTGTACAAGAAGCCTAAGACTTACATTTTCATCTGGCATGTGGATTTCAAGCAGCCATAGCCTACAAAGAAGAAAAAAACTAAATGAGGGGAACTCTACTCATGCACTTGGATTAGGTTGATAGATAGCAACAAGATTAGGTCAGGCCTTATTAATGGCATACCTGGACAAGAGATTATTAACATGACAAAAACACCGGCATTTACTGTCACCCAATCATTCACTGCTACTGTGGAGGAAATGCACAATCTATCACGTACAACTAGAGTGGATATTCAACACAGTCAGCACTTTTACACCCTACTGCATCAGCGAGGGAGGAGGGAAGAGAGAGAATGAGAATGGGAAAGATAAGAGGAGACACAGGGCCTTAATCAATCATAGTGACAAATTCCTTCATTATGACACTATTTTGAATGACTGCGATTTCTGATTTTGTCTACTAATGTCAAGACAAGGGCATTTCTGTTCCACAGTAGTGAAAATATGAAACCTCAGTCATATTACCTTGGGGTACAAAACACCATTTATTTTGTGTCAACAAACGCTTTTACAAAAGTTGAAAGAATTTTTGTAGAATCTAAATATTTGAATAGTTTACAACCAATTCTAACTTTATCACTCACAATTGTAAGTTTAATCAGAGACTTTAGAACTCGCAACTGTGAGTATATCGCGCAATTCTGAGAGGTGTCTTTAGAATTATGAAATGTAAACACTCAACAGGGAGAAAAAAAAAAGTCAAAATTGTGAGAGGGAGAAAGAAAAAAAAAAATCGCAATTAGATTTTTTATTCAGTTGCATAAATGGGCTTCCAGAACAAAAAAAAAAAAAAAAAAAAAAAAAAAAAAAGTTTATTTCTTTCTTGCATACACAATAATCTTTTTTTATTCAGTAGGTTGGCTGGGTTGGGTTGGGTTGGGCTGGGCTGGAATGGAAAATAAATAATTTCTTTCATGCATAGGAACTACCAGGCCACATTTAGAGTAAAATGCCTCCTACATAGAATGAAAATACACAGCATATTCAAGAATAATCATTATGCTATGAATGTTATCAGAATGACACCACTTAACACAAATGTTCATGGGTCCGTAACACTCCCATCTGTCTCTTACCGCCAGTTTACCTGAAAGATTTGGCAGGCCCCTAGGTGGAGAATCAGATTATGGCCTCTCTCATCCCACCAAAGCCAAAGAAAAACAGGAGCACTGGTCTAATGTTAAATCGCCGCTGGCTCGGCATGAGATCTCCATTCATCTCTCATGTCCCAATGGCCTGGTGGTCTTTTGCCAGTGGGGGGTTAGGGGGCAGGACCCTGGTGTCTTTGAAGCCCCTTACTATGAGGTACAGCAAGCTGTGATGTCCACGATGAAGTCTATTAATGATTAATGATATGCCGGCCGCACAGAGACAACCACAGCTATTAAAATAAATAGCTTCAGGAAGCTTAAGATGATAAGTTGGAATGTAAAGTAGCATACTGAAGATCCGCCTACCCTCATGAAAAAGGGATATATCTTCAAAGGAAATGGATGTAAAGTGCAACTAAATATGCTAGATGTATGAAACGTGCGATACGATTATTGAATTCTGCCCAGCAGGTGTTATGCTATAGGAGGTGGTATGAATATCCATTACCAATGCAAAACTGTGATTTTGTCATTTAATGGCTAAATTGCAAAGCAAATTACTTTCAGGAGAAACACAGTAAGATCTTAAAACGTACATTTAATAACTCAACAAATTTCATGGTGACTTGAGTGTCCTAATTAATTATTAAGAACTGAACAAAAGTGAAAATAGCAAATAGAAAAAGAATCACACAAACAACGAAAAACTGAGTGAGAAAGCCCAGTGAATTGTGGCAGACATTTAAAATGAGGCCATAAAGTCTCTGCATATGGGTTTACGTTGTCTGATTTAAATTCGTATTTAAATTTCTTTTCTTTTTCTTTTTTTTGGGGGGGTCAAAGGCTTGTTAAACAATTTTTTTTCCTTTACACTTTCTTTATATTATCAGTTATTACAGAAAAAAATACAAAATAAAAGTACTGTTCCAGAACAATGCATTAAATAACATGTTGTGTAGCATTGTTTTATTATTAAAAAGACATTTAAAAAATATTTTTACATTAGCGTTGTGGGGGCCTGAAAAAGCGAACATTTAAAAACTGGTTTTAAAGTGTACGTTTTTGAAAACTATACCATAATTATCTTCATGTAAACTATAAAAACACAAATTTGGGGAAACTGTGAGACTGTGAAATGTCATGCACATGCGTATTACATTGTCACATAGTGTTTATTTACAAAGTGGCATCGCCAGCTACTGGCCTGGCATGCATAATACAGTGTTTTAAGTCATTTTCACAAATTATTTTGACAATTTGTCTCCTCCTTTTTCTCGTGTCTTTAACCATTCTCCTCTAAAATATAAAACGACATAATAACAATAATAATTCATTTTTGGGTGGACTATGCCTTTAAGATTTATCTAAATTATAGAAATGAGACAAAAACCTCATCTGCCAATGTTGTTGCATTTTGTCATTATTCAGACCCATATAATCTGCCTTTCTTATTATTGGTTGTGTTTTCTTTACCATACCGCTGTTAACTATCTAAATCTTTGAGTTGGCACTACATCCCTTGCCATCTCTGAGAAAACGCCTGTGGTAAATACAGATAAAGCCAGAAAGATGAACAGATGAAAGGGCACAGATAGAGAAGAACACCAGCAGTATTTACTGATCTCTTCTTAAGGTGGAATAGTAAGATGTGTGTTTGTCAGAAACTTAACTGTGGTTGTTTACCACCTTATGTGCCGCCAGAGCAGCATACCTGACTGAATAAAATAAAATGTGAAAAGAATGGCAAAAAAGCCATTGAGAGAGAGAAAAGCAGATGTTGAAATAAACTAAGAGCAGTGCTTCAGCAAAAGATGAACATCATCCTTTTACAATAATAAAAACGATGTATCTTTGCCCCTAGAAATCCATCACGACACATAATAATGTGAGAGGCACTCACATTCAAGGGTTTCAGAACCCATCAACATCTATTCAGAGCTGGATGAAATGCTCAATAACTCTGGTTCTATTGCAGATGTTGTCTGTGTATGGTGTTTGAAAGCCTTTTTGAAATATCTTCATGTCCATCGGGTGCAATAATTAGCAGTGTTCTCTATTGTTTGAACAAATCCCAAACTATAAAGTATGCCATTTGGCATGTAACCCATCACACACCGTTGTGCTACAGATATGAATGATACCTCAAATTGCAACTCAAGAAGAAGTGTACTTTTCTAAATCATTATACTTGCAATTTTCACCTTACAAAAGATACAAAGGTAGGGTAATAACTTTGACTTATGGTAGCACATATGAAGCCACGATTTGAACTAATCTGTCAAATATGTATATAAAGTACAGCATAAATAACATTAATATATAGAAATCTGACAACCATTGATTTTTTTATGACAAAGATCATCTTGTCCTTTTCTAAAAATCGGATTAAATAGCAACTGAATACAGAGAGCAGTTAAGCGCAGCTCCTCGACCGCCCTGTGCCTTCCCATCCCACCCCGCAGCGTAAAGAGACTGCACTAGCACTGCTTTGTCAGCCGTGACCTTGTTGTGCCAGTGATAAACGCCCAGGCGAATTGGGTCAGCTCCCCCTGAGAGAAGCCATCAGCGCTGCTGATCTGAGAAAATCGGCAGGTCGCCTCTTCTCTCTCTTTCCACCCGCAGAGGAGTGTCTGATGTGTTCTGATGCACCTCCTCCTCACCCCTTCAAGGTAAATGATGATGATGATGGTGGCGGGAGAGTGATGAAGGGTGCGCTCACTCTCCATCTCCGCCAGGCTGAGCAACACAGGATGAAAGATGATCAGAGTTGATTCCTCCAGCCGTCAAATTACGCACACGTCATTATAAATGGGGAGGGTGTTATTCGTTATGGTTGCCACGGAGACCTTCCCACCTCACAGGCTGTGAGTGTGTGTGAAGTAAAGTAGTGAAGTAGATGTGTGAAGCTGCACATTGCCTAGGACTGCACAAAATGGGCATCAGTGTAACACAAGGTGTCAAACTATTGGGATTAAATCTGCAGCATTTTGGCATTGTTTTAGAATGACGGATTTTCTAATAAACTGCATCATAGTCCGGCATGCATTAAATGTGTAACATAGCAAATGTGGGAATACTAACTCTTATCTATAAAATACTTTTAATTTTTTTTATTTTTTAAAGAATATATATACTAACTGAATATAATTCTGATTCTATGCTGTTTCTAGGTCACTTATCTAATCAAATTAGTACGTTTGTGACACTAATCATATGCACTTCTTGTTTATATTAATCAAATATATTATAACACATTATATTGTGTTATTATTCAGATTATGCGCCTTTTTAGGTCACTAATTATGCAAGTGTGTGACGCTGATCATACAATCATGTCTATGTTAATAAAATATATATTATAAAATACAAATTTAGATTTATATTTGATAGTTTTATTATATATATATATATATATATATATATATATATATATATATATATATATATATATATGTATGAAGAGTTCAGATGCAAAAGCCTCTAAATGCCATCTGAAATTTTCATCTAAAATTTTTATTTTTATCAAGCTCCTATGCTTAGGTTGAGACATTTTATTTTAATGGCAATGTGCAGGTCCTTTTCCAGGCTATTAAAGTGAAATAACTGAACATAAATATAGGAGCCTGATAAAAATCCTAATTTTAGATGAAAATTTAAGATGGCATTTAGAGGCTTTTGCATCTGAACTCTTCATATATATATATATATATATATATATATATATATATATTCTGCATTCACATTTACATTACTTCACATTACATTAATTCTGCATGTCACTAACCAAATTAACAGATTAACTCCTTGTATATTAATAAAATGTTACAATACATTTAACTTCTGCAGCATTTCTAGGTCAATAATCAAATTTTGGGAAACTGATAGGAACTTTTATATAGAAGAGAAGAGAAGAGAAGAGAAGAGAAGAGAAGAGAAGAGAAGAGAAGAGAAGAGAAGAGAAGAGAAGAGAAGAGAAGAGAATAATGCATTTCAAAGTCATAAAACACTATTTAGGATTAAACAGACACAGATGAATGGTCCAATAACCCAGCATCCAAAGCTCAATGTGTCTAATAATGTTTGAACATTTAAAAATGCATTTGATACCCATATCATCTCTCTCTCTCTGCACCTTGAGTTAATGGCAGTGGTGGAAATGCCAGACAGATGGTTCGAATCAGATGTGCAGTCCAAAACAACCCATAGAGGTTGCGAAAGCCAGTTCTTAATTTTACTCCCATACAGACAGCTATTTGGTCTGTAACACATTGTGTGATCAGTCATATGGATGATAAGAACTTTAAATGAACATTAAAAAGGCCCTGTTCCTTTCATTCGCTTAAAAGTATGCCCTAGAAGTGCATTGAAGTTACAACAAATGAATATAATCATCATAATCACTCTCTTTACTACCAAGGGACTGAACTCATACTCAAATAATGTTATTTTACAGGTTAAGCAAGTGAGATCTGCAAGTAGTAATTTTCAAACATGTTTCCCATGCCCTCCTCATTTCTGCTATTGATTAGTCAAACAGCCTTGCACCCAAACTCATGCCATCCGCTGCACATTTTAAGAGTAAAAAAAAAATTTTTGATTTCTTCAAAGGAAAACAACATTTCCCAACACATTTTATGTCTTTTGCTATCTAGATTCTGCCCTCAGAGACCTTAGAGGTTGAAATATCAAATAAACAGTGACCCCCAACAGAACCTCTCCCCTTCACTGACATCTTTTAACTGTTGCTCTCCTCTCCCCTTCTTCAACCTCTTGCAGCTGTGTTATCATTTCTTCTCCTGACTGCTAATAAAAAACAGATTTTCACCTTGCCGCAGGCTGCTGGAATATGATAGAATATCTGATGGTGCTCATATCAACGGCAGTGGGGTGTCATATAGAGCAGAATGCCGCCCACATAAGGATGACTGACCTTGCTACTCTCAGCCCTTGAGGGTAACAACTCTGAGCCAATGAGCGGCTTAATAGAAGTGTATGTGTGAAAAAAAATGTCAACAAATTCTGACTAATAACCAAAAAGTTTGAAAACAAAATGATGCATCTTGATGCAATCAAGAAAAAGAATAATATTCATGTGTTGAGTGGGAAGTTTTATTCAATCCAGTGCTTCAATTCTTTAGAACATGTTCACCAAACAGATTCATTCAGATTCTTTTACTGATTCAGATTCGTTTACAACAGCATGTTCACCCTCCTGCCCACCTTGAGGACTATGACCCCACAGCCACAAGATGAAGACAGGACAGTCAGCCAATGATGCCTTGAGCCGTAGAGGAGTCCCAAAGGCATGGTCCATTCGATATCAGTCTCCGAAGGTCTCAGAGTCCCAATCAATCACCATCCACCTACCATTACGAAGTCATTACAGTTGACTAACACCCACAGCACCAATAAGGTCAGATATGTCTTTCTCTAGAGGGAATTATAGCTCATACCTACCTCAAAGCAGATTATTGATGAAAGAGATTGCTCTGACGATCTGCCTACCAACTAGGAAAAAGTGCTGGGGAGCTCTTAAAAAGGCATGTGCTGGTAGATTCCCTGGGTAAGATGTTCATTGAGTTTTAGGCAATGAAAGAGAAATTAAGTCAGCGTGACTCTATTCCTGCTAGTTCTGATCTAAATGAACCGATCCCAGCTACTACATTACCTGCAGATTAATTCCATCATTCACTGAGTACAGGATGCAGAGCAGTCATTTAAACCTATTAGTGCTGCTCACCTGCCTCACCCTTACAACACTTTTGAACCAATGAGACCCAGGTATCCGACGTCTATGACCATCAACCTTCCAGGTGGCAGAGAGAGCACCTACCAAGCCCACCATTCCAGACTTCATCACAGGGGACCCTAGTGAGTTCACCAGGGTAAAGATTGTTCTAGAGAACCTTTTACCTCCTGATGCTACCAGCATCCCCCACTAACAAATACTGATTGATCATACAAGATAAACTCAAACTTGGTAGCCTATTCCTTTCTTAACTCACTGTTCGCTAGTCTTTCAGCAAACAGCTAAATCAGCTAAACAGACAAATCGCCACTGCTAGCATGCATGCCAAGTGTGCCCTTTGAAAGCCATGTAGTATCTCTAAAGGCCACCAGTAACAGGTCCTCCACAAGTTTGACATCTGGCAGTGAGCTAATAATGTGTCAAAAGCTGTCGTCACTTACCTCCAGTAGCCAGGTAAACTGAGCTGGAGTTGTGGCTCTCTCAGGACAAAACTGACCCCCTAGAATCTACATTAGGCATGGGCTGGCACTGCAAGCTGGGTTCAAACACAAACAATCACAGACAATACTTTGATGACGTGAAGCATCTCTCGGGTGCTGGCGAGTCAGTACAAACTTCTTCAGGGTCATACTTCCTGATACTACCTGAGCCAAGGTGGTTGTGTAGAAGCTCTGGGCAAACCACAGGGACTAGGACAATCCACAACTCCCCGCTGAGTTCCAGCAAGCATGGATATCTTAGGAAGATGAGCTGCAATATCTACCACAGGTCCCTATATACTACAACCCCTCCTATATGGATCATTCACATGTGCATTGGGATTCATTCATATCTTCATTGATGCCTCTGATAAAACATATGGTGCCATTGCTTACCTGCATTCAGAAGGCCACCAAGAGGAATTATACCTTGCTCTACTTTTAGCCTGATCGAGGGTGGTTTCATGAAACTAATAGTCCATACCCAGGTTCAAGCTCTGTGATGCTTTGACAGGAGCACAGTTGGCAAAGTTGCTTCCAACCAACCTCACTCTGAAGTTGGACAAGGTCTCCTGCTGTGACTAAATAATAATCTTCCACTGGCTCCTTTTTGAGTCCTGCCATTACTTGTAACAGCAGCCCTGTTTAAGCCTGGATTCTATTTGGCAGGAATTAACTTTTTTGAAAAAGAAACAGAGTCCCCTGTTCCAATATCTCACTGCCTTTGCTGTACACTTTGAAGTACTAACCTTTGATGCTTTCCTGATGGCACTGAGTAGGTTTGAGAGTCGATGTGGCCAGCTTGCATAACTATACTCTGAGCTCGGTTTCTCCATCTTGGGAGTTTCTGCTCCTTCAACCAACTCAGTGATGACCTGCAGCAGTTGTTAACTAGACAACAGATCAGTTTCCACTTTAATCCTAAGCACTTTGGAGGTGTATGAGAGAGGGGATTTCAGTCAATAAAAGCTGTCCTTCATTCAACTGGGCTTAGAACCAGTGCCCAAAGAAGTGTTTCAGAAAGTCCTGACTGATATCGAAGCCATCCTAAATTCTAAGCTAATGTTTTGGTGAAAGAAATAGAGATGAAGGCACTCACAGGAATTAGCCAAAAGATTATGGGCTGCTTTCATAAAGCAATACCTACCGGTAATGCAGATAAGAATCAAGTGGCAAAGACCATCACTTAACAGTATAAGTATTTCCAGCCCACTAAAGCAGTCAAATGCTTGACTAGAATCCAGTGGCTTCAGAAGGAAGACACTTTAGTGAACAAGAAAAAGGAAGTGTATGAAAGTGTATGAAAGGCTATAATAATCCACTTAAATAATTTGCTCAAAAATACTCATTTATTAATGAAACACTACAAATGTATATTTCTCAAAGATATACTACATAAGATTGTATAAGTACATAACACAGTGGATTTAAAGCCATGCAAATAAAAGGAACAATTTGCAAAATATCTTTAGCTTTTTTTTTTTTTTTTATCATGGCAACTTGGTTGCAAAAGCCTGCTTTTATTCCAAATTCATTGCAGAAAATCGATATTGTACTCACTGGAGAAGCCAAAGGCTGTAAACAGAACAGATGATTGAAAGCAAGACACAGATGGACCAACTAGCCAAATACAAGTAAGAGAATGGTAACACACTGTGCCAAACATCTCTTCTGCTCTCGTCTCTGCAGGCCTCATGTGTCTGAATGTGTGTGTGCTTGAGTTTGATTGGGGTGAGTTGAGCATCTCAGATACCCCAAAATCCCTGCAGCTCACCCCAGGCCAGCTGAATTGTGAAATATAATGGAAGCCTGCCAGCGGTCTGGTATAAACAGAAGGAGTGATGAGAGAAACACGAGCGTAAAAAAAAATGTGATGGCAGTCGTAGTAAAGTAACAAACAGAGGCTGAGAGTGCAGCCCTCAGAAACTCCCAGAGCTCAATACAGGCCTGCTTCTATCTGACTGCAGGGAGACAAAATCTCTACATACATTTCAGCAGTAACTAAGTGATGCACAAAATGATGGTAATAATTGTGGTGATGTAGTACATATACAGGTCTCTATGAGAAGAATTATGAGTGACAAGCCACCTCTTCCAAATCCCCAAGAGTAATTACAAAAAAAGTGATCCATAATTAAGAAAAAAACACTTAAGGACCTTCTGTTAAAAACAATGCGCCATTTTCAATAGTAAAATCTATAGGGTTCTATGTTTCAAGAAGCTAGATAGAGATTATTCCCACAATCGATATGTCCCAGTTGAGACTTCTTCTTCCCAAACCATAGCTGCTGAATCTTCAGTTTCATGGTAAAAGGAATCCAATTTTATAAATATGTTATGGATGTGAAAGTTTATGAATATGTTATGAATGCAAGTTTCCATTTGCAATTTTATATCGAATGTGATGCAATAAAAATGCTGTGTACAACTAAATAGTGACAAGAAATGTGTTTGTCTACATACAACGCTACCAATGTAGTCTCATTCACAAACAAAAAACTTCTCTTTTTAGAGAATGAAAAACCTGACCACCGTTCCTTCTAGGCAAGTGAATCAGAATCAGAGTTTAAAGTTGAAAGCAAAGTCATGCAAATCATTTAATCAAATCAAAAACATATCAATTACGGAAGCCCTACCTGTGGAGACAAACTTGTGGATAATAACAACCTGTGAATAACTCAAGCAATACAACTCTTTGTAATTCTTTCAGACAAATTTTCAGATCATCCTTGGCAAGAATTTCAGTTCTGGGGTGTCCTCTGGACCACTGACAGACTCGTGGGAGGGTAGTTTCTTCCCCTACCGTCATGCAAACATATTAAAGCATCTTTGCCCCTAAACAATGCCTGTGTCTATCCTCATGCTACCTTGTCTCAGAGTGCAGGCAGATGGTCATACGGCTTTGTAGAGGGCAATGCAAGGTAAAAGTCCACTTGATCAGTTCACCACGACTTACCTCTGAGAATCATGGATCACTGCAAAAAAAAACAAAAAAAAACAGACATGTTCCTAAGCAATGGACACCACAAGAAAAATTCATGTTCACAGGCATCTAGCTTGTATTTGCAGTATTTGGTGGTGGATTGATTAGAAAAACACACGTTTTATCTGTCAGGACCACAAAGCATTAAATCACAAACAAACTAAATTTAAAATTGAAAAATAAGTAAATCTCCCAGACAACAACATCCAACAAAAACAATGCTAAAATAAAAATAAAATAACAGTATAATATAAAATAAAACAATAAAAAAAACTATAATAATAATCTGAAAAGCTTTCAGCCAATAAATAATAAAACAAACAAACAAACAAAAGAAATCATAAAATGTACTAGCTATCAATCAATCATAAATAAATAAATCTGTAAGTGTCTAAATCTTACAGCCAAAAAATAATAAATCAAAAAACAAAAATTACAAAATCTCCTGGCCAACAGTAAGTAAAACTTATCAACCAACCAATCAATCGATCAAATAAATCTGTAAGTTGCTAAATTTTACATACAATAAATGAATAAAAAACTAAGTGAAATTCTCCCTGACAATAATAATATTAATAATACATTTTAAAAGACAATATAAATCGGAATTTATTAATTAATCAAAACCTTCCCACAGTGCAAGTATTTAGGGAAGTTATTTAAATTGAATGGAAACAGGCTGAATACTTTGTATAGAGTAATAAGGAACACAGGCATTATATGCTGAGATGCTGAAGATGGCGTATGTGTGTCTCAGTTAAATACAAACGTGTCGAGAAGCTGGCGATTAGGTGTGCAGAACCAACGTCACAGACACAGACACACAAACAGTGTGTTTCAGCATAATCGCTACCTCGGTGTCCCCTCATGAGTGAGGAAGATTAATTGCATAGTTAAAAGTCAGATCTGTTGACTGGGAATAATTAACCTTTTATATATGCAGGGTGAAAAAAAAAGATCCAAAAACACATTTTCCAGAGGAGTATTTAAAGACGTACCATCTGAATACATTTGCAAATGGATGACGGCTGTGCTTGAGAAAATCATTATCGAATTGCAACCATATTTTATTTTTGGTGGCCAACCGAGTGGATATTTCTATACCTTAATTCCTGACAACCGAGGCTTTAACCTTTGAGGAAAACAAATGGTACACATTTTGCAGTGCGAAATTACATCAGCCACTCTCTGAAAAACATGATGTGACTGTCATAACTGAGTGAAGGATGCGTCATCCAGCGGCTCATCTGGCATATGTGAGAAAAGTCTCAAAATGCCTCTCATTAGGTAAACGTACTTTACCAGACAGGAGATCAGTAAATAACATAAGCGTCGTTGTGATGTATATCTCCATCTCTGTCATATCGCTCTTGTAAATGACTGGAGAGGAGCATGTGCGAACATTACTCAAGCACCGGTGTCGCTCTGATGAATGCACTTTTATCAGCATGGGGCTTTCCAGACAAATGGTTTTTAAAACAAGTTGCAGCCCCCACAAATCCATCAGATGTCTAAACTGACCTCATGGTGAACCCTGGGTCCCATAAAGACCCATAATGGATCCAATCAAGACTGAAGTAGGGAGAGGTCTGCCATTCCCTGTCATATCTAACACCCTCTACCCTATCATACACACTGTATTTCTCCAAAGAGTTGTAATGAACGGGGACTGGAGCTTCAAAACAGACTATTGGTCTATGTAACTCACACCCTATATTCAACAAACTAAAATATTAATATACAAGAAAGAAAGAAAGAAAGAAAGAAAGCATTCTTCAAATAGATGAAATCCCAGTTTGGAACAACAGTAGTAAATGGCAGATTTTTATGTTTTTAGGTGCACTGTCTCTTTAAAATGACATAATACACATATTGGCTTTAGGAGGGCAAATAAATGAGGTATTTAATTTCACCATATTGTCATTCCTCTTCCTTTATCTCTCTCTCTTGATCTCTTTTTCCATAAATCTAACTCCCTCTCTCTCACACACACACACTCACTTTCTGTCTAATAACATTCGGGCTGTTAGATAAGATGAGGGGTTTGGAGGGACAGGAGAAATGAGAGCCAGCTGGAATTCTCATCGGAGCCTTAATCCATCTTACATCAGCTAGGGTTCAGTCTAAACACACACACACTGACACTGTGGCCAGTGGCCAACAGAATTACACAGTACTGTGTGACCCTCTGTGAAAGCACTCTGACCGTAGGTTCCTTCCATCCATTGCAACATCATATTCCATTATTCCAACTTTAAATGAGGTGAAAGTTCACCAAATTGGGGTGTCTGCTGCTGGGATTTTCTGGATTTTGTTTTAGAAACGGATGACCAAATTCCTAGAAATGTTGGTGCTGGTTTGGTGAAGTCACATCAGTTGGGCAAATACGTTCACCGAGACAAACACTCACAGAATACATAATGCTTCTATTTAATCAGCTGATATTTTTAGCATCCTACATAATCATCAGCTCAGCATAAATATCTATTCAAATGACAATCAGGTCTAATGACTTTTTGACCCTTTAAATCCCTCTTTGCCCATCACTGTTATTTGGATTTCATGAAAATCTTCAGCAGTTTCAGTAATGCTGAAGATGGTAGTGTACATAATATGCATGTGGCTAGAGCAAAAAATTATATTTTTATTCAAACACAGTTGTGATAAACCTGTGTGATTGCTGTCTCAACCAGGTTTAATATAGAAAACCCCCTTAGCTGTTATAAATTCACTGTAAACCACAGCTTCACAGGGCTTATTGCTTTTATAAAACAGTTATTCCATATGCGTAGTAAGGTTTCACAAATATAAAATATATGATATTAATTAAAAAAAAAGTTTTCTTCCACCAAACAATGTAGTTCCTAAAAAATCTGTTGTGGTTAAGACTAAATGGTTGCCAAGCAACACGCAAAGAAAGGTGTATGTTTGTAGAGTAATTTACAACAGCTTTGAACATGGCTCAGCCAATCAGAATCAAGGACCGGAACTATCCGTTTTATAATAATTATTATTTTGCCTATCACGTTTTTATTAAGTTTTAGTTTATTTCGTTTTAGTTATTTTAGTCAAAATAAACTGATCTAACTGAAACTCATCTAACTGAAATAAAATATTATTATTATTATTTCAGTTCAGATAATTCATTTTAATAACCCTCATGTTATCTTCCTCCATCACAAACACTTCTATACCAGACAGACACATTACCTTACCTTACTACAATACCAGAATATCACATGAAATAAAATTCAACCGAAGATAAGAGTCTTCACGAAATCTTTTGAAACAAAGTCCAAAGATTACCAAGACTTCACAAAATCCTGTCAAACAAGGTTAAAATGCCCTCAGCGCAACACTTTACAACATCTCTTGCGAGACTTGCGCTGCCATATCAGTCGAGATGCTGTCGCATATACGGTGTCATCCGCGCTGATGGCATGACAGCGGTGGCTTTGACCCGTTCTCTTCCTAACCTTCACTTCTAACCCCTCTCTCTTATGTAGCATGCTTTTTTCCCAGCACCTATCACCCTTTCATCTCCCTCACATCTTGAGATCACATGTTCAAATACGACCTTGCAGATAATGAGTGACATTTGGGGCTGTGAAGAGGACCGATTAAACAGACAAAGAGTACGTGTTCTAAAAATGCGCCTCTATCTTCAGCAGCCTCGGTGACGTTTGAGTAAAAGAGCAGGTTGACATATCACCTGTATCACTTTTTTGCTTTTCTATGTTTTTCTGCTATATATGCAAATGATTGTATCTAAAGACAAGACTTATTCAAAATGATCAAAGCATAGCTGGAAGCACATCAGAGTGCATAGCTAAATGTGTACATGTGTGGACTATAGAGTTGGTGACATCTTTGCTGGGGTTTGACAGCAGCTGTAGTTGGTTGAAGGTAAATGGAGGTAAAAGGAAAGACGTAATGGGGCATGCTGCACTGGATTCTGGCCCCTAAAGGCACACAGCTGCACAAAAAAATACATTATGGTACTGTCCAACAGACACCGAACCATGAGACTATGCCTGTATGTAGGCTTCATTTCATATTAGTGTGATTTTTGTAACCTTAGTTTACTGATTCCAATTGATACAGTGGTGTAACACAAAGTTCACATGAACTTTTGGAAGAAAACTGAAAGGAATTCATCCTCCACTGCTGATGTATAATTTGCACCTTTGCATGTCCTTGGTCACAGTTATGTATATTTAAGTATATTTCAGGGGGGTTCATGCAAATATAGAGATATAATTCATTTTTAGACCCACCACAAATAATTTCCCTTGTACTATTACAATAGCAATACCTACTTAATGTCATTGCATTACCAAAAAAGACTTGGCTTTAGCTACAAAATATTCGGTATTATTCATTAATTGAAGCTTCGTGTTCGCTTACTGAAACTTTATTTCGAGTAGATATTAGGCTGCAAAAAAAAAGAAGCTGTTGAATCAGTAGCTGCCCCAAAATAATGCAATAATATAGAAGTGAATCAGTCTATGTAGAAATTATGCTGCAAATAACAGCTGCTGAATACACAGTAGAATACTCTGACAGATTCAGTTCTATGTTAATGCATCATTTACATGGAAACATTTGACTGCAAAAAGCTGTTGAATTTTTAAAATGTGTTGAATCAGTAGCCATTTTGACAGATTCAGTTCCATGCTAATGCATCGCTATTTCAGTGTAGAAATTAGACTGCAAAAGCTGTTAAATCAGTGAAATGTGTTGGAATTGAATCTGTCAGAACAGCTACTGGTTCACATTAATGCATCATACATCATTTTTTTAAGAAGATATTAGGCTGCAAATAAAAGTAAAAGTAAAATGTAAGTAAAATGTTTTGGAACTGAATCTGTCAGAGCAGTTTCTGATTCATGTTAATGTAACATTAATGTAGTAATTAGACTTCATATAAAATCTGCTGAATCAGTACAATGTGTCGAATCAGTAGCTGCTCTGACAGATTCAGTGCCATTTTAATGAATCATTATTTCAATATAGACATGCAAAATAGCTGTTGAATCAGTAGCCATTCCGACAATATCAGTTCAATGTTAATGCATAATTTCAATTATATGATACAAAGAATCATTTATAATAGTCATTTTCTTGTGAATTAGACTAGACAGATTGATTGCATTATAAATCTGAGAGAAACTATAATGTTCGGATCAAGCAATCAAAGCAGCATCAGTTACACTAGGGAATCTTTGCGGAGACGCTCACCAAGTCTCTCAGAAATTACGCAAATTCTTCTGCTGTTCTGTGTTATCGTTGTATTTGTCAGTGGAACGGGGATGATCTAAATACTGTGTAATTTAGAGGAAGAGAGCAGGCTGTTTTTCACAGAACAGGCTAATTATGGGTAGAGGGTGCAATGCCAGGCCCTGCTGTCTATAACTCCCACTTGTTGCTTTTTTTGGTTGAGTGATGCCATGTAGACAATAGAAAGCATGGCTCCCACTGACAGCGTCCCCACAGCTGTGCCCACTATTACCATCACTAAATATCCAAAAGGAGAACAATGCGCTCAAAGATGAACACGCAGCACACATGCAAAAGCACACAATTATTAACTGTCATTCACATAAATGTCATTTCAGTGCTTGATTTGAAAGGAGTTGAACAAATCAACTTCAACTGAACAGCAGAACATGATAAAACATGGCTCTTTTTTTTACTGATTTAAATCCAAATGTAAACGTAACATATAAAAATATATATACATACATTCAGTACATACACACTATTATATATATATATATATATATATATTATATTATATATATTATTATTATTATTATTATTATACTATCACAAACATGATATTTTTATTAATATATTGAAAAATAAAAGAATTTCTTCAAACCACTGACAAACTTTTTTAATTAGGCATGAAGTATCACTTAAAAATGATTTATAAAATATATAACGTGTAAGTGAATCCAAGAGGTCACAGTTAGAGCTCAGAACGAAGCTGAAACACACAGTGTCAATTATGTACTTACAGAACCCCAGAAAGGCTCAATATGACTGTCGTCATGGTTACTGCTAGTATGAACTTGAAACAATGGGACGGTGACCTTGAGTGGGACGGCACGGTCACATTCACTCACATCTGAATGCTATACTTCTACCTCACGCAGTCCCTTTACACAAAACGCTCATATGCATGAAATCATCCCAGCCAAAACTGATTACACCACTGAGATTTTAATCAACACTTTCTGATTGAACTAAACCATGTTAAATGGCTTATGTAATTAAGGGCTTAACCTGCGGGCAATGAGACAGGGATTTCAAATTAGATACATAAGACAAGATATTTCACACACAAAAAAATATTTAAAGGTATCACCATGGTTTTGCACCGGCCAGATTAAGTCGTCGGATTTCCTTCCTCCAATTAAAATGTACTGAAACAATTGTTAGCGAACACTACAGCGCTGTGGCCAAACCTCCAACATCCACCGCTTCAGTTCACAAACCAGCATAGAGGATCAAAGATCAGCCCTCGCCCAAGGCAGTGGAAAATCTCAGTCTCATGAAAATGGAAATATGTAAATCCTGATTAGGAGAAATCGCAAGCCTCGCTGCTCCAGTCATATCAGCTGTGTTAAAATGCCAGGCGTTGGCTCGGGCCCAACACTGGATGTTGATTGGATGGAGGCATTTTGACACTGACCTCTGAACTCCAAAAGTGGAGAGGCTGAGAGCAACAGGCCCTTTTTCACATTTTATATGCTTTTTGTTGCAAGGGTAATAGTTTATCTTCAGCATAAGAAGCTTTAGCCTGGCTGCTGATACCAATATCTCACTATACACATTTTATGGAAAAGTGATTGAGAAACCACTTAAAAATAAGGGATTTCTACTGAAAGGATTTTGGAAGATCCAAAGTAAACGTGAGCCAAAACATTATTAGATTTCAATAAAATACTGTCTAAAATATTTTATCTATCTATCTATCTATCTATCTATCTATCTATCTATCTATCTATCTATCTATCTATCTATCTATCTATCTCACAAACAATTTTGTACATTTTTATATTTTGTTTTGAATAATAATTTCAGACATAAGCCATGCACAATGCATAGTAACATTTAAAAACGTAAAATGACACAAAAAATCAATAGTAAAAAAATGCTATTCACAAAAGTTGCTCACTCATTCTGTTTGTTTCTCAGCTCTGAATGTCCATTCTATTTGTGATGGCTTTTTACATGACTTGGAATAGAAATGATGATGAAATCACCACTTTCTTTTCCTCCTTCATTTATAATCAAAATCAACCTGTGATCTGGGAGGACAGGGTCTAGTTTAGGTCATTAAACTAAAAAGGTATTTTCTCAAAGCTAATAACAAAAAAACAGCATCTCATTCCCAGTTCCCTTTTGTTATGAATAAGAGCAAACTCCAGTGAAGGAAACCTCATGCCCCGGGCTGATCATAGTATCCAATTTGTACAACAATTTGGAGGACTCCCTTAAAGAGATTGTCTCAAGGCAGCAGTCGATGCAGCGCTTGGATGGGACGGGGCGGAAGACAGTTCGGGGAGGGAGTGAACGACACAGACGAGTGGAAAACCATTTATAAATGAAAAACAGCCCAAGGAGTCGCACGAGGATGACGGGTCATTAACAGACTCAATGGTACGAAACAAAGCATTTGCCCTTAAAGTGTTTACAAGTTATGTAGGCGAAAGCACTGGTTTCTCAACTCCCTTCCTCTTCATTATCGGTCTCTTAAAGGAACGTTTCAGAAACATCCTTTCGTTTGACCCTTCAGGAGTTTTGACCAATTACAGCAGCAACAGATGCAGCATTAGAGCCACAATTCTACACTTCAAAGGCTTTGGATGCGTCAAGATTCTGTATCTGCATTCCGTCCCTGACGACTGCTGTCTGGGCCTGGCATGTAACCATGGCAACCGAAACTGCTTCTAGACGTGGCATGTTCAGTTCTCAGATAGCTGCAAAGGCCAAACAATTCAATTTCCCCGCATTTTATTTCTGCTCTTTTAAAGGTTTGACTTCCTCGGAATGCTGTGAAACATGCTTCACAAAGGCCTGATAACTAAACTCAAACTTTTTGAGTCGTGTTCAGAGGTGAAAGACATTTTTATATAAATAATTCAGCCCAAAATGAAAACTGTTATCACTTACTCACCCTCCTTTCTTTTTTCCCCTTTATACAAATTTGCCAAAACATCTACTGCAAAATTATGTTTTCCTTGGCAAAAAAAAAAGCTATTGTTATTCTCTTCGACTATGTTGCTCCTAATCTTTATTTAGAATATAAAAATATAAAAAAGTAAAATGCAATAAAAATTATGAATAAAAAAAAAAACATTAAAATATGTTGATATCATAATCAATAATAATAAGTACTAGTAGTAGCAGTAGTAATTGTTGTTGAAGTAACAAACATTAAACAAACATATGTAATAAATGTGTATTAGAGGTTTTTTTATTCATAATACAACATAAGGAATACTAAAAATTGTTTAAAAAATGCAGAACAAATAAGCACAGCTATAATAATAATAATAATAATAATAACAACAACAACAACAACAACATTTGTTGTTTTTAAATTATAATAATAATAATAGTTCTGCATATTTAAGTTAGTCAAACAAATAATATAATATAACACATATAATATAAACACACACACACACACATATATATATATAAATGCATGCAATGAAAAATTATAAAGTATAAAAAACAAAATCTATACAGTATCTATCTATCTATCTATCTATCTATACGGTATCTATCTATCTATCTATCACACAAACAAGTTTTTGTAAATGTTGTTATTATGTTTAGTATAATCATTTCAGACATAAGCAATGTAAATTGCAGCTATGCTATTTTAAATGCACAATAACAATTAAAAACATAAAATAACAAAATCAAGCTTAAAACAATAATCTATATATATATATATATATATATATATTATTATTATTATTATTATTATTTATTTTATTTTTTTATCTAGATATTTCATTCTTCCTCACTCGTTCTGTTTGCGCCTTTATTCTAAATGTCCATTCTATTTAGATGACTTTTTACATGGCTTACAATAAAAAATAAAAAATAAACAGCTACAATAACCATCATGTTCATTTTCTGGCACCTTAATCATAAATATATTGTTTTCTTTCCTTTTTGCCACTACTTTTGATTTGGCAATAAAGTACTCTGAAAAAGCTAACTGGACCAAACCTGCAAAATCTTGACCCCTTGGACTGCTGAGGTTTGGTTAAACTCCACTATAGCGGGTGGAGAAACAGGAAGCATGTGTAATTGAGTAAGATTAACTACCTCCACCTAGGACGTGAAACTGTCCGTCTTTTCTCCTCCTCCTCTTCCTCTTCCTCTCTTCCCTCCTGTTCTGTTGTCCATCTCGTTTTGGTGAATGATTGAAGTGGAGAGCTTGGCTCAGAGAGAGCAGGGAGAAGTGTACTCTACATTCAGCCCTGATAAAAGAGCTTGTCAGGGGAAGTGCAAGTCCTGCGACTGAAGAGTCTGACCAGTTGACAGAAAGAGAAAGAGACAGAAAGAGCACGAGACAGCCTGACAGATGGACCATCAAGAGCCAAAGGCCTCCGTCAGGGCCTGTAGATGCCAATACTGTGAAAGAGGGGCGTAACTGCGTGTCCAACCCTACTAGCACGCTTAAAAGTGACCTTCAGACACCTGCTGCACCAAACGCATGCGCTCATGCATGTACGGACATTATATGCCCATTGAACTGTAAGCGGCCCCAACATCCTCAGCAGCAGCAGGAGGAGAGGCCGTTCACCACCCAAGGACGCGCACACAAACAACCAGCCATCCATTAACGGCCCGATGCTGCCCTCCATGAGTCAGTGTCACCCAGGAAAGGACGAGCAGACCTCCGTCTAATTACACAGCAACACTCATACCATTACTCCTCATAACCCTCCCGTAGAGAGGCTGCTGGGACAGAGAGCGGGATTGTGTGGTGGGGAAAAAGTCTGAAAAAATTGAGCAACTGCTATGACCTACAACTAATTTTAGTTTGGATATATGTGTATATTTAGGGCTGCTGATGAATATTTACAAAAGAAAATGTGTACTAAATGTGTACTGACAGCACACAGGTTGCTACAAATAAGCAAGAATTAAATCAATGACCGTGCTTAGTGAGCTTATTTTTACTAGTGTAAAAAACATGTGTAAATAATAACAAAATAAGTAATAATATTAACTGTAGACATAATAGTTGTAGTATTAGTCATAATATCTAATCAAAATAATAATTATATTAATTATATAAATAATGTTTTTTTCTTATTCTGGATATAAATTGCTCACGTGCAAAATAATTTTTAAACAAAAGAAAAATAGCTTTTAAAAAAAATTTTTTAAACGTAATATTTAAAATTTGCAACAATTAAATAATAAAGTGTAAAAAGCATGTGTATATAATAAAAATAATAGTAATAATAATAATAATACCAGCTCATATTTCAGTTTTCCCATTTAATAATTAACTAATGGCTTATGCCAGAAACAAAATCATTTAAAAATTAGCTTTTAAAAAACACAAATTACATATACATGCATATATTTATATTTACATATACGTATATAAACAAGGTTGCCCCAAATATGCAATTATTAAATGGAACATTTTCCCACAATTGAATAACTTGCTCTTACAAGAATACAAATCAGCTCATGTTTATTTTTTTCTTATTTAGTAATTCTCAATATAATTTTTTTTTATTCCCAAAATATATATAAAAAATAATGCACTTAATGCACCAATTTATTCAAAAAATATCATCTTTATGTTTGTTTGTTTGTTTGTTTGTTTGTTTATTAAGGCTTGCTTTTGGGGGATATTATGGGTGATCTTTCCAACTTGAGCTTCAATGATAATTAAATATGCCGGAAGCGATATATATATATATATATATATATATATATATATATATATATATATATAAATTGTTTGAATACCAACTTAAAACTTGACAGATTTCACTGAAATGTGTGTCGTAGGAAATCCCACCTGTCTCTAGTACAGTCCAAAACTCTGTAGACAGCCAAAAAGAATCTATGAGAAGCTCTGCCTGTCAATCATTTTGCACATTTGGTTGAAGAGAACAGAATGAAACCATTCTAATATCTAAATGAATACTGTGACAATTAATTGCAGGCGTTAAATTTGACAGCCCTGATTTCCAAAAGTGTGTGTGCAAGCTCCGAATTTTGGGACACATTTGGCACCATGGGACGGCCGGTCCAAAGCACTTAAAAAAATAGTCAGGTAATGGGGCAAACGTCCATCATGCACACCTGCAACATGCCTCATCAGCTACAGACTAGAGGAGAATTGGGGTTAAAATTCCAATTTGCTCCCGCAAGCCTGTCAATCCAACCTAACTAAAGCCCCTAGAGCCAACAGCGGTGAGATCATCAGTGATATCACTGGCTCCTACATCAGCACATGTACCAGGCAACCATCTGGCATTATGGGCAGAGGCTGGCTCTGGAGTTTGTTGGCGGTGAGGTTAGCGGGGAATGGTGAGTGTTTTTCCAGTGCCAGGCTCTGTGTCTGTGGCGTGTCCACTTGAGAACAGCATGGCAACATAACTATGGTGCCCATTTTGAGGAGTGTGATAGCAGCTCGCCATTAGAGAGAGAGGAGTGGATGCGATGCAATCAGATGCCATCTGTAGAAATAGGATAGATGTGAGCAAGGACAAGAGAGACAAAGAACAGGAGAGAAGCAAGGTACACACACAGAACAGGCTGGAGAGAGCAGTGACTGCTGGGTTTGGTCAGCTAAACCCATATGGCTAAATAATCATCTACTTCTAGTATTCATCTCAGTGGTATTACATCTGGGCAATGACATTTCATGAAATATATTCATGATGGCAAAGTGAAGTTATCAGCATCATTATTCCAGTCTTCAGTGTCACATGATCCTTCAGAAATCATTCTAATATGCTGATTTAGAGCTCAGAAACATTGATCAAGTCGGTTCACAATATTTTTGTTGCTGTGACATTACATTTTTAGGATACTTTGAACAAAGAATGCATTTATTAAAAAAAAAAAAAATTATAATCTTTATCATCATAATTATACATGTATTCACTATCGTTTGTGATTATTGTAGTGTTTTTCATTCATATTAATTATAATAATATTAATCAATGAATTCAATAATACAAAAAAAATCTTAAAAATCAGATGTGGATTATAATAATAAAATAAAATAAAACAAGTGTTTACTATCATTTTATAATTCTTTTTAATGTTTTAGTTTTTTCTTAATATTAATTATACATTAATTTAGTAATATAATACAATCTTAAATATTAGATGTGGATTATACTTAAAATAATAATGAATATTAAAATACAGAAAAAAACTACGCATTTAACTTATGTATTATAAAAATGACAGGCAGAAATTAAAATATATAAATATATATAAAAATTGAAATGGTAATTAAATCGAATTTAACATACTTGCATAATGTATATACAATATTAAACAGACTCTGGTAAAAACTAATTTACATATAAAATAATAATAGTTATACATTTGCGTTTATTATTTAATATTATAGATTATGTTTATATTTTTATTTAATAATTCTGAACATTAAATAATTATTAAACAAGAAAAATCTAAATATGATTATTATTGTTGTTATAAACTCGCTTTAACACTTGTAAGAACCATCAAGTTTTGATTTTATATTTTTATTTTAATAATATTATAGTTAATATATTTTTAATGAGGATTATTTTGAAAATCAGTTTGTAGACATGTTTTTTTTAACTACATTGTGCTTTTTACTACACTTAGGAACATGCGAATGCAATCATTAATAATGTAAATGCAGCATTAATTTATACATAATTTACATTGGCCATTAGCCATATTTTCACTACATTGGCACTGAACCAACACACAGAAATGGCAAAGAAATCACTGGAAAATGCATCAATAATGCAAATGATTATCAGATACACATGACGGACTGTCATGATGATAGAGTCCACTACATTATTCATTTCCACAGAATCAAATCTACACCTCAGTCACCTCTGATACTAGCAGGTGGAGTGTACTGAAGCCTCTTTGTATTATACAGTATGTAGAGCCACCTGAAGCCCAGTTTCATCAGTGTAGATGCCAGAAAATCAAACTCTGTCCTCCAAGTGGCTGTAATTGGCCATCTGAGGAGTTATTCTTTTTCCAAGCCACCAGTAATGAACTTTACAGGCTACTCTTAACCTGTAACCCCTCTCTCATCCCTACAGAAAAGAGCATCATGACATTGAGCCGATAGACAGACCATCAAACGATGAGATGAGACACCGAGAGAGAGGGTGAGTGAGAATGACATGTTTCTAATGTGATGTCAGTTGAGACTGGATTCTTCATTAGGCCAATTACGGGCCACTGGAGGGGGACAGCGCTGCGGTTTGGGACCAGGAGGTGGCGAGACCCTCACCTGATTAAACAGAGAAATGACTGAAGAATTACAGCAATTTACTCAGCCGAGACACAACCTGAGCAAGACGCTGGAGTAATTAACAATTACTGCAAATTCGCTGCTTAGCACAGAAGTTAATTAAAAACGCTATTCTACTCCAGAAGAAGTGACTGATGATTCAGATGGACCAACAGATACTGTACTTTACTCTGATCCTGCATCTGACGCCAGCATGCATGAGCTAAGAGCCTACAAAAAGCAATGACAGATGTACAGAGTCCAAAAATAAAAAGTCTTTTAAGAAAGACCAGATGCACAAAACCAATGGTTTTCAATCATTTGGGGGCCACAAACTACGGATAGTTTATTTCATTTTTTTATTATTTATATTATTTTAAATGTTTTCTTTGAATCAATTAAAGGGATACTCCACCCCAAAGGAAAATTTGTGTCATTAAACACTTACCCCCATGTCGTTCCTGACCCATAAAAGTCCAGAAAAGTAAGTCATATTTTCATTTGTTTAAATTAAAATAAAGATTAAATGTATGCATTTACCAGACGCTTTTATCCAAAGCGACTAACACTGCATTCAGGCTATCAATTTTTACCTATATTTATTTGCTTTTGTGTTACACAATTTCTTAACTTTTTCATGGAGTCAAACTTGCATTCCCTGCATTTAACAGACACTTAATTTTAAAATACAATACAAACACACACACACACACACATTTGTCTGTGCCTCAGCGTGCACAGTAGACTAGTATAGTTCCTCTGTCAGTTGTATGAGAAGAGAAAGGGGTTTTATTTCCCAGTTTAGCAGACTAGGTGTTTGTGTATGGTTATGAGGCTGTGGCTGGCGCTCCAGTCATTTGAATAATGCATGCTGGGTAGTTTATGCATAAAGGACAAACATTTTGAGGTGCTGTGCAGTGGCTGAGAAGCCTCACGGGGACAAAAAATACTGAAGCCTCTTACACTTACGGCAGGACTGGGAAATATATTGAATATGCACGGAAACTTAGCAATGAATCTGCAGCTGTTATAAAATGTAGCATTACTGTAAATATTGTTATGATTTCAGTATGCTTTGGGCAGACTATTATGGTTTGTAAACAGAGTGTCATTATGGCCGCTTGGGGTTAAAACGAGAAATGGCCATGAACCAGTTCTGTCCGTTTCAACGAATCGATTCAAAACACTGAATCAATCATTAATTTACAATGTCACTCAAATGTTCACGGACGGCATTTTTCATAGTTCTTGCATTAGCGTTCACAAACAGAATTATTTATTGTTTACATTTTTTCAGTGTCCTACTTCTCGTCAAAAATCATTACTAAAGTCTACAAGCACTATATAAGGCCACTATTTTACTACACAAATCTTACAGCAAAGGTAGATTCTTTATTTATGTTATGATCTCTGCAAAATAAATTGGAAATCATACCTGGGACCTGTTTCATAAAAAAGGTTTACCAAACAAGCCAGGTTTATTTCAACTGGTCTGACTTACTGTCAGTTGATTTGGCTCAAAATAAGTCAGACTAACTGAAATAAGCCTGGCTTTATTGGTAAACTTGTTTTATGGAACAGGCCCCAGTATCATGAAATAAGCCACAAACAAATTTAGTAATAAACAGACAACATCCATTTGGACTATTTGTGCATAGTGTTCACGTTTGGAGAATACTGATGGATTGATGTTTAGTTTGCATTTATTTAAAGGCATTTACATTTTAAGTTTCCAATGAATTATATTGTCATATCAGCATTCAAAATTAAAATATTATAAGTGAAGGCCAGAGTGCGCTGTGGGCCAGAGATATGATGTCATATGCGGATATGATGTCTCAAGCACCCATTTCCATTTATGGACAGAACCATGTTTAGAATTATTAGAAACATTATGACAGATGAAACATGGAGATAATAAATATAGTAGCAAAAATATTATGCCTTGCATAGAGCACACATAGGATAAAATAGAAATCACTAGGTTCTATACTACTTTTCACACTACATTGTGAGATGATATGAAGAGAAAAATAGGAAAAGTTGAAGTGTAATCTGTAAATCTATAGCACTTATACCAAGTTATCATGCTAAATGGCCAAGACAGGCACATGTTGTTCTTTGTTATTGTATATTATGATGGATTTATTAATTTTTTTTGGTAAGAAAGACGTTGTTATTACAGATGGGTGATTATGTACCTGTAAGATGTTTGTCATCAAATAAATGTAACACACAGGTAAGGACAGGTGTCAAATGTGCAGAATAATAACAAAATAATATTTATAGCTCCACCAGCAAAAGGGTGGGAAATGTTTGCAATGTGCAGACAGACACATGAATGGGGAGGTTTGCAGCATATCAGGCATGAGATAAAAGAGTGAATGAGTGTGGAAAATGTACGTTTTTTTATTTATTTTTGTAGCTTAATGAAAAGAAATCAACATGACTTGACGGAAATCATGCTTCATCTGTGAGTTATAAACTAAAGGCTTTTGGCTGCTTTTAAAAGGTACAGGCCCTTCATTACATCCCACCCCTACATCACGTTTCTCCATCAACAGAGAAAATAAAACTGCATTTGTCAAGCCATTTTATTGCATGCATGCACAGACACAAATAAAAGCACAGAATGGCCCTCACATTTTATGTTGCATGCATTACGACACACAATTCCAAGTATGAATAGATGAATGGGACACCACTGAGATGTACTGTATGGCGCAAAATGAAAAATACACACACACACAGTCCTGCCTGCACTACTGGCCCACTTCCCCCAAGGTTTCTACTTTTGTCCAGAACAACTGGGTTAGCAGATAAGAGACCGAAAAGTATAATAATGAGGGAGAGGGAGAGACAGTTAAAATATATCAGCAGAGGAAGACTGGTGTAAGTTTATTAGGAACAGACATTTGCATGTTTATGTTTAATTTCTTTCTGCAGAAAAGTGTGAAATCTACTCATGCATTTCATCTCTGAGGTGTGAACGCTTCAAAGTGACTGCCACTGATCTTATAAAAGAACAAAAAGAATAGAAGATGAGATATAAGAAAAAGGGAAAAAAAGTGATGCTTGGATCCTCTGGTCTGTTAATGGGTTGGACCGATACGTCATTCCTCCTGGATTAGAATTCCGGCTCTTATAAATAGGAGGAGTATTTTTATCCCTCGGTCTTCTCCTCCACCTCCTCTTTCCTTCCTACTCTGAATAGTATTAATTGCAAATCATCCGTTCAGCCTAATAATACACATAATAAAAGCAACAAATGCAAGAGCGTGAATGCCATCAGAAGCCATTTATGGTTTTGATGAAGGCTCTGCAATCTTATAGCTCACTGAGTTTAGAAAAAAAAACAGGTCTTGAAATCAAGTCAAGATGATCAGAGAGGGCAAAATGGCAGCAGAGAGATTGTTAGTGTGCTGGCTGCAGTGGTCTATTTAGCTGCTGCCCAGATGGTCTGAGGGAGGAAAAAAACTAAGCGTTAATCACCATCGCTAACCCGCATCATGAAAACGTGCTATCAGAAATATTTATGGCTAATTTTAAAAACTTTTTATCCTCAAACCTTTCATGTGATGCAATGAATCTATCAACTAATCTAAGGTGACGTGATCTTGTTGGAGAGGAAGGTTGGCAGTTCTTTCTTGGCATCTATGGTTCCATGAAGAAGCTTTAAAATGATAGTTCGCCCAAAATTACCATTCCGTCATCATTGTTAATTCCCCTTCGAGTTGTTCCAAACCTGTATGAATATCTGAAATTCAGTGGGGAACAGGGAACAAAATCTCTTATCATACAGGTAAATGACAGAATTTTCATTTTTGGGTAAACTATTCCTTGATAGACCCATTCACACAAATGACAATAACTATAACATTAATAATTAAGACTAAATGTAATAGAATAGCAGAGTCCACACCTAAACTGTAATGCTAACAGCACAGAGTTGGTTAGTTGGTTTTTTTTCCACCAACTAATGAACGATAAAAAAAATTGACAGCTAATCATAATCCATCCTGCTTTAAAGAGCACAATCGCACAAAACGCAGCAGACATCATAAATACACCGTTAGCTAATAATAATCAGAATGTTATCATGTGATAGTATCTAATATAGTTATTGTTATAGTTCATCGTGTGAATGGGCCTCAACACTTCAAACTCACTAACCATTTGTGGAACAGCTTCTGTTTTCTGTCTCAATCTGATCAATCAGATAAATATTACTGGTCTAACATAATTTATATGATTTTCACGTTCAATTATTGTTCACATAGTGTCTGCTGCCACCAAGTGGACAGATGACTCAAACATACACTCATCTACTAAAACGAGATATTCCATAAATACACAAACGTGCATTGTGTGCACATATATAAGGTCCTCTGTCTGTACGCCCAGAAACACATTTACACACAGAGAGCTCAATACATTGGCATGCTGTATCACAGCACCTTAATAATTTACCTCTCCTCCTGCTGCTGCCACAGAATTGCATTGCTCTCAGAGTATCAATTGAAACTCCTATTCATGATTCATGAGGGGAAAAAATTGAAGACAGTGTATTTTTTACATTAGCATGGATTAGGATTTAGCATGCTGGGGGTTCAACAGCACAGACCGTGAACATCACATGTACGTATTTTCATACATGGCTGCATGACACATATGAATTAATCAGTGTTGCCGAAGGGTGTTTATACTTGGAAGTGTGCTCGCTTTCAAATTTAGATGTGTGCTTAGTTGTAAGTGAAAAAGCAGGTGATGGAAATTTCCCATCATGCCCACAATCTGTCCTCTCCCCCAGTAAACTCAGCAGATTGCATTTTCTGATAAGACAACCAACCCCTTCCATTAAACAGCGTTGCCATGACGCCTGAGGAATAGTGAGGAAACACTCCAGCATCCACCTCGACACCTACCATCACCATAAGAAGCGTTGTCTTACGGCACACGAGGACTGAAATATTCGAACTGTTAATGGTTCCTGAAATCCGTCATGGTGCTTTCTGCTGTTATGAACACTTATGTTGGCTTGACAAATACTCAGGGTCAGCGGGGTTTCTAAAAGTGCAATGTCTTTCCTAACCAGTCAAACTTACACTTTTCCAGAAGCAGATGGTTAAAAATAAAACAACAAAAACTCTTTAAATGTCCTGTTTAAATGTTATAGTGGAGAATTCAAGCAACATCCAGAATGTTCATAAAATGAAATGCCAACTGTCAACGCTTTTAAGCAAAGCATCTTAAAACAGAAGCTGTGTCTCATTTCGAAGACGGCTGCCGACAAATTAAATGCAGCAAATTAGTTCAGATACTCAAATTTGATTGGCTGAGAAACAAGTCGTAACGATCCAAAAGCGCAGAGACTTTTCACTGTTTTCATATCAATTTCCATAGTCTTTTTTTTTTCGTTTAAAACAACTTTCGTGAACAATGATAACTTTAATCAATAAAACATTTGAGTTCAGAGTTGTTTTTGATACATTTGCCAACCATGGACTGTATTACTAGAGAGGTTCTTCAATGACTCAGTTGGCAACCAGTAAATGTCTGTATGAGTGAGTCAGTGAATCATTCACTCAAACAATTTATTCATAAATGATTCATTCTGAAACAAAACAAGTGACTGGTTGCATCTGAAATCCAAAACGTAGGCACTTCTGAATAAGAAGTGACAAGTGAAGTGACAACCTGACAAGTGACTGATTTGTTTAATTTATTTTCACATGCACAATGTTATTTCTGAATAGGAATCACCACAATCAGTAATTTCGAGTGAGGATGAACAATTTTTCCATACAGCTGGTTGATTTGACATTGACGTCTGTGTGACCTTTAAACAAAGAACATTTTTTAACTTCTTAACTTTAGCTAATGTGAGCCATATCTTTACTAAATATTAACTTATTGCTAATTATTATTGATCCATTTTCTAAAAAAAAAATAACACATTTACCTTTTTCCTCTTTTTAAATTTAAAACGACTCATAAAATCTGTCAACCTTTAAAACACACAGAAATGGCGTTTGTTCTGGTTGACTCTTCTCAGTTTGCGTCACAATCCACAGGAGATTAAGGCCACTTAATCAAACACTGTCAAAGGAAGGACAGTACGCCCCGCTATACCTCCATATACCTCCAGCCACAGGTGCAAGGTCATTTACGTTGCTAAGCGGTTTTCCCACACACACAACCAGGCGTTTAAATTCTCTCTCTTTCCATGCCTTAAAATGGCTTTTCCCCTTTCCCTGTCCTTTTTTTCTCTATAACGAGAAATCCGTTTGAACAACTCCACTGTGACTCGGTGTTAGAAATATGCAGCTTTAATTCTGAGCCCCAGAGCCTTTATTGCCATTTACATCCTCATTACAAATGACCAGGAATCCATTAGGTTCCTGTCATCCCCCGTATCTCATTAAGATGGGTTCTGTCTAGCCCACTCCTGGAGGCCCAGCCCAGGGACAAAAAGAAAGTAGAGATCAAGCACCTTTCAGGAGGATGTTCACATACTGATGAGGTGACGGGGTGCAGCCACTAGGCATCTCTCTATCTTTATTTGCAGAAAGAGAGTTCTTGGGATATATGGATAGTGCGGTGGCTGAGAGCATAAGATAAAATGCATATGAAGGGATCAGGTTGACCTGTGGGCCTAGAAGGGGCCAGTTACTTAAGTCAGTCTTTAACTCCCATAATGCTCTTTGAATATCATGCATGATTTCATAGATAACCTATTGAATTCAGCCTATTTGAACTCTTGCCTCTACAGAGAATAATCATACTGAGATTATAATTAAAGAGAGTAAAGGGCCCTCCGCAAGGAAGACACCTATTATAATAACTAAAACAGTTAAGTTTTGATAACTCTATGAGTATAGTGAAGTCTACACATAAGGTGTTTATTTTGTGATAATAAATGGCTGTGCATTATCCTAATTATTATATGGTTATATGGTGAATACACAATGGGTGCTTTTGAAAAACTGCTTCTTGAAGCTTCAAAACCTTTGCAAATAAATTTTTTCGAACCAGTGATTTGGAGTGTTTATCAAATTGTCACTTAATTCAGTATACAAAATCTCAATGGGTTTTAGGCTACATGTCCCCAAAATAATTTTTGTATAATATTTTAATTGTATTTTTTTATTCATGTTCGGCCCAAGTTTTCGTTGCTTATACACGATTCTGACCAGCAGACGGCACCAGCGTGAAAGCGTGAAAAATCATTTTGCGAATCAATTGGTTCAGTTGATACAAAGGTTCGAAAATTTTCATTTCCCCCAAAACTAGATCTATACCTGTAGCCTATATTATCTTAAAGGGATAGTTCACTTTCAAAATAAATTTTGATATGTTTTAGCTTACCTCAAGGGCATCCAAGATGTAAGTTTCTTTGTTTCCGCAGTATTTCCCATTTGGATATTTTAGGTCAAACCGTTCTTGTCTGTGACTCATATAATGGAGGTCTATGGTCACCACCTCAAAGAGCATGCACAGAGGAGTCTAAATTAAACAATTCCCCATCGTAAGTACACATTGATGACCTAAGACACGAAACGAGCGGTTTGTGTAAGAAAACGAACAGTATTTATATCATTTTTACCTCTTGTACACAACCATGTCCAAGTGATCTGAGGGCACGCGTGCTTCCTGTTGTGTGACTTGTGCGTGCGCTCTGGCTTAGTCTGTGCAAGCTCGGAAAGCGCCGGAAGTGATCTCTCGCGCGTGTATGTCACTCATTGTTTACACTTACTGTCTATGGTTTACACAGAGATTTCGTAAGTGTTACTTTTCACTGTTAAGATTTAAACATATTTATACGTACAGGAAATTGCAATGGAAGATGAATTCAATATATCAACAGACAACGTTGAATTTGACACAACCAGAATACACAGATCAAGTACTCAGAGCGATGGAGGAAGCATCCACTGCAGCAGTACGTCTTCAAGCCTCAGAGAGACAGAGATCTCTTCAAAATTGGTGGTGTTTTAAGTAGCAAGTGTTGTGAGATGCCAACAGAAGTGGAAAGCATACGTTGTCACGAATGGAACATAGCAAAGCCACAACTACAAGACGACGACGAGGACATTGACAGGATCGCATCACACACCTGCCTGACTGAAGATCCTGAGTTCCTTTCATAGGTCACTTCAATGCTGCGGTGACGTCACCGTATGGAAACACCTCTCGGTGGGACGAATGTCTGAAGCCCTATACCATCCCGCCAATCCTATTGGCCAAATAGCGCTTGGCACCGCCCTACGCATGCGTACGCATCGTATACCTGAGTGGCGCGCGCTATTTCGCTCAGATTTCATTTCCTTCAGGAAAGCGAATTATTTGTGCCCTAAGGAAACCATCTCGCATTCTCAGCGTTTTTTTCTTCGAGCAGTGTTCAACTCCTCTTCGGGACACGATGAGTCAACGAAAGGTAAGAGCCGTATAATGGGTTTATCACGGGGAGGCACTACATGTTCTCTCCGTAATAGCCTGCGGCTACAGTTCTGCGCTCTGGAGTGTATTTTCTATAGGTCGCCTCGCGTCTAACCCCCACCGTTATGCTTCTGCGGTCGCCGAGGCGCCGCACGAGGTGGTGGTTTGGGGCGATGTGTGTGGCTTGGACTATGAATACAGTGATGCGCTAGAGTTTTTTCCACTTTGCTCTCTCCCCACTCGAGTGTGTTAATCAGCAGATTTGCTTTTACAAACTATGTTTGTCCAAAGCGGCTTCGGACTCAGAGTAGGCTCTGGCCGGCACATGCGGTTCTCTCCCTCTGAGTGGACAGGAGAAACCCGCCTCCCCTTCCTCAGTGAGCTGTTGAATGTGGTTACCTGCGTGGTGGATAAACTATCCCCCCGTGAGCCGCTACCCTTCTTCATGGACCTCCACCAAGAGGTTTCGAGGTCCTGGAAGCAGCCTTAATCAGCACACGTCACGAACGCCGTGGGTTTCGCCACCATTGCTGACAACTCTCTAGCCAAACGGATCACGCCGAACTCGGCCGCGGCCTAAAGTCTCGTCGAAGGCGTGTCGAGTCGTGTCTAATCTCGGCAAATTTACTTCACTTTATGGCGGTTCTTAACGAGAAAGATATTACAACCGGAGGCTGTGAAAAAGCATCTCATTCCCTATTCAGGGAACCGTGGTTACATACGTAACCGAGATGTTTTCTCCGCTGTTGAGCGTTTTGCACATTGTGTTTAGTTTGCCACGTATAAACTGGAGACGACGTCCAATGCCAGAGGGACCCAATGACACGCTGTCAATAGAGTGAGTAATGTGTTGTATTTTTATTATATTCGCAACGATTATAGAAATTATTAAACAAATTAATTAATTACAATTACTGATCAAACGTTGCTGGCGGTTGGTAGCGTATCGTGTGGTAAACAGTAAACATTGAGGGGGGCGGATTTAAAAGCGCATTTAAGAAAAATCATTATAGCAATAAGATTGAATCGCCCTGATATAACAGTGAGTAAAGAGCCGATAATTACAACATTATGATAATCGTTACGGTGAGAAAGGAGAAGTGAATATATCTTTGAAACCGCTTTCAGATTTATTTGATATTTTTATTTATTTAAATTTTTATTTTATTTATTTATTTGAATTTTTTTTTTTTTTTTTTGGATGAACGATGAAGACAGCCAATCAAAATCCACCTGGATTTGCAAAACTGCATTGCACGATTGACGTTTGTGTTCAGGGTTCGAAATGACTTAGGACTCTTGGGGGGTCCCCTAAAATTTAATTATTAAAGGTTCTGAAGACTACCTTGCTAAACGATACACTGTAGGCAAAATTATATGGACCAGTGTTGAAGGTGGGATAATGGTCTTGGGCTGTTTTTCCCTTGCCCCGCTGCAAATACCTAGATACTTACATTGCCACCAACCCCTGCCATCCCACCCCTATAGGCACATAGACTAAAATGAAATTCTGAAAAATTAGCACTTCTTCTTGCTTTACTACTCCTTCCTCTTCTTCCTGAAAACAATTTCACCTGATGATTTGAGTAGCTCTTTTTGTAAAGTTCTAGGATGATTGGGGTAATTTTGTAGGGTAGGCCTAGTGCCTCTGCATAGAAAATAATAAACAAAGTACAAGCATATATAAATGCAATAGAACAAAAATACATGTGAAATAAAGCAGTGCTTTTGGTTTCTCAGGTAAATTAACTGCATTAAGTTACAGACATTGAATAATCAAATGTAAAATAACACTGCCTTCACTGTATACATTAAATATGGTTCATACAATTAAAGCTGCAGTCGGTAACTTTTGACGCTCTAGCGATTAATAAACAGAACTGCTTGCGTGTTGTGGAAGGACATTGTAGCCGGAGCTACTTCTCTCTGTTTATGTCTATGAAGAATCACAAAGGTACTGGGTTACTCCGCCGCGGTACCCCTGAAGCAATCTAAAATAGTCCGAATATAAACACTTATTATAGGTGTAAAAAAAAAAGTTATGGACTGCAGCTCTGATTGGTTGTTTCTTACCGCTCCCGGTAAAGAAACAACCAATCAGAGCTGCGGTCCATAACTTTTTTTGTGTTCAAAGTATACAAAATGTATATAATAAGCGAGTACACCATGAATCCATTTTCCAAACTGTGTTTTTAGCCTGTCCTGGATCACTAGGGTACACCTATAATAAGTGTTTATATTCGGACTATTTTAGATTGCTTCAGGGGTACCGCGGCGGAGTAACCCAGTACCTTTGTGATTCTTCATAGACATAAACAGAGAGAAGTAGCTCCGGCTACAATGTCCTTCCGCAACACGCAAGCAGTTCTGTTTATTAACCGCTAGAGCGTCAAAAGTTACAGACTGCAGCTTTAATACAGTTTACCTTTAGCTACAAAAATGTTTTTTCTCTTTCTCTTTTGTTTTTTGATTAACTTTGGTGACAAAAAGCTGCAGGTATATTGGGTTGCTGCCCCTTTAAGACGAATGCATGTATCTAATGACACGCATCTGTTTTCTTTCTCTGACTGCCTTTACGGGGAAACTCGTTGAAACGGACACTTTGACTTATTTTTTCGAGCACATCGTTATTTTTTTTTTTTTTCGTTCAAACACAAATTTATAAGAAAGACAAGGGAATTCGGTATTCACGAACTTCACGTGCTGTCTGCGACTGCCTGGACCTGCGCGCCGACAGACAGACTAGTCTACATAACCTACTGATACAGCAAAGACAACGTAGGCAGTTTTGACGCCAAAATAGGCTACAGCATATTTCGTTCTGTATTGACAGGGAGTTTTTTAAGCAGAATTTGATGAGAATTTGATGCAGTTGCAGATACCATAGAGAGTAAAAGAAACAATAGGCGGGAGGCGCCGAAAAGCGCGCTGTTTTTGCATCCCTGATATCTACAATTTCCCACAACAGCCATGTTATCACATAAGCACAATTTACCCTTGAAAAAAAGTCGGTGATCTTTCTTTTTCCTCTTTTTCTTTCCATGTGCAGGATTCCAAATTAAGAAAAATAATATTAGCTTCTTTACCAAGCTCTCATGTACATTCATGCTAAAATCACATTCACTTTAATCAACTCACAGACTTGAATTAAGTCCTGGTTATCTTTCGTAATCACTGACTGGACAAGTAGATTGTTAAGCTAGCTTTGAATAACTAGTCTAGCTGCTCGTTCTGCTGTTAGCTGGCAGATCATTTGGCTTCATACACATAAGTTACAGCTAGCAAGACACTTTGACAAACGTACTCTTCTAATCATTACACTGGGTATCTAGTTAATGCAACTCTTGATATAGGAACTCGAACTCCTAATATTTTACTATAAGCAATTATGGAGATAAACACAATCGAAGCACTTACAGGATTTTCATTCAGGATTTCACTCTTTGTGATGTCTCGTTTTGCCGTGTTCATCTAGTACGTGTCTGCGGGAGCACCACAACAACAATCTGTGATGCTGAACTCACATTTAGCTAATAGCTGCCCTGATTGCTGCCTCGCGCTAGGAAATAAATTAATTACTGTTATAAATACAAAACGTCACTAAAACCTATAATTTTCACAATAATTTTTAATGTTAAAATATATTTGTTGGGGACCCCCCAAAATCCAAAAATGAATTCTTATGCGGGGTCCCTATTGATTTATGGAGGGTCCGAGACCCCACCCCCCAGACCCCCCTCATTTCGAACCCTGTTTGTATTTAACGAGAGAATGACGCCCTGTGATGCGAGAAATACAAAAGGTATGATCTTTAAAGTATTAGGAAACACCTGGCCACAGGATACCAAGAATGGCCAATCAGAATCAGGTTTTCTAGAACCCTAGAACGTGCCATGGTTAAAGAAAAGCAATAGATCTTCCTCAACCAATTTGTCCAAAGAAAGCAGATGGTGGTTCTGCGAGCCTCTTCACCCTCCTCCTCCTCACTGCATCCGATTCCTGCACCTGTGGTCATCGATCACTATGAAAGCCCAAACCGAGCAATGTGGAACTCTATAGAACTGAAGTGAGTGACCGAAATATTCCAGCTTTTTCATATTTATTAGGACTCGGACATGATGATAGATGAGCAGAATATTGATGTCTGTAGCAAAATAGCACGCTTGTCTGAACCGATGGGTTCATATAACTGAGAATTTTAAATGACTTCCATTGATTTATCTGGGATAAATTGGGGTAGTACTGCTATTTTAAATGGCAATCAATGGTATAATTCAAACACTGACCTGAAGGACCTTTTCTCCTGGCCAATGCAGCTTCCATTGATTGAGTTTGTAACTAATACCTCATTAACTGCACCTGGTATTCACTAGTGAGAGAGCGCCCTCTAGTGGCTGCAAATGCAACAAACAAATGGCAAGAAAGCAAAACATGCATAAATATACTCATGTTTTTACATTTGTCGTGTTGGATGGCTAATAATTATTATTATTATGTATTTATGAAAAAATGTTGATATGATATGAAAAAAAGGCTTCAATAAACGTCACGTTAGCAATTAAAACTTTAATATGCCAGCACAGTTTTACCAAACAGTAGATTAAAATATCAAACAATTAGTGTTTCTCCATACATTTCTATTTTAAATTCATACATATAAAATCACTATAAAATGTTGCTCTTTAACATCCTCGCTGTAAAAACTGTGGGATTTCAAACATTCACATGCTGAACGGTTTTTGCTACACCGCTTGGTACAAAAAAAAAAACATCTAACCAATCACGCAACCCAGTCTGCAGGGGTGCTGGGCCACTCGGGACCGGTTTAGACCCAGTGTGAGTCTGAACCTGGTCCACTAGGACTTAAATATCAGGCTTTCTCCATTCAATCTAAACCCTTGATTAGGACTGGCTTCAAACCTAGTCCAGACTAAATCGTGTTATTTCAACAACAACAAAAAATAAGACCAGTTTTAGCATTAGATTTAAAACAAAACAAAAATTGATTAAATAATTCAGCTGTTAAATTATGTCTGTAAATGGTCCGGACAGTAACTTCACTGGTTACAAGATGGATGTGATTTAGCACGAAGCGTTTTCAAATGAGCATTTCACCATTCAAACATTCTCTAGTCTCACAACATCTAAAATAACAGAGTACAACACAAATAGCAGTGTGAAATGAGCACATAATGGACTTTGGATAAAGAGTATGCAGATATAGAAGAGGTTTTCTTGATTAATATGTCATGAAAAGGCATTGTCGGTGAATCCCGTCTCTTTCCCAGGACGATCAGTAGAGTCTTTGCATAGAGGAGAGGGGCTTAAGACAGTCTTTAAGGCACGGTGACGTGGAAAGGGCTTCCGGGCACCATTTCTTCACCCCATTTGACTATCAGGATGTAGTCGCCTTTCTCCTTCACTGTGTATGTGACATTGTACATTCTGTTGCCCATGTGTTTGACGTACACTTCCTCACAGGGAGTCTTTGGCCCGTGCACTCCTACCATCAACATATTTGTCCCTGACAAAACAAAATAAAAACTGTTTAGTCATCTGCATGGGTAAAATACAAAAACATGTCTTGTCCAGAAAGCTGTACCTGCTTTACTGCAGTCCACTGTGAAGGTGTTCTTCTGGCCAATGAAGGCTTTGGAGAGTCCGGCCCCCCTGGAGATCACCTTACTGGCGTCGGACGAGAACTTTGGCAGAGTAGAGAAAGATCCGGCCACTGAGGACGATTTCATGACCGTTTCCACCAGAACCGATGACGTTTCGTGTAGAGAGTGTCCTCCAGACAGACGTGTACCTGGAAGAGAGGATTTCCTCTTATTATTCTGCTTCTTTATGAAAGTTGAGTTAAGGTGGAAAGATGTTGGCTGTCATTTGTCTCGATATCAAGTCACACATTTTTATAGTTGCCACAAGCTTGTGTAGTTTCAAATTCACTCCCTCATGTTGTATGACAATCCTGCCTGATCATATGTATTTGTCCTGTTTTTTATCATAATTTTATATATATTAATAATATTGTGATTTTGTGTTTTGTTTTTTGGGTGGACTACAGATAAAGTCCCCTTTGGCTAACTGTGTGTTAGCCGTCTCTGTGTCTGTCCGAGCATATGTAAAGAGCAGAAAAGGCCTTGTGTAATGTACTGTAGTGTGTGCTGTCTCACCAGAGACTTTGGCTTTGAAGGGGCTGCCCACGATATGCTGCGGCCCTCCGTATTTAATGGAGATGAGGTAGCTACCGGGAGCCATGGGTGTGTAGGTGACCTTGTATCCTTCTGGACACTCCTGACAATCCATCTTCACCTTCGATGGGCCGTCGATGGTGACCGACAGAGCTCCTGAGCCAGCGTTACACGTGTTTACAATGAAATCTGAAGGTACACCTGTGACGGATGAGATGAAGACAGTTAGTTTCTGTGTGTTTGTGTTTTAACACTCCTGACTGGCTGCTCATTGGTGTTGTACTGTACCTGTAGTTCCTCCCTCCAGTCCGGCCCCAAAAGCCGTCACCATTCCTGGATCTCCTGCCTGGCCGGGTTCCCCTACACGGATCTTGAAGGGACTGCCAGGGATGTGACTCCCGTTAAAACGGACATCGATGGAGTGGACGCCGTTCTCCCGTGGAATAAACCGTATGGCGTGTTTATCTGCACAAAAACAGGCATGCAGTGTTGAATAAGTTCAAATGCACCCTCTATCTAATTAATATGCGTTTTTTAATTTTACTGTGATCATATAGTAGATTTGGGTTCTCCGATAAATATTAATATATAACCTAAAATAATGTGATAGATAGATAGATAGATAGATAGATAGATAGATAGATAGATAGATAAAAAATTCATATTAATATAAATAAGATTAATAAAATATATTATAATAAAATATATAATGACTACATATCAAGTTGGATAATATAAATTATAATAATATATAACGTAAAATAAATATATAACATAAATAGTAATTCAAAATAATTAAATATTCTAAATTGTTTAAAGTAATGTATTGCATAATGAATAATACATAAAACTAATTTATTTAAAAAATAATAATTTTGTATAAATATAAATATATTTAAAGAAAACATAAATAAAAAAATATAAAATTATGAAAATAGAATACAAGTGGTATAATACAAAAACATACTAAATAATACAGACTCGTGATTTTTTTTATTATATTTGAAAAATACTACACTATATAAAATAATATAAAAAAATAGAGTATAATTATTTTTTTTATAAAACTAGATATGAATATTAATAATAATACATATAAATCATACAGTTTATTACAGACAAATAATTCCCCATGTGACTATATGCTCACCATTGTCTAGCTCGGTGATGTAACACTCCTCCACTGCTCCAGATGGTGTGTGAACCTTAGCATCAATCGCCCCTCGTGCTCCGTTCAGCTGCACGGCAAACGAGGCTTCTTGATTCACCTTCAGACCCATCTCCTGCACACACAGACACAGCCACACAGACTTCGAGTTTGAACAGTTTATGAATATCATCTAATCTTCAGAAGTTTAAAACTGAATATGTAAAGATGTGCCTTTCTCACTAAGCATATTCACAATGGCCAACATCAAAATGCTCTGCTACTTCGTCATGCTCATTTGTCTTTCTTGGGAAACTCCTTCTTCACTCTTTATGAAGGGAACTGCAAATACACTTGTCTCGCCTCATGATAAGCTGTCCTGTGCTCTCCATCAAGTGCTCTTATAGGAGGTGTGTTGATAAAGGAGCTGCCATCCGCTCTGGAGAGTCCCTGAATCACCCCCGTCCCGCTGCTACAGAGAAGAACGACTCGTGCTTGAGTGTGTCTGATCTGGAATCACTCACCTGCAGACTGGTGACGGTAAGCAGGCGGCCGTCATCTGACACTGATGCAATAGGAACGATAAAAGGGCTGTCTGGGATATGCTCGTCGTTAAATTTGATTGAAACTTCATAGTCCCCTGAAATTAAATAAATGAGAAAAAGAAGACAGAGTGTAATTTAAAATTATTCAAGGGGAAATGTCACTACTAAAGCAAACACTAGCTTGTAGTACCAGGTTCCTGCACTACATAGGCCACCCCACAGGAACCATCCTTCCTGTCCTCAAAAGAAATTTCGGCTTTGCTGGGCCCCTCAACAGCTATGGACAAACCGCCAGCGCCGGCCTCACGGGTCCAGATACTGAACTCAGCTAAAAAACACATAAAAAATAATGTTTTAATGTTCACAATATCCCAGAACAAAATAAAGAGTCAGTCTTGGTGTACTATTTTATTGTATACTATTACAATATTTATTAGTAGCCTATTTTAAATTAGCTTTTATATTTCCATTTTTATTACATTTTTTATTTTTATTTAGCTTTATTGTTTTTATTTCAGTTGTAGTTTCTAGTGGTTTAATTTCAGTAGTTCATCCTATTTTTATTATACTGTAGTTAGCAGCCAAACAAGGTTATAATACATAACTAAAATTAAAACCATAAAAAAACATATTTAACAAAAAATTTATTTTTGTTAAATAAATTAGGTTCAATTTGTTTTCGTTTTCTTTGAACAAAATAAAAGTTAATTAAAATAAACTAAAATTTAAACTTATTTCAGCTAGGTCAGCAAGTCAAAATTTCACATTTTCATTTAGTTTAACATTTATTTTTGAAATACCTAAAACTGAAATAAAAATGCTTTAAAAATAGACTAATCAAAATGTCTAAAACTTTAAATAAATTAAAATGAAAACATAAAAGGTAAATATAAAAAACGATTTCAAAATATTCAAACCTATAATAGCATCTCGATACTACAATAACAATATTGCCAATTTTTTTTTACATTTTAAATACATATTTTTCCATCAACTATTTTACTAAACAAGAACACAGCTTCTTGTCTCTTACCTGGAACTCCAGCCACGCCTCTGTCCAAACCAGTGCCACCAGCCCGAACCTTATGGGCCCCTCCCTCTCCCAAGGGCCCCACAGTGAACTGGAAGGGGCTTCCGGGGACATGCTGTCCCCTGTATTTGACATTGACAGTGTGGGGGCCCATCTCCTGAGGCACAAAACGCACACTATAGGTGCTGTCCTCTCCCTCTATGATCTCAGCGTCCTCTGTGTTGCCGCTGGGACTCGTCACCTGTGCAGTCATTTCCTGTGTACCTGATTCACCTGAGAGAGAGGAAGGGATTAGAGAATGAAAACACGAATGAGACATTTCAAATAACATTTCAGGCATTTCATCTATAAAAGAGGATGTTTTGGCTGGGCTGCCCACAGAGTTGAAGGCTGCTCAGATTTTCCAGCTCAGTTCTCCTGTCATAAATGTCTGCAGTGGAAAGTATGAGCTCATTCCCGCCGAAAACCCCATAAAAACACACATACCATGACATCACACGCACATACACAGCAACACGAAAAGAAACTTGTAATAGCTGCAAAACTTAAAGGGATAACATTCTGGTATCAATAATTCAGTTCAAATCAAAATTTTTGGGCAAGATAATAGAAAAAAAAATGTAGTTCCTAAATTATCTCTTTAAAGGGTAAGTTCACCGAAAAATGAAAATCAGCCCATGTTTTACTCACCCTCAAGGCATCTTAAGGTGTATATGACTTTCTTCCTTGAGACGAATCCATGAATCCTTGCTCTTCCAAGCATTATAATGGCACTGGACGGGTGTTTGTTTTTTTCAAAAGTCTAAAATTAGTCAAATAAAGTGCATCCATCCATAATAAATCATGCCTAACATGGCTCAATGGGGTCAATAAAGGCCTCCTGTAGTAAATCTATGCATTTTTGTAAGAAAAATCTTAAATATATCCATATTGTATCTATATTCAAAACATTATAAGCACTTTTCTTTAACTTTCGCAAACTGTCGTACATGGAAGCGGTTTCGAAACAAAACGTTGGTCATGAATTAGTAGTACAAAATGAGGATTTGTGAAGAAAAATGTCAGAGGATTTGGATATAATCCAAGAAGAGACTGGTTTTCCTTTGTTAAGGTAAGAAAACGTTGCTTCCTTTGCTCCTGTAAACAAACTCATACTCAGATGCGCACACTTTATTTGACTACTTTTGGACTGATGAAAAAAAAAAACACGTACTGCCATTATAACGCTTGGAAGAGCAAGGACAATTTTTTATATAACTCCAATTGAATTTGTCCTAAAGAAGAAAGTCATATACACCTAAGATGCCTTGAGTAAAACATGGGCTAATTTTAATTTTTAGTTGAACTAACCCTTTAACCAGTGATTAACACACACACACCCTCTGATTGTCGGCCCTGGGCGCTGCTGAAGGTTCCCCGGCTCTCCCTGCCCCGGAATCCACCGAAAACGTCCCTAAAGGGGTCGCCCCCCACCTGGGTGCTCTCTTCCACCCGCACTTCCCGTTTGGTCTCGCCTGCACGGGTCTTGCTGATCTCGGTGCGTTCTGTTCGTGTGTAGGTGTGGCTGCTGCGGGTGAAGGTACGCGTGTGCCGCTCTTGGGCCGACACCATCTGAAACCAGTTCCCTACAGACGTGGAACCCGAAAGACAGAGGAAGAAGGAAAAAGAAGGAAGAAAGGAAGCCATGAAAAAGGAGAAACAGAAAATGCATGCTTACGAGCAGAATGGAAACAAAATTCTGTATTCTTTTTTTTTAAATCAAAACAACTTAAATTGTATACAGTTTCATACAGAACCAATCTGATTAAGGAGACAGGAAGTGACACGTGTGACAGTGGCAAACAGGTGGAAAAAGAAACAAGCTTTATGTCTGAATATGCCTATAGAAGTAATAGGCGAAAAATTAGTAGTACAGTATATCAACAATAGGCGAAAGTACCCTACTGTGGGCGAGATTCTTAAGGGCACATAAAAATTATCCCATGAGGCCACAGCAGAGTAGTTGTGAATACTACAGAATGCTTCTGTAGTTTGACAGTTCCAACATGGTGAATGTAGTAAATGCAGTATCTACTAGACAGCATGTGATTGTGTAAAGGCTGGACACCTCATTCATTCTCTCCTCACCTGGAATCTTGAGGTTGAGGTCGCAAGTGCTGCCCACCGAGGCAATAGAGGGTGCCTGCCTCTTTCTGGTGATGCTCTCCTTCATTCTTCCTTCGCCCAGAACCTTCACTGTAAATGGACTTCCTGTGAAACAACAAGATGCATTTAAAAGAGTCACCCACCTCAGAAGGAAAGCATGTTAAAAAAACTTCAGTTTGAGGGTTATGCTGTACCTGGCACATGTTGGTCTGCAAATTTGATATTGATGATGTAAGTTCCGGGTTCGGTTGGGCAGTAGGTCACTTTGCAGGTTCCATCTTCCACATCCGAACAATTAATGTCAACTTTGCTGGGCCCCTCAATGGACAGACCGAGACCTCCATAACCTGTAACATATTGACAAGAACCAATGGGTTTTATGATTAAATACAGTTTGCAAAAGAAGCATGACTGTTAAGTGAATCTAACCTTCATAAATCCCAATTTGTACACACATGCTAGTTTATGCATTCAGTGAGCATGACAAATTTTACACATCCAGTCAGATAACGCTAAACATTTGTGTCAAAAGTGCTTAAGGTGCACATAGTGTAGTAAGTCTACACCTTAAGTGCATTATGAAACCCACAAATGTCCTAAAATACCATTTACCTGCAGTTCTGGTGTCCACAATGAACTCAGCCACTTCAAAGGTGTGTCCTTCAATCAGTCCTTTCCCAAACACCTTCACCTTACTGGCGTCTCCTATCTCAGACTGGCCCACCATGATCTTGAATGGGCTGTTGGTCACGTGTTTTCCATTCTTCTTCACGCTGACCACATGCTCACCCACCTCTTTAGGAGTGAAGGATATTCCTGAAGGCAAAGAGCAATGGGAATGAGTTCTTTGTTCAGGTTTACCGAGTATTTTATGGTAGCACGGTCATATCCAACAAAAAAGATAGGCCTCAGGGTTTGGCTTTACATCAAAAGCCTTTTCTGAGCTTATAACTGGTTCTCTTTGAAATCCCAGGAAGGAGCTCTTAGTCTCAAATCGGGTTTTTTGAGGCAAACACTACAGGCGTGAACTCATCAGAGTTTGTTTGCTGACATCTTGTTATGAAAAACCACATAGGTTCATCTAGTTTCTAAAAGTGTTAACATTACACTTGCAGTCTCACTATCTTGTGGGAAAACGTACATAAATATTGGCGACTTCTCTTGTTTTCAGGGGTGTACACAAACTTCAATAAGTCCAACCTGAACTTCCTGTTGGAAATTCAAAATCTGGTGTCTTTAAAATATCTTGGTAACTGAATCTATTCACAAATAATATGATCTGGCTTATGAATATTCTGCTTTATCAGTTCAGTCGTGATGCAGGTAGGTGCTGGCAGGCTTGACGTGTGACTTACCGATGTGTCGGTTTGGCAGTCTCTTCAGCAGGCAGGGCTCCTCGTTGCCAGATGGGGCTCTGATGCTTGCGGTCAGGGAGCTAAGGTCTGTCTCTGTGATCTTCAGTGACACGTCTGTGGATGTGCCAACGTTCAGCTCAGACGTCCTCATGGAATCATCGCCTTCATCAAGAATAAGACAGAAAATAATTAAAAATAACCATTTATGTTATGTTATGTTATGTTATGTATTGTTAAGCTGAATTTTCAGCATCATTACCCTGACCTTCAGCGTGACATGATTCTACAGAAATTAATCTAATATGCTGATTTATAATCAATGTTAGAAACAGATGTGCTGCTTAATAATTTTTAAAACCTGTGATAATTTTTTCAGGATTATTTGATAAATAAAATAAAAAAACAGAGTGTATTAAAAATATATATTTTGTATTATCTTATATAAAATGCTATTCAAAATGTATTTTAAAAGAAATTAATACTTTTTATTCAGCAAGGATGTGTTAAATAGATTTTTCTTAAAGTGATAGAAAAGATTTTTTGTTATTTTTTTAAGTTTTTAATTTTTTTTAAAACCATTTTCAAATTGTTTGAAAAGATTTATATTTTGAATAAATGCTGTTCTTTTTTACTTTTTATTCATAAAAAAATAATAATAATAATAATATCACAGGTTCCAAAATAATAAGCAGCACAACAGTTTCAACACTGATAATAAATTAGTATATTAGAATGATTTCTGAAGGATCATGTGACACTGAAGCCTGGAGTAATGGCTGATGAAAATTCAGCTCTACATCACAGAAATATATTACATTTTAAAGTATATTAAACTAGGAAACCAGTATCAAAAATTGCATATATATATAACACATATGATCCAGTTATTAAAAATAAATCACATATAATCCAGTTATTAAAAATAAACATTTACTGTGCGGGTGCAACCCCAGTTCCGTTGTGGAGAGCAGTGTTGTGAGGGGCAAAGTGAGAGTGAGACTGAAGGAGGGGGGAAACAGCTGTTTCCTGTTTCTAAAAACTCTTAGGAAGTGGCTCCTACTTTTAGAAGCACTTTACATGTGGTTAAATTCTCCAGGTGTAAAGGCACACGCACACACATAAACACACACAGCATCTAATTTAGTGCTTCACAGACATTATGGAGAGACATAACTTTGCCCTCTCTTGTTCATCCTCTCTCTCTCTCTCTCTCTCATACCCATATTTGGGCACATATACCCCCTACCTGTGATCTTGGCTGTAAAGGGGCTTCCAGCGATGTGCTTGTCATCAAACTTGACGATTATATTATAGTCTCCTGGGGCCGTTGGCAGGTAGGACACAGTGCAAGTGCCATCTTTATTATCTTTACAGCTGATCTCTGCTTTAGAAGGGCCTTCCACTGCCAAAGACAGACCACCTTAGAGAAGATGAGAGAGCAATGTGGGAAGTCAGAAGTCTGGCAATGTGAGACTAATGCAGTGTGACTGTGAGGCTGCCAGGCTTGGTGTATTTGGGTATTACCTTCTCCAGCATCCTTTGTGACGATAGTGAAGGTGGCGGGTTTGTTGACCATGCCATGACTCAGACCAGGACCGTATGCATTCACATGCCCGCTGTTAATAGTATCCACATAGAACTGCAGCGGACTTCCTGTAAGTGAGATATTGAAAGAGTGAGATTTCATGTTAAAAGATGAACACAGAAATGATTTAACAGACCAAATATAGCACAATTATTACATCTCCAGATTTTAGAGCAGCAAACCTCTAATTGTTTTGATACCTGGTATGTGGTTGCCATCATATTTGATGTCCATCTCATGTAGGCCCTTCTCAGTGGGGGCATATTTGACCGTCACAGTCCCGTCCTTGTTATCAGTGATGTGTGGACGGGCAGTTTTACCAGAGGGCATGCGTACCTCACCTTAAAAAAAAAAAAACCATCTTTGCAAAATACTGAATTCCACAGGCCTTTGTGAAAAGATGCATGCTTCCTAGCACCTCTGATAATATTTTTTTCATATATTTTTTTATAAGTGTTAATACCTGTAATCTCCCCCTTTTGCACAGTAAATGGAATGACCAGATTGAATGGGCGGAGCATTGGCTCCATGGCATCCACTGCAGTGACTGGTTCCTCTGTGGCCTTAAAGAGAAAGCGATTTTAGCATCACTGCACTGCTAACTAAGTACAGTGAGAAGATCTAAGTGCATGCAAAGGGTTAATGGCTGGAAAACAAAAAAATAGAAAAGGGCATAGGCTGGTTGGGCAGAAGTAGATGAAAATTTCATAAAAGCAGCTACAAAGAACCTTGTGCAAAACAACAGCTTTACCATAGGAGATCAACAACCTTTTCATTAACTCTACGAATGCATGATCAGCCCACTAGCTGTTTAATAAGCAGTCAGTAGTAAAGAACATGGGAGCTTAAGCAAAGATGGAAGAAATGAAAAGGTGTAATGATAAAGGCGGAGGAGCAGAGAGCGTTTAGGATGTTATCTGATGACTAGGGGTGGTGTGTACCCAGTGAGGGGTGTAGCCCTGGTAGGGGGTGTAGGGCTGCTGTAACTGTAGTTTATCACATGGTTCCTCGATTATAGGGATGGTATCAGATGCCTGGAGAAGGAGGTGGTCACATGTTTAGGGCTTCACACGACACACGTTTACATGCAGCTAATTCAATTCGACCCACTAAAGTGGAATTGAATCGCTAAGTTTAACATAATCTCAATGAATGAGGCACAAACCTGTTTTTATTTGGGAGAATAACTGTTTTGTTAAAACACACCATGCACTGGTAGACATATTTGAATCTGTTTATGATCATTTGAATAAAACAATACAAATATAACAAACACTACTTTTCAAAAGTCTGGGGACACTCATTTTTTTTAAGAAATTTATATTTTGCACCAGCGAGGATGCATCAAATTGATCAAAAGTAACAATGAAGACATTTAAATTGTTACAAAAATGTTTTGCGTAAAATAAATTTGCTGTCATTTTGAACGTTTATTCATGAGGAGTCCTGAAAAATAAATATTGTTTTCTAAAAAAAAAAAAAACATTAGGCAGCAGAACTGTTTTTAACGTTGATAATAAGAAATATTTATTGAGAATCAAATCAGGATATTAGATTGATTTCTGAAGGATCGTGTGACTCTGAAGATGCTGAAAATTCAGCTTTGCATCACAGGAATAAATTATATTTTAAAATATATGAAAAATAGAAAACAGTTATTTTAAATTGTAATAATATTTCACAATATTACTGAAACTATATTTTTTAATTTAAATAAATGCAGGCTTGGTGAGCATAAGAGGCTTCTCTCAAAAAGAAAGTGCTCACCACCACATGGAAGGGGCTGTTGGGAATGTGCTCTCCTCCAAAGCGAATGGTTATGACATATTTCCCAGGCTCTGGAGCAGTATAATAGATATCAAATGTCCCGTCTGCGTTCTCCACCACATCCACGTCTAGCTCTGCCCCGTCTGGAGTTGACACTTTGCAGGTGACTTTACCCTTCCCAGCAGCCTTTGCATCCACAGTGATAACGGTCTCCTCGCCAATTTGAATAGTGGGTCCGAGCCCAGAGCCTGTTCATGACACAGCAATCACAATAAAGCTATTTTACTACACCATTCAGAGAGTTATAGTGTGAATTCATGGGTCACTTTTTGATGTTCACCATAATGAGAAAAAAGGCCTAAACTGATCCTACATAAAAAGACTTGCGAAATTCAATATAGGTGTAATATAATATAACTGATGTTTAAAAAAAAAACTCACCCAATCCATGTCCCCCAATTGACACTACAAATCAACAAAACAAGCTGTTAGAATTCATGAGCATAAGATGCTGTTTCAAAACATAAACTAGATTGCTAAGATAACACTTTAAAAAAGCAATATGTCGGATAGACTTGGACATACAACTGACCTGTTACAAGGCATTTGCTGGCATCTCCACTGGGCAGCGCATGTATGCGATAGGGTGAGTATGGGATCTCATCTCCACCATATTTGATTGTAATAGTGTAGCGTCCTGTCGTATCTGGGACGTAGGACACGGTGTATGTTCCATCTCTGTTATCTCGAATGTTGGCTTTCTTTGGTTTTCCTTCTGGGTCCTGTAAAATGATATGAGTTGTTAAACACTGTTCATGGGAATGTGTATGTGTCTATATATTCGTAGGCTCTTTTGAGCCTTCATATAAAAATCTTATTTCTCATTTGAATTAGTGCAGAAATAAATATATACAGTAGCAGGCACGTCTGACTGTTAGTCATGTAGTGGAAAACCACATGTAGGGATTAAACCTAAATCTAATGGCAGGTCAGTCCACAGAGACCACTGTAGGGCAACATTAAGGGTATCAAGTCCCCTTGACCAGTACAAAATGATCGAGTATGGCTGCTTTGGAGAAAGGTTCACTCTTACGTTCAAAAATGGCACTTTTGTGCAAGACAGATTATGTTTCTGGATGCTTTTGCATTTGTGCAATTTGGTTTTGGTTTGAGTGAAGTTTTCTCCCTTCCTTTTCAGAATGGAAAGTAGCATGATTATTTAAAAAAAAAATCAAGGATCACCCTCAAGAAACTACAATTCCTAAGTCTCTTCAGGCACTTCATTGTCAAAGGAATATGGTGTATATAAAACAAGAGGACACAAAGACAGACAGACAGACAGATAGATAGATAGATAGATAGATAGATAGACAGACAGACAGACAGACAGACAGACAGACAGACAGACAGACAGACAGACAGACAGACAGACAGATAGATAGATAGATAGATAGATAGATAGATAGATAGATAGATAGATAGATAGATAGATAGATAGATAGATAGGGAATAACTAAGGCAAAACTAGGAAACAATTAAGGAGAAAAGCAGCCAAAGGAGCAGGGAAACTGGGGTAGAGGGTACAGTAGCAAGGGGACAGTCCATGAGCACTTAAGGGCTCAAGGCTAATGGGAGGAACGCCAGACATGGTGAGTTGTAACAACAAGAGGAGGCCGAAAGGAGGGGCCGCCTTACACATCCTTTCCTAAGAATATGGAAGGGGATGGTGCCCTTTACAATGTGGTTTTCCCACACCCTCCTACCCCAGTCCTCCACAAACACAGAGGCCTCCTGCCTGCACCCATCCGGACCCTACAGCGACAGCAGGGAAGGGGTCAGAGGTCAGGGCAGAGGGAAGCGGAGGGGGGACAGTGGCCGTTAAAGCACATGTGATCATCAAGGGAAACCTCTGTCTTAAAACATGTCAAAAAACAGGCCTGAGCAATTGCTGTTGTCACTTACCAGTATCTGTACGGTGAGAAGCCCCTCGCCTGCATCACGGGCATCGATGGTGAACTCCACCGGCAGGCTGGCGGGAACACCGGAAGCGTTCAGTCCCGGACCGCTGGCACGAACTTTACTGGCATCATGAGCAGGCAACACCTTGATCTTAAACGGACTGAAAAAGGAGAAAGAGAATCACATACATCTCATTTCTAAAATCAGCTTTGAAGATTTGATCAGTCTATTCGCTTCATTAATATTAAGACTTTATTAATACTTAAAGCAGCCAGCTCACCTGCGTGGCACTTCTTGGTCTGCATATTTGACACACACAGTGTAAGGTCCATCTTTAGCAGGAGTGTAGGTCACCGTGTGTGTGCCATCACCGTTGTCTGTGATATTCACTGGCTCTGTCATCCCTAGAATATCAATACAGTTGATCTCTCTGCATGCCTGTCATCTACTCTAGACAACTGTAAAACACTGTTGATGAATGTGTCTGCAGGCTTCAGATTGACATGACTGAATGCAAATCCAGGACTTTCTCCAGCACCCACTGTCATTTTCAAGGTCATCACAACCTTACACATAAATGTGGAACTAAAGCTATGGTCCTCATGTCCAGTCATTTATAAACTAAGTTGCATTTTTTTATATACACAACTGTTAAAAAATGTGGGTTCATATTTTTGTGGAAACCTTGATACCTGTACATTTATTTTTTTCAGGATTCTTTTTTTTTTAAGAAATTTCAAAAGAACAGCATTTGAATTTGAAGTCTTTCATTACTTTATAAATGTTTTTACTAGAACTTATGACCAATTAAAAAAAAACATCTTGTGTACAATACTAAAAGTTTATTGGACAAAATACTGTACATGCCCCTCATTTGTAAAATTTATTAATTATTAAATAAAAAAAACTTGCAGTTGCATTTAACTACAACTACAAAGTTGTAGTTTAAAATTTATAGAATGTCTTAAAAATGGCAAAATTGAATCCTGAGAGGGGAACACTGCTAAATTATTTATGTTTTATAGATATTTTAATAGAATTTATATAGACAATTTATAGATATAAAGTATCAAAATGCATAGAAACCACTTCCTCATGTTCGCTAAACACATACATGCATTCATACGTCAGTCTTCCCAGTATTCTAGTGTTTACATTTGTAAAAGATTGCAGAGATTCTAGATTGCATTTATACATGTCAAGGAATATGTCCAAACTCTCTGTGCAATCTATTTTTACCTGTGGGTCCATACAGAAGCACCTCTAGCAGGGCGAGTCCAGCTTTGCTGCAGTCCATGGTGAAGGTTTGAGGAACGTGGGCTCTTACTCCGCTTCCCAAACCAGGACCAGAACACTTCACCTTACTTGGATCCACTAGCTCCCTCACAGGCACCCTGAATGGGCTACCTTAAAAACCCACAGAAATTGTACAGTTACCATCTTTTTTCTTCAGAAAATTTTAAAACAGACCCTGAGGTATGAAATATTCAAGCATTAAATCAAACTGTCATAAAACGCCTTACCACTCTCATATACTCAAACTGCTGAAATTCAATGTCAATGCATAATTAGCTTGTGGAGTTCAATTAGAAACAAACCACGGAATGATTTGGACAGAAGGAAATTGCATCATACCTGGGATAGGCAGACCTCCGAAAGTAATGTTGACGTCATATTCTCCAGGAGTGAAAGGAATATACTCCACGCTACAGCTGCCATCTTTGTTATCTTTACAAGACATCTTAGCTTCTGATGGACCCTCGATGGCCAATCCAAGACCACCTGTGCCAGCACCCCTGAAAGAGAGGAAAATACAGACATGGAAGAAAATCTAAAAATAGTTATGTAATTACAGTATATCCAGCCCTGTTCACATCCAGTCCAAAGCATGCAAACAGCAAAGTTTAAACCAGTAAACCAGATTTTTTTTTTTACACCAGAACTATTCATTTAGGGGTTACTGCTTAATTTTCATCACTCCCAGTGAATGGCATTGAATAGTTGGTGAGTGTTTTTTTTTTTCATGCAAGCTATTTAAAAAGCATCTGTGATTGCATGAAACAATGGCTCATAGATAGTACTTCAGACTTATTGTGTTTGACTCGATGTTTCAAAATGAGCCCATTCCAGAACATGTTCATATTCAACAACAGGTTTTCGTAGAAATATGTACCTGGTCTCCACAGTGAAGCGGTTGGGTTTGTTGACCAGACCCTCTTCCAGACCAGGACCATAGGCACGTACACGGCTGGGATCACAACCTTCGGTTACCGCCACCCTAAACGGGCTCTTAGGCACAGGTACATCATCATACAGCACCTCTATCAGATGCACACCTGCACAAAGACAAAAATAACAGCACTCTTTCACCTTTAAATATGATGCTGGAAAGTACTTTCTCATTCTGGCAAGCTCCAATCTGATTGGCTGACTTTAATGGTGCCTCATTGCATCTTATCCTGTCTGAGAACTGTCTTTTTTGATAGAAAGAGTCTGTGTGGCTATACAGAGAGGGACTGTTTTTTTTTTCTCTCTCTCTCTCAGTCTCAATCGATAGTTGTGATGGAATATTATCAAGGCATCATGGGAAAACAGACATCAGCAGTTTCTGCTCAAAACACAATGAACAATGAATGAATTTCCATCTCGCAACACTGACCTCCACACGGAACAATCAATACAGCAGCCGTGCTCAGAATAAAAGACAGCTCTGAGTATATGTGTGTGTGTCCCATGATTCACAGGGAGGAAAGGGAGGTTCAGTTCAGAAGAAATACCAACATGGCCTGTTAAATTAATGAAGACTAGGGTTGGAAGCACAGGCCGGCTTCAGTCAGGATGAAGCAAGAAAATGACAGACTTTACACAAACTATATAAGCTTTAGTTATTGCTTGTCAAACCAATGTGCATGGATAACTTTTTTTCTGACAGAGAGAAAGAAAGTTTTTATTTAGTTTTTATTGATAATTTGATTATTGTAATATAGTAATTTTTGATTCATTAAAATTTTCATTTAATTTAATCACTAATAATGTTCTTAAAATTTGTGCATGATTCATCTAAATGAAAAATCAGTTCAGCAAACAAAAATATAAAAAAAAAATTCTATGTACTGGATATCTTACCATCCTCAAATGCTGTATACTCCACTCTATAAGTGCCATCTCCTTTGTCAGTGATGTACGAATCAGTTTTGGCACCTGATGGGTTAACAATACGAACTTTGACGTGGTTTCCACCCATCTTGCTGTGAACCCGAGTGTCAATGACAAAATGTGTAGTGACCTCTCGAAGCACCCCTGTCAAAATACAGGGGTTTTGAAGCACATTGCTAGACACAATGGTACTAAACACAAGCACATTTAGATGGGCCATTTTACTGTACCTCTGGGTTCCACTCCTGGACCGTAGACCTTGATTCCACTTGTATCGAGAGCAGGATCCACCTGAACCCTCGCAGGGAACTTCGGCACTGCATGTCCTCCATATTTAATCGTGATGGTGTACATTCCATGGAAAGGAGGGATGTAGGTGATAGAATATGTTCCATCACTGTTATTCTGGACATGAACCTCAGCCTGCGCTCCTGAATCTGAAATAATCTCAATGGTCAACTCCGCCTCGCCTGCTTTAGAGCAGTCCACTGTGAACGAAGCCGCTTCATTGACCTTTCCTCTCTCCAGCCCTGGTCCGCTAGCTGTGACCTTGCTGGGGTCAAAGACAGACTGCACCATGGCTTTGAAGGGAGAACCAGGGATGTGAGCATCAGCAAAAAGGATGTTGATGGAATACTCTCCAGGCTCAGTGGGCAGATAGGATACCGAGCAAGATCCATCTCCATTGTCCTGGCACTCAATCTTGGCTTCACATGGACCCTCCACAGTCAGCCCGAGACCCCCTGTACCTGCACCTTTGGTGTCGATGGCAAATGGAGCGGGTTTACCCACAATACCTCCCTTTAGGCCAGGGCCATAGGCTCGTACCTTGAAGTAAAAGTTAGACAAAACTGTTGTCAAGATTGTGTTTCAATAACATATTAAAACAGAATTCTTATCAGAAATAATCAAAAAAGTCATTCAACCTGAAAAAGAACCAGTTAATATAATACTTTAATGTAATTAAATTATACATGTGGTACATGTGATAAGCAGAATAATAGATTCCAGAACTCTAGAGTATTAAAAATTAATGCACATCTAAGGTGAAATGGCCACTCTGGGTATGCACTGGATTTTCAAAAATTCAACAGTCCAACGTGCTTTAAGAGTACTAGAGGACAGTCCAATATTTTTCAAAGCTGAACAGCCTTCATCATCTGTATCCATTTATGGTCAGAGATCTGTATCTGTTTCGATATTGTACAGACCAACCATCTAATGATTCTCAGTGAGACATCGGCCCAGTGACAGAGTATGGTGCAGTCATTCCACATGTGGATGAAGTACCTTGTTTGGCACACCTTTTCACCTTTCCCTGACAGATTAATTAAGCACAGCTGTTCTGTAATAATTTCCCACAATGGCTAAATGGCCTTTTGTGTTTGTTTTAGGCTTCTTCACTGATATACAAAATAGAGCATCTGGCTCAAGGAGAAGAAAAACCCTCACTGGAACAATCCAGTCCTGTAGATAACAGGCAACAAACAAAAATTAAATTAAATTAAATGGGTTGTCTTTGTAACCAGCATTCCTGAAGTAAACCTCTACAAACAGAAAATTTCCTTGCACTGAGGATCAAGAAATGTTGTTCTACAAAATCTGGTTGTAGTTAAATTTAAACATTCTGACTTCAGTTAGTGGTTCATAAACTCTCTGAAGGTCTTTCTGATTTGTGAGGTAAGAATTGCACGGTACAGTCCAATTTCTCTGGTTACTCCTAAAATGCATTCCATGTTTCTCCTCTTATGGAGAGTTTTATCTAATTCCGGCCAGCTCATAGTATATTTGTAGCCATAAGTTTAAGGAAGTGTCCATGAATGACTTGAAATGTCAAGTTTGTATCTCTAATGAGATAATTTGGGTAACAAATGTTACCAATTAAAAGGATTTGCAGAAATCATGAAAATTCAGACAATGACGAGTAAACAAATGAATCGCATTCTCCTATTTGTGACTCCTACCTTTGAGGGATCTGGAGGCATCTCTCCCTCTACCGTGAAAGGACTTCCAGGCACAGGGTTTCCATCATAGTTGATGTCCACTTTGTAGGGCCCCTCTTCCGGGGGAATGTATTTAACAGTGTACACCTCATTGGATGTTCCAGATTCAACCTTGCACGGGATTGGCCGGCGAGAAGGTGATGTAATCTTGACGTCCACCTTTCCTTGACCTCCCGCACCACGTGTGTTAATGGTAAACTCCTCATCTTTCCCTACATCGACTTCTAAACAGATAAGCACAAAAAATATGTACAATTAATACAGTCAATATAGCTAGAATTACATTTCACACATAAGCTGCTGTGGACTTACTGTTGTTGAGTCCTTGAACTTTGACCTTGTTGAGATCCAAAGGAGGAGCAACAGTGATGGTAAAAGGGCTTTTGGGGATGGGGTCACCACCATGGCACACAGATATGCTCATGTTACCCTGGTTCACAAAACAAACAGGATAGAGCAAGATAGAATTTATAATATTATAATTATATAATATAACCACTTGGTGTCCATTTACATGAACAGCAACCCAGTGTTGGAGTGCCTCACCTGCTGTAACGCAGTGTAACGCACAGTGAAAGAATAGTCATGGTTATCGATGATCTCAAAGTCACTGACGGCTTCTCCTTTCCCAGCTGTGGTAAAGTGAACCTCAGGTGTTGCCTTGCCTGCTCCTTTAGTGTAGATCGTGAAGTGGGTCGGCTTGCCCACTTCCACACCTGTGGCAAAGACACATTAAATGAAGTTGAGATAAGCTATCTTTACCTAATATTTAATCAAACTGACCTGTCTTGTTGAGTCCGGGACCCTCTGCTTTCACTTTATTGGCATCATGGGATGGATCAACTTTGATACGGAAGGGGCTGATTGGAATTTCCTGTTAATTCGTTACAAAATGCATTTATAGATCTCAAATTGCATTGAGAATAATTTGGTATTATTGACTGAGACTCACTTGATCAGCAAATAGCACCATGATGGTGTACCGTCCTGCTCCAGGGGGCGTATACTTCACTGTGAATGTGTCATTGTCATTTTTAATGATATCAAAATCAATATCTGCTTCGGCAGGTCCCACCACGCCAGGAGCACATTTAATCCCAATGCTGACATCTCCTAAGGAGAACAGAACAGATGGGAGAAGAAGAAAATAATTTGTGATCAAATTCTGTCAAATGTGACCATAATAAGTATTACGGAAGCAATGATGTTGGCTCTGACCTTGTCCGGCCTCACTGCAATCCACAGTAAAGTATGTGGGTTCACTGGCCTTCAAGCCAGTCTTCTCTACTCCAGGTCCATGAACCTTCACGTTCTCTGGATGACTGCCTTCTCCAATGGCCACCTGAGAAATGTAGAAAGACCAGAGTACTGTAAAACTAGAAATTTAAAGCTTCTGGAGGACAGTGGTTCTTGTAAAATTATGATCCAATATGGAATCTATGATCACGTAAATGGGAAAGTTTGAAATCTAACACTGGAAAAATTTAGTCATGGACTTTCATTGAAAGACTGAACTTGTTGGAGATCCAGTTTATGAAAGTTCTTGACAAACAGCAACATAAAAATGTCATCAGCTGGCTGAAGTCTGCCTATGTTGACAGTGAGCTCTCACCCTGAATGGACTGTTGGGAACGTTGACCTCTCCCCAGGTGATGACGATAGTGTGTTTGATGGGCTTGGTGGGTATGTAGATGCAGAAATATCTGCTGTCACCATTATCTGTGATCTGGATGTTGATTGGGAAGCCTTCTGAGTCCTTGAATAAAAGATAGACAAAAACATTTTTTCTACCAATAAAGTGAGGCACGAGGCATCTGGGACATGAATGAAAATTAACCTGAGCGTAAATCTGTAGATGTCCTCTTCCAGCTCCACGGGCGTCAATTGTAAATTCAGCAGGTTTGTTTACAATGCACCCGGTTGGTTCTAGCCCAGGGCCGTAGCACTTAATCTGCAGAAAAGCATGAATTAGTTTAGTTACGGCTGTCATTTAATATTCCCAAGTAATGTGCAATCTTTACTGCCAATTGTCAGGACAGACCTTTTCAGGAAAGACGTCATTGGCTGCAGGGAGGATGTGGGCCATGAATGGGCTGTCTTTGATATCTTCATCATCACAGATGACATGGACCGCATAGTCACCAGGCTCAGTGGGCCAGTACAAAACATCACAAGATCCATCTCCCTTATCATCACACTCTATCTTAGCCTGTGAGGGGCCTTCAATGGAGAAACCTGTGCATGGAAAGTGTTTTAACAATTTCTCTGGCATCTTATCACACCATAAACCAGGGGTTGATAGCTCTAGCCCTCGAGGTTCACTTTTCTCCAGAACTTAGCTCCAACCTTGATCAAACTCACCTGCCTGTACTTTCTAGTAAGCTTGTTCAGGCGTGTTTGATTCGAGTTGGAGCTAAACTCTGCAGGAAAGTGGACCTTGAGCACCAGAGTTGAGAAGATCTGCATAAACACCAGATCCCTGAGTACAGTGGCTGAAAAATGTAAAAGAAGATACTTACCCAGAGTTCCAACCTCAGTGCCAATGGCCTCGACCACAAAGTCAGCTGATTTGCCAACCATGCCTGTCTCCAAGCCTGGACCCCAAGCCCTCACCTTCTGAGGGCCTGCATCTTCACTTATGACCACCTCAAATGGGCTACACACATATACACATTTTGATCAGAAGAGAGATGGATGTTCATGATAATCAGCAGATTATCTTTCTGAAAAAACATTTCCATATCCTGTATATTCCTTTTAATATGGTCAACAGATTTGAATATTTTTTGGAAGCAGGAATGGGACTTCACCACAGTAAACTGGTGGAGGATTAAAAGCATCCTACCTGCGGGGAATGGCGTGGCCACCCCAAGTAATGGTGATAATGTATTTTCCAGTGAAAATGGGGTAGTAATCACATTCATACACACCGTCACCCAGCTCTTGCACCTTCACAGGCTCATCGCCACCTCCTGCAAACGTAAAAATTTAATTCAGCTAACTAACTTTATGATGCAAAGTTGACAACAATCGTTGTTGCAGTCAAGGCAGTTGCATACATACTTGGCCCTTTGACTTGAACACGCAGTTCTCCACTGCCTGCTCCCTTCGTGTACACCTTAAAGTCGGCCACCTCCTTCACACGCACACCCTTGGGCTGCAGGCCGCGCCCGATGGCCCGACAGGCATTGGGGTTGCTTGCTAAAAAGAGGAAAGAGTAGTTATTCTTGATCTCACAAGGTAATAAGTACAAAAGCGGAAGAAAAGTTTAATGAAACATACACACATGAATGGAGATGAAGTTGTCAATATTAGTTATGCATATGGATCCAGCCAAAGGTATGAGCAATGAAGAACAAGAAAAACAAAAAAGAATGTTTCCTTTAAAAGCCTATGACAAAGCAATTAGCAATCTCAAAAAGACCCTAAATTCTTTTTAATATGTGGCTTACTGTTAAGGTTTGGTGCTTAACACAAAGTTCATTGATGAGCTTTTTTAGAGCAATAAAATGGCTATTAAAACAATCTGGCTCAGTCCTGAGTGCTTTTTTCAGAACTGATCAAACAATTTCTTCTTCCAGTATCATCTTCTTTAAGTGCTGGATAAAAAGGCAGACTAAAGTCTACAAAGTAATGTTAATTGAATAATTAATGAGTTAAAGTTACTTAATTATATACTTTGGTTAGGAAAATAATGTTAAGACAGATAATTAAAGCATTCCCATTCTCTGAGTTAGTATTCATAGAGCGACACGGCCAAATCAAGCAACTGCCAAGTTGATGACGATGATCACGATGACAATGTTGGGATGTGGATGATTATCTCTAAAGTGAAGATGACTATATTACACACCCAGACGTCACAGATGTCAGTTCAGGTTAAAGTAAATAGTTTAAACAAGGGCTGTTATATTAACACATTAAATACAAAATAAAATAAAATAAAATCAGTTGATTGATTAACATCTTTAGCCCTAATTTAAACCAATTTGTTACTATTGTTAATTTATTTCATAACTTTTCTTTAAATAATGAATAATTATAGCATTGGGTTAAATTTGTTAAATTCTGAATTACTATTACTAAATTATAAATATTAGCAGAATCCAATCAAAAGTGGTCCCGGTGTGCCGAGCGTCTGTTACGTGATCGTCCAGTATCACCACTGAATGGTGGCTCTTTTTCTGCATCGGTTAAAACAAGACCAGCAGCAGCATTCGCAACACTTGTCTAATCTTCTTCTTACTTTCATTCACACTCTCACTTTTACTCACACTCACTTTCATCCCATCACTTCCTGTATCTAATTAAGCTTCCTGTTGATTTTAGCTGCCCCAGAGGGCAAAGCGCCAGCGCATGCCAACGAGTCAGAGGTGGCGTGCCCGAGAGAGGACACAGGGTGAGGGGAGGAGAGGAGACAGGAGGGAGGGGACCAAGCTTGAGCAGGCATTTGCCACGCCCCCCGGGTGGCCCATACTAACTTGGTCGCCTGGGTTTGGGTGGTGTTGGGGGAGGCATTTTCTTGGCCTTTTCTGAGGGCGGCGTGCGTAAAGACTGAGGGATTATGTGAACCGGGGAGCCGATCTGCCGGCCACTCGGAGGAGCTAGAACAACACACACAGGCGAAAGAGGAGAGAGGAAACACAATAAAGCGTTTCGTCATCATCAGGAGGGTAGTGGACCCCTGGAGCAGTGAGCAAATGGAGCTCAAAACCAAACAACCTGGTCTTAGTCAAGGCCAAAGAAAGCAGGTCTCTCTGGGACTTGTCCAGTACTAGCATGCTGTCAATCAATCAACTTTGAACTCATTACAAGGGGGAAATAAGCTCTTTAGGTGCCACAACTGAAAAGACCAGCATACTAAAACATGTGCTCTTCAACAGTAAGCCAATCAGATTCATCAGAAAAAGCCTAAGCTTTAGTCTAAGCTGGTCTTTTCAGCAGGTGCATAACACATTTAAGAAAGAATGTGGCATGCTTTTAATGCAGCAAAAAACAACAAGTCGAAGGCTCAGGCAAAAAAAGAAAAGCACATGTTGTTTTCTTGGTGCATTAACAGCTTTGGTGTTAAACAATAATGTGATCATAAAGTAGACTCTGCAGGACGTCTAACTTATTTTTTTCTAGGAATTAAGATCACAAAGTGAAGAAATGGGTCTCACCCTCTGAGATGTGGACAGTGAAAGGGCTTCTGGGTATCTGCTGGCCAGCGAATGTCACATATATAGTGTGAGGGCCCTCCAAAATGGGGCCGTATGTGCAGCGGAAAACACTGTCCCCCTTGTTTTCCAGAATGATCTCCACTGTGTCTCTGCAGCCCTGAGAGTCTACAATGATCACACCGACATCGCCTGCTCCTGCACCTGAGGAGTCACAAATACATGAGTTACAAATACATTTAACTAATTCTGAGTTTCACAGCAAGCAGCATCATTTCACTGTCATTACCTGCTGTGTAGATGTCAAAATATGTGGGTTTACTGGCCACATTGCCCACCGGTTCCAAACCTGGCCCACGGGCCTGGACCTTGTTTGGATCACCCAGTGCTTTAGACACATTTACTAGGAAAGGGCTTCTTTCAATGTCCTGTCCAGCAAACAACACCTTCACCTGAAGGAAGAAAGAAATATCCCTCAGATACAATGACTCTATTTCATCTGTCACGTATAAAGCTCAGTTTTTGTTAAACATTACAAAGCTGCTGTCTGCCATCAACTCCTACAAAGAATTCATAGATCCTGAAAATATGACAGCAAAATGACAACAGACACCACTGTGCATTGCTTAATATTATACCTTATGCAGGCCCTCCACTTTCGGGACATAGACCACAGAGTAACTCCTGTTCCTGTCATTCTTGGGAATTACCCTGGCCTGTGAAAAAATACATTTTAGTAAGACATTCACCAGTTAGTTGTTAAAACTGCTTTTTTATTATTATTGTGTATCCCTGCACTCCTATTAATAAGGAACCTTATCTTCGTTCAATAAAAAAACTGAATTGTGTTACTATTAAATCACATTACAACAATGAGCATTTAATTTTTTATAATTACATTTTTATTTTACTTTTTAATTTAATTTTCCATTTTAAACACTATGATTTAAAAAAATAATGAAATAATCAACACATTTAAATATATGTTAATTTTAATGAATGTATTTTGAATGAATGTATTTTATTCTATATTTTACTTAGTGAATATTTAGACAGGTATGGATTTAAACTGAAATAATGAGAATAAAATCATTAATTATTATTATTATTTTAATAAACTTAACCAAACCGGAATTATTATTATTATTATTATTCATATTTTTTCGTAATTGATTGTGTGTGTGTGTGTGTTGTTTTTTTGTTTTGTTTTTCTTGAATAAAAGAAAATCTAAATCTTGCCAATACCACCAGGAACCTGCATGGTTTATAAATAGCCCTGGCTGAGAGATTCTGGATTGTTTTGAGATTAAAAAAAGTTTGATATAAAAGATGACCTCTTCTGTGTGGCCTTCTGGATCCTCGACGTACACCAACACCTCTCCAAGCCCGGCCTCCACGGTCTCCACCACAAACTCAGCTGGCCTCAACACAACATTACCTCTGGGCTCAATCCCTATAGAGAGATGTAAAAATACAGAGGATCAAGTCGAGGAAGAGTAGGCTAAATGTTCTCATCTCCTAATCACTGTCTGGCATTCAGAAGTGTTAACATCATCATCTGTCAGTCTCACCTGGACCATAGGCCTTGGCTCTCTTGGGGTGCAGGGTTTTAGATCGCAGTGGGGCACCAGGCTTGAGTTTGGCTTTGGGGAACTGAGACAGGTAGGTCATCACTGAGTGCTCGTCCACATTAGGATCCACGATCTCCTCAGGTGCAATCACCTGGATGGACAAAATGCAAAATTATAGGTAAGAAGTTACTTGCTACAAAGTGGTTGTTTTCTGATTTTAATCCTGGAAGCTATTCAAGCTATATTTCTCAATCCAGCTCCTGGGGCAACCAGTGTACCATATTTTAGAAGTCTTTCTCATCAGAAACACCTGATACAACTTATTATACATCATACAACCAGTAGTAGAGGTTACATTGACCTGCAAGGCCGAATCAGATAGCTAAACACCTCAAATGTACATTGCTGTAGCCCTCAAGAACAGGACAGAGATGAAGAAACACATCTCACTGACTTCGTTTGCCATTTTATTTAAGCACCGTCATTGCCAGAATCGATCGTCAGATATGAACACAGCTCTATTCTGTCATGGTCTAAGGCACAAAACTGATGAAGTACACAATGTTTTTGAAGCTGTGGAAAATATTTTCGGTCTCTCCTCTCCTCTCAGTCCCGTCTTTCATGTCCTACTGGTTAAGTGTCCTGCTATATTTAACACTAGACTGAAAGGATAAGAACTAACTGCAAATAGCTCTAAATGGTATTTAACACAGCAGAAAGACAGAAGTGGAGATTGAACAAGAGACCAACAGGGACAGGAAAAGAAATATGCACCTTGTTATTAAAACCCATATTTTATCTGTTGTTGACAGTGCAGTAAATATTATATAAGCACAACCTTCAGATGTTGAGGGTCTGTAAGAAACTACATTTATTCAATCAAAAACACGTAGAGCATTGCATTAGCAGCGCAAAAGGTTGTGGGTTCAATTACCAGGGATCACACATACTGGTAAAAAAAAAAATAATGTATAGCCTGAATGCACTGTAAGTCGCTTTGGCTAAAAGTGTCTGCTAAGAATGTAAATGCAAAGACATATTTTGAAATATAATTTAATTCTGTAATGTTAAAATAGAATTTTCAGCATATGATACTTCAGTAATCATTCTAATGTGCTAATATACATTCTATGCTAATATACAGTATATATTATAAACTCTGTATAAACTCAAAAAATGTATTTGGTGCTCAAAAATTATTATTCTTTTATTATCTATGTTGAAAACAGTTGTGCTGTTTAATATTTTGGTGACAACTGTAATATATATATATATATATATATATATATATATATATATATATATATATATATATATATATATACATATAGGAATATTTAAGATTCTTGGATGAATAAAAAGAACATCATCCATGTGAAATGTATTTTTTAACATTATTAAAGTCTTTACTGCTGCTTTTGATCAATTTAAGGCATCTTCGCTGAATAAAATTATGAATTTCTCATGTATAGACACTACTGTGTATTATGATGTTGAGAAGTGAGCATCTGAAGATGAATTAAAACATGATTTTGATAAGATTTCATGTTTTCATGAAAATGTTTTGCTCTTCAGACTACAAAAAACAGTTAAGTGTTTAACATGCCAAAAAATCGAACAGTCTGTGTGAACAACGCCCCAGATTCCTTTACACTCTCTGACTCACACACACTCACACAAGGATCATAATCATGAGGTCATAATATAATTTCAGTAGCTAAAAGCTACTTCTTAAAGTCAACACTGGCCTACAAACCAGCCAGTCTTGCTCAGCTAAAGAAGAAAGCAGACTCAAATCATGCTAATAAATATAAGCAACTGCTTCTTAATCTTACCTGAGGCACACCGAGCCAGTCGTCAGCTTGTTGCATGGCTTCTCTTGCATTCTCCACTGGCTGACTCGGGTCCCATGTCTCCCAGTCCGGACACAGGCCTTAGATGAAGACACAAACAGAGTTTGGTGTAAGCAGTAAGTCAACTCTTGATAAAACCATGAGAAACATTTTCTAACTCAGAACTGCTACTGTATAGGTCTAAAATGCTCTTGCATATTGCTTTATACACGTAAATGAATACAAAAGAGCCAGAACTGAGCTTTATCTTGGGCTGCAGACCCACTGTTCCACAGCGTGGATCTATTAATCCATGTTCTTTAGTTCAACTTGACCTTAAATGCTCTCAAATGAGCGATTTCCCGTCAGTTCACCCTTTTTTCCAACTTTTAATAAGTGCGGTCAGGCCCATAGCACCGAGCGCTTCCCTGAAGCAAATATACCAGTGCTGTCTGGAGAAAAACTGTTATTATATGCTGGATTACACTCAAAGATCAAGAGGTGTTTAGTTCAAATGGAACCAGAGAGCCTTGAAACCACAAGACTCCTCAACGACTGCCAAAACGTTAATATCAGATCTAGGATTGTTTTCCAAGATTCTCCAGCACAGTGGCCCCATACTTGGATTGGACAGTGAGTATCTGTAACAGGCCCCATAATACTGCTAACACTGATAAACCTTTAATTTTAAGTTTTTAATGAATTCAGAATTGCCCAGAGTGGTATTTACAGTTCCCAGAAGATCCAAGATGGTGGTAAGAGAGTAACATAACCCCCATTAATAGTGGAAAACAAATTAGATAGAGGAAACGACAGGGGAGGTAAACAAAGTGTGAATGGGGCACAGTCTGTATGCAGTTATATTTTTTAGGAAAATCATAGTTTAAAAAGTTTGAGACTGCTCAAGTACAGTACACTTTCCATTAATAACTCATTAAAATGTAAATCAATTGAGAAAAATGTATCATACAATATGAAATCGATCACAAATTATTCACAACTTTTGCAAATATTACAATAAAAATATAACTGATGTTTAGATTTAAACAAGTCAATGAGAGATTTTAAAAAACAAAGTTTTTCTATTCAAATAAAATGTGAATAAAGAGAAATATAAGGGGTTTTAATATATTGTAATAAACACACAGGCACTGAAATACTGGAATAAATACTTCCATCTAACTTTTCTGGCTTCACTCCTGCTAAGAGATGCTTTTCCACACATGCACACGGGGGAAAATAAATTAAAGGGCATGTTGGAAGGAAATGCATAAAGCAGCATGTGTTTTCACTTAAGCATGTTTGCTGTCTTAGCTTCTGACACTTTCCACTCAGTTACAGCACAGACCAGGGGCTCATTAGCAGCCTGCAGAGCCAACAAACTCACGCACGCCTAAAACATGCAAAGATATTGCATCTTTCACCTCTCACAATGCTTCTCAGTGTCAAAATGTAAACCCGGCATTTTTAATTTGAAGACAGTGGTTGTATTTTATGGCAGTGCCCTTCAGTTTCTCAGCATTAGAGGAAAAATACAGCAGTGAAGCCATCTGGGAAGTGCTATTGTTTTACCCAGTAGTTTTTTTTTCCATGTATAACACCTTGCTGGACTCGACCCAACTACCTTCTAGCTCTAGTTAGCATCCCTTTCAGTCAGTACCTAAACCACTTCCACTGATGAATCATTTTTAAATATCTCAATATTACAAGCTGTCTTTGACACCAGTCAAATCCCAGTCCTGCACTTGAATTAAGATTTAATGTTAAAGCAGTTCATCTAGTTGTGGCCCAATGTGTGTGCGTGTGAAATGAACCCTAAAATTAGACAGGGCCTTCCACCCAGCGCCATATTTTCACCTGTCTCTTTACTAAAGTCGACAAAAGGACAATGAAACTGCAGTTTGTGTTTGTCAAAACTCTTTTAAGCACATCTCTAAATGACTTGGAAGATAGAAACATTTCAACATAAGCTAATGTAATTCTTAAATGTTTAAACGAAAGACAAATCGAAGCATTTAGTACTAATTCTATTTTCTATTGTGAATGATTTATTCAAGTTTAATCACATCAAAACACGTAAGTAAAAGTAGAACATATTCCTGGATCAATTCCATCTTGTTCATATCTAAAAGCTTACTGCTAACCATTAGTTATCCCTAATATTAGAAGAAAATTATTGTTGCTCAAGCTTAGCGCTAACTCTAAGTTCTGATTATTTAATTTGAAATGTTGTAACAAGTTTGTTGATCCAAGAGCATGTTCTAGGAAACTCTCCTACTAATTTCCCAAAGGATTTATGGCCAAGTCCTGAGTCCTGAGAACATTCACAATGCCAGAATGGCAGCTTTGATTAGAGAGTTGACAAGGATGGACATGCACACTTTCGAAAAGGACTTGACCTGTTCATTAAACCCTCTCTTGAACTGCACGGGTTCTGGATTTTCCACTAGTGTAATTCCAAACATATCTAGAAGTATTCGATTCATGAATCATGTTTTGGAAAGCAGTGATCACTTGTTTTGAGGTCACCAATTGTTCTCTTTTTTTCTATTGGCTCTGGTCTTTCCACAGTGAGATCATATGCTGTAATTATCAAACTGGCTTCCCATCTCCTAAGGCAAAGCAGGTTCTGCATGACTCTTGACATCTCCATGATGAGTATTACTGGTCCTTCAATCTACTTAATGAAGATAGCTTTTCATGTAAGCCCACACGTGATTAATGTACCAAGCCAAGTGTTCATAAACCACAGATGTCCGCTCACCAGGTGCGCAATTATCCACCAGTGCACCGAGGGCTTTGCCATCTCTCCAGTCCCTGTGGAAGTTGTTGATGGGCAGCTGGGGGACCTTGTTCTGGATCCAGCCCAGAAGGCGCTGTTTGGGCGTCAGCTTCCGGGCGTCTTCATCGTCCTCATCCTCCCACATGGGCATGGAAATAGAGTAGTGCAGAATAAGGGTCCATATCAGCCCCAGGATCAGTTTTAGGTTGCCGTCCACTATAGCTTTACTATCTGTAATGAGAAAGAGAAAGATTAAAATGTATTATTCCACACATGAGCGCTGAAACACCTTTTGTGGAGATACTGGGAATCATAAAAAAGACAACGAGCAGAAAACCATATTGTTTTCAAGACTATTTAAGATCTGAGAGTTTCAATGCTTGGTGTAGGAAACCATTAAACATTCTGAGGTTGGTTTTTATTACTCCTGTGGTGCTACTGTGAACACATATTAGTTTAGGGTGAAGATCAGAAGCTCAGGGTGAACTGAAGGGGGATCGGTCATGTCAACACACACTAGAAAAAAAAACAGAAATAATGACAACACCTGTGTTTATTTTTCAGATGTCCTCCCTAGCATTGCGTATTGTTTTTGAGCCACGATCATAGAGAGATTCGCAGCGCATGCACTGTTTGTTCTTCTCGCCTGCTGTGTTGATAGCTTTCACAGGTTTAGATGGGCAAAATAAAACAGCAAGGACAAACTCTCTCAACATGGATCTTATGGCTTACTAATGCACACATAAACGTTGACTAAGATCCATGTAGTATACTTGAATTCACTCAAAGCATACTTTCACATCGAGTACATATTTGTGTTCCAATAACAATGCAGTAAAGACACAAATCCCATGTTCTTCAGAGAGACAGCTTATAAAGGTTATGCATCTAAAACAATACTAAAATAGCATGTAAAAAAAACTGAAATAATTAAATAAATAATAATACAATAAACTGATCATTTAATTATATTAATTAAATCTATTATTAATTGCAAATAATAACTATTGACAAAAAATAACACAAATTGAGGTATTAAACTGTGTTTAGAAATATACTATTTTGTCCAAATGTGATGGTGCAAACCTAATATATATAACAAAAAAATAACCCTTTGTTATAACCAGTTATTCATAGAAAGTGTTTTTACTCATTACCTTTAGCTAAATCTTTCCTTACACTGCTCTGCTACAGTCAGAAGACTCTGGACTACAGTGTGGAATATGAATTAAGATGGACACTACTAAGCCACTGACCGAATGCCAAAGGCTGATGTCATTTAACCCTGGATCTGTGGAATGAGGTCAGTTTAAATAAAACACACACACAGATGAAACTTAATCGGGACACTGGCTGAATCTGACTACACTTTGCTTCAACCCCCAGCGGAGCTGTCTGCACTAAACGCTGCAGTGTGCGCAATCCAATATCTAATAATACTGCCAGTTTCTGTTTTTCTCTCTCATTCTTGCCTTGCTGTAATCAAACAAGATCCAGATCAAATTCTTCATTGCTTTTTGATATATTGCTTTTGAGATTTTCTCATGTGTTTGGCGAGGACTGCGTGTTACGCTCACTGTGGCCCCCTCTCAAGAAACAGGGTTTAGTGTTTTGGGGTTCCGAGGCACTCAAGATGGTTAGAGAGGAATGCATCCAGACATTTATGTGCACTCTGCATCAATGCCAAGCCCAACAGAAACAGACAAGGAGAAAGTATTTGGAAATGTTCTTGATATGCGCCGTTAAGAAAGTATAGAAAGAGAGAATGAGAGTACGATAAAGAGAAAAGAAAAGTACAATATTACTATTTCTATTTTTTATTAATGCATAATATTTGGTGTACATATTCTGAAGGGCAGTACTAGATGAATGAAAATGATATTTAAACAAAAGAAGAAAAACTTGCACATCTCCAAAATGTTCATAAGTTTTCACCCCCACCCCGCCTTTTAATGCACTGTGTTTCCTTCTTACGTTTCAGTAACTGTTTGAATATTTTTTAATAATTGCGTTTAAGTCCCTCAGTTGTCGTTACTTTTAAAAAATGGATCTCAGAATAATACAGCCTCTGCAAGAAAGGTTTAAACATGCAAAAGATGCTGGAAAACCAAATAATTTATGGGACCTGGATGATTTTTTTGGAAGAACAGTGGGTTCTTTAACTTTCCAGGACAAACAAGAGATCCGTGAACAACCATTAATTAAAAAAAGAAAGAAAATTTTGTAGATCATGTAGGTAAACAACACAGTATTAAGAATCAAGCTTATCTAAACTTCTGAATGGTCATTTTTTTTTAATTCAGCTATTATTTTGAATGTGGACTATATGTAAATATCTTATTTAGGACAGTTCTAAATAAAAATAAGTAACATGCATTTTGTATGTGTATCTCAGGCTATTTTCCTCATTTTATGTACATTGCAGTGTTTTTAAGAATATTTTTCTTTGTAATGTAGAATTATTAACCATGCCAAAAAAGCTGTAAATAGAGGAAGAAAAAGAAGAGAGCGATAAGTCAAGAGAGCGATAAGTGAGTGTATGTATCTGGAAATTATCAGGTACAGAAAGATATCAGACAGCAAGCACACAAAAACACATTTCAGCTGTTCAACACTCACATCAACACTATCAAATATCAATAAACAGGTGTGTGTCGGCTGCTATTGTTTGCCTCAGGGGATCTAGATCCTCATCTGACAATATACATACAAATAAAAGCTCTGAGTATAAATATCAAATATGACAAATTAGGTGCACGCAAACATTAAGCAAGCGCAAACAGCTATTTGGTCTACTTTTCCTAAAAAGCTCCTTATAAGACAAAGAATTTTCAGATTTGCACCTAAGCGAGTGCAGTGGTTTTTATTCTCAATGCATTCTTCAAACCACCGTGAGAAAACCCTGCAATGTGCATCCTGACAAAACACAAACTTCTGAAGATAAAACACATTGCCCAACACATAGAACCATCGAAACGCCTGGATTCAAACACACTTAATAAAAGACATCAGAACTAAGTATTTCCTTCCAACAAAATAAAGTGCCGAGGCTGCAAATGAAGCCTTTTTGAGGAACGGTTGATGACATTGGCCAGGAATTCAAGCCCGCTAGGGTACAGCACTACCACATAATGGGCAGGAAAACAAATATGGGATCAGAGCCTGGGAAAAGACCATTTAGGACAGTGAGAAAGGAAAGGATAGCTTATGGAGAGTGGGGGTAATTCAGAGAACAAGTAAAAGTGTTTTCTCATTTGTCTCACTCCAAAATGAGGTGACAGGTTGTTGGCCCATTCCATGTCTCTCCACATTTTGTGAATTAATAATCACAATACTGTATATGGCTATGAAGGGAAAATGTCACCAAAATGTCTAAAAAAATTTAGATCACTTTTAATAAACTTTTATAAATAATACAAAAATAACTACATAACTACAAATATTTGCATTATCTTCTTAAAAAATTATGAAATAATAAATTACGCTTGCCCTAGCATGTGTCATAATAAGTATGAGGAACAGCAGTAGTGCTTCAAAAGCTCGATCTGTTGAGTGAATGCAGCATATCTCTGGCTCTGTGAGTAATGAGACACTTTCCTAACCCTGATTAAAGCCAGTCTGGATCATTCTCATCCTCCCTCCGCTCAATCACACCAACAAGATGAGATAAAAATAAAGAAACAGATGCTGGAAACATTTTATAAGCCACTGTTGGCAAAAGCTATAGGAGAAAACACATGTAATGGTGTTATTGCAGCGAGTACAGATGCATTCAGCTTGAATCCAGCTGTTGGTGATTGCTGCCCTTTTCAGCTAAAAGCAATTGCTTTATTTCACTGATGAACAGCATATTGTCATTGTTTGGAAGTTCTTCAAAGGAGGGAATTTACTAAGAATGGACTACGCTGGCTGATAGGGCTGTTGGCATGCAGTGCTTGTGTTGTTTTAGCAACCAATTCAGTAAAGGAACAAAATTGTGCTGAATCCGATTTTCATGACGTGATTTCCCATCCTGCAGGTTCATTTTGAGTGCAAAGATATGCTGTTTGCAGCAGACAGTTTGCTAATATTGTGCCTGGCACACTGTGACGACTTTTGTGAATAAGAAAAATTCTATAATAAGCCTAATTTACATTAAAATATGCAAGTTTGCACTTTATTCTGAAATTATGGCTAAGAATATGAATTAAAGCTTTACAAATTAAAAATGAAAGTTTGCACTTAAAATGACAATACAGCAATACACCAGCACAATTAATTGTTAAATTGTATATTATTATTAATTGAGTGACTGTTTAGTGAATTTGCCCCATATGGTTTTAAAAAAATACTTATTCTTTCATTACTTGCAAATGGCAAAATAGATCCATAAAGCAGATCCTCTTTATTAAATTGAACTTTTCTGATATTTTTTCCAAAAACTGCAGTTTGTTTTGTACTGATTGTGTTTGCACTGATTCAGTCGTACCATCTTTGTTATCCAATTTGTTTATATCATTTGTTTATACATATTTATAGTTTCTAATAAGATCTTCCAATAAGAATTTCTAATAGGGTCATTCTGTGTTGCCCTTTGAATTATTTGAACATCGGCCAGTGACGCCATCAGAAATTTGTACAGCTTAGATGCATCAGGTGATTGACGGCTGTTGCTTGGGGTTACCAAACAAACATCGCAGTCTCCCTGGAGGAGAGGACAGAAAAGACAGAGACAATGGCCTCAGTGTGGAAGAGACATTCTGCCTCAGGACATATGCAGCCTACACCCACACACACACATCACTTCAAGAGAGAATGTATAATAAATGAGGACCTTTTGTTTCACAAACTGTAAAAGATAAACTAATCAATCAAAATAGAATTAACAAGAGAAAGGACAATTGAAAGCGAGCTGTATAAATAAATGGAAAAACAATATGCATGCACGGAGCAAATGGTAATTAAAGGTTCAAAGGCAAAATATGCAGTCATAATTTTCCTATTATTCCCTTAAAGCCATAAAACACAATGCAGCATGGCTGTACAATACAGTAAAATAAAACACTGTTTCAACACACACATACACATAGTCACAAGGTGAAAGTCCTGGAGGACTTGAAAAGACAGACAATGCAACAAAGCACATGACATCAATATCAAAGTTGAGATCTCAGTTATAAACACTACTCATAGGAGCCTGACAGACATAGAGCACATCAATAATAATCTCTATTATTAATAATCCAATAATCTTAGAGGATCCATTGGTGAGCAAACGATAGATCTTGGATGACCTGAAGGTAAACTTTTTGGATGAACTATTCCTTTAAAAACTAAAAAAGTGAATTCATATAAACTGGAACCTCTTGACGTCAAAAAAAAAAAAAAGTATATCTTGTTTAAAGACCACCTTGTTGAGCTAAAGCTGACAATTGCGCAAACATACATTAAATTGTGTCTTGACACAAAAGGCTTGGCTCTAAATTCACAGGGTTTCATTTCAGTTTCTATTTTCTACTCAGCTGCCGTTTTCATATGCAGAGGTCTGTTTAAAGCGAGATAGAGAGAGAGAGAGAGAGAGCAGGGATTCCCCCAGTAGCTGAGGAAAGACAACATTCCTGTTATCTGACTTTCTCCAAGAGTCGCACACAAAACACAGAGCAGCCTGAAGTCACATCCTGAAACTGTGGACACTCCAAATATTCAGATGACTTTCTGTTAGCGTGTGTCCATTGTCAAAGAGGTCAAGTTCATGGTCCTGTGGACAGGCCGGAAAATATAATTCCATTACTGTGTCTCTCCAAGAGGGAAAGATAGGAAAGGGGGTGGGATGAAGACATCATGGACACATGCCATCAACACTCACTTTTCCACAGGATCTTCAAAGAACAATGGAAGAGTTTTAGAGAAACTGCAGAAAACACACACACACATCAAGCAGCTAACATTTGATTTGAATGACAAGCCCAAAGGCAAAGTACCAAGACTGACTTTCAGCACATGTACAGCAAATTAACTTCTCACATGGAGAAAAAACTGTCAATCATGCTCTCGAAAAAAGCATATTGAGACACTAATCAGCGGTCAAAAAGCATCACTAAGGGATTCAAGGTTTTTGGATTGGCTACTATATTTTATGTGAATGTACAAAATGTGTGTTTTTTTTTGTGAACTAATGTTTATGCCAGAGTTAATATGGCTACTGTCTTTGTCAGAGTGACATTCAAAAATAATCTGATCACTATATATTATAATTTAGGTATTATAAAAATGTAAAATAATATTACTATTTTAGTATATTTTAAAATGTAGTTTATTCCTACTAGGGATGGGCGTTTTCCACAAATATCACATTCGAATATTTGAGCTCACAAAAAACGAATATTCGAATATTCGTTTATTTAAATTAAGTTTAATGAGTAAGACGTTATTTTTCAGCAACATTTGTTTTCGTCATTTTGAACAAGCTTACAATAAGCTTGAACATTACACATCGTGTTTTGTAGCTGAAAACTTTTAACAATGCGTGCAAACAAACAAAAGTACAGATTAAAAGCAAAAAAAAAAAAAAAAAAGTGAACAAAGAAAAAACGTAAAGCAGCCTGCAGCAATTAGGCTATTGTACAGAATGTAGCTTACACTTAACTTTTAAACTGTCAGCAAATCTTTTTTGCTTTTTTTTCTATTGTTTCAAATGTTCTTGTTAAGAAATACGGGCATGTAAACATGATTGGGGGAAAGTCGGCTCCTTAGTCTGTTAACAATAAGGCCGGCCGAGGAGAAAACGCGCTCTGACGACACAGACGTTGGCGGGACTCACAAAGTACGGTCTGCTAAGCGAATACGTTTTGTGAAGCGCTTCGTGTTTTCGTTTCACCACTGAATGGGATCCTCATCTGGTGGAATACATGGCTCCAGCAAGAACTGTTCCCACTCGTCTCTGCTGGACTCTCTGTAATCATCGCTGGAGAAGAGGAGTTTTCACTGCATTCTCCAAGTTAGCGGTGTTTATTCGTTGCTTGAGAGATGCTGCAACAATGTTCTTGAATCACTTTCTGTGATTCTCCACGGCATATTTGAAGTACTGTAGAAGACCGCAGTTCTTTTAGGGGGCGTTCACATATCGCGTCTTTTGCGCGCTCAAGTTCATTTTTTCCAATGTAGGCGCGTGGTATGCGTGCTCATAATGGAAGCGACGCGGTCGCGATGCGCACTCGGTGCGATGCGGTCCCGTTTTTTCCAGGCGCGTCCGCACAGCATCGAGTTAAAAACATCTCAACTTTCAGAATGCCACAAGCGCACCGCAGGTCATGTGACAAGAACTAAACATTCAGCTTCATCCTTTCCTGTAACAACGTTGAAAGCTCAGCCAAGATGAAGGAACAGTTGATCATAGCTGTATATGGATTGCCATTTTGAAATAAATTTAGTAGCAGAGCTACTGAAAGCGATTTTTTTTGTGCTGCAAATCCATTTATCCTTTGCTGAAATTTCCGCATCTTCATGGAGAGAACGCGTCGCCTCAGGAGCGCTTCTGCCCGAGCGCGCATAGCCTTTTCCACGCCTTATTAGGCGCGATATGTGATGGCCCCTTAATCATTCATTAATTATTTTTTGCTTGCATACACCTTCAAATATGCCGTGGAGAATCACAGAAAGTGACCAAATGAGGTTTTATTGTGAACTTTTTTTTTTTTTTTTTCGAAATTCGAATATCATTTTTATTTATCGAATAATTAGAGCAGAACGAATATTCGAATGTTCGACTATCCGTGCACATCCCTAATTCCTACGATTGTAACGCTTATTTTTTTAGGATCATTACTCCAGTCTTCAGTGTCACATGATCCCTCAGAAATCATTTTTATATGTTGAGCTGGTGAAAGTGGAATCATTTCAAAATATAAAAGTTTCAAAAAGTTATAGAAGTTTAAAATTTACTTAAAAAAATGCACAGTACCAATTTTAATATTTTATATAAAAGAAATGTCTGACAAAATATTTTTGAATCTAAAATTGATACAGAACTAAAGCCTTGTGTCTAAATAAGTTATGTTCCAAATTTGAAGTTGATATAAAAAAAATTGAGGTTCTTGTGAGATTTTATTTAGGGTGTTATACCACACATAGCCACCAAGTGCCATCCAAACTCCAATTCATTTTTTTATACATTATTTCTGTAATAAATGCCTATATTTCTCTGTCAATATTAGTTCTATCACATTATATCCACCAAATATGAAATCTTGAGACTCAGACAAAATGTAAATGTTTGAAGATTATAAACAGTTTTGATTCTAAAAAAGCATAATACATTTTGTAATATATGACTCTTGAATCCACCCACTACGCTAAAAGATAGTGAAGTCCCATTTCCATGCTAATGCAATGTCCAATTTCAAAATAGTTTTCACAGGATGAATTTTAAGGTTTTAAGCTTTCCAAAGATAAATATGTGATAAAGACAATGAAGAAAAAGCACCAAGTGGCCCACAGGTGAGCAGGTGACACTTATGGGGTTTAAAAGAAAAAACTTACTGTTTTATACATTAAAATATAACATTACATAGCAGCACTCATGGGATGTAGTGCCAAAATGTACACATGACTAACATTGATGTATTTGTTCAGTTTACTTCAGGATTTGCTGTCTTTGTGGTCACACGTTACATCAGAAATACAACTGCTGCCAGTGATGACAGGAAACATCTTTTTCTAAGCCAATAAGTGCCACTTAGACATGAGCATCCATGTCACTGCATTACATTTATTCCTGAAACAAGAACAAGCTGTTACTGCTTACAGGCACATGTCAAACCATACAACAGTCTAATGGATTCTGACCTAACTTTATGGAAAACGTGATACTTTAATTGACAGTCATGTCTCTATTAATTTATTTCAGAGTACAGAAAGAAATGTGTGGTGGCCCAAGTTGCCAAATGCTGCAAATCGGCAGCCGTTGGGAGCATTTTCATGGCAGCAACTGACTTCACTCTCCAGAACGCATGAGGTCAAAAAGAAATAAACGCTGAAACCCAACAGAAACAGCGAGTCTGGACAATGACAGAGCAGTTCATTTATCAACGTCCTTTCCACATAAACAAATTTTTTACACACTAATACATCATCATGGATATGGAAACTGTGAAAACAGGCATGGCGCCTACGTGTTTACCAGAATGCTTTACTAAATACACAGCTCTCCGTGAAGCAGATCAAAAAGTGATCCAGGAGAACTTCTGCCTGAAGAAAGACAAGAGAAAATAAAGATCTTCCCACATACACACACCATCTTGAGATATGGCACATGTGTTGTGGCAGGTGGTGTGTCTTCAAAAGTCCAAAAAAGGCCATCGGTGACCGGTGGCCATCGGAGCATTCTGTTGTTTTGCCACATGGTCCTGTCTAACCTGTTGAAGACCATGGACAATAGAAACAACACTTACACAGCTGACCTCACGTATCCCACAGACGTGAGAACAGCTGGATATACTGTGAGGGTGTAATTAAACAAAATGGCACCAGTAGACCTTTAAAACAACTCTTTGATGTCAAAACTTGATCAAAGCAATAAAACTTTCTGGAACAGAGACACATACACCTCTACATTGCAAATGCAAAATATATCCATAACCTGAATCCCCTCAGCTAAAGTGATGGACCAATCCATTTTTTTGAACCAATTCCACCAATAGCTCTGTCGATTTCACTAGAATTTGACATTTGTGTCACATAACTTTCATTTAAAGGGACGGCTCACCCAAAAAATCATTCATTAGACCCATAATTCATCTTCGGAACACAAATGAATATATTTTGATGAAATCCGAGAGCTTTCTGACCTTGAATAGAGAGCAACGCAACTAAATGTTTTATGACCCAGAAAGGTAATTAAGACATCATTAAACATCAGTGGTTCAACCGTCATGTTTTGAAGCTATGAGAATACCCTACTTTTTGCAAAAAATACAGGCTATATTCACGCCACCATTCACAAGAGTACCATGAAGATGATGATCCGAAGATGAACGAAGGTCTCACAGGTTTGCAACAACATGAGGGTGAGTAATTAATGACAGAATTTGCATTGATGGGTGAACTAACCCTTTAAATCCATTCTGTGGAATTGTTGCTAATCGGTGCAAAAGTTATGTAGTTTTTCCAGTCTCAAGTACATATAAAGAAAACAATGTGGGGTTAATTTTCATGCAATGTTTCATAAGAGGCATTCATTCCTGGCCTTGTATGTTTAACTCTCAGTTATTCCTCTTCTTCAAGTCAAATGAGCAGAAAAAAAGCCTGTCTCCAATGTAAACCAGTAATAAAACACTGTAATAAGTCTGTCATTGCTAAGGCATTTCCCACTCCAAACCCAAACTCCAGTGGAGGTATTTCACACAGTGAAAAAGAAACAATGGTAACTTCCACCAACAAGGGAAAACAAAATACAAAATCTTTCCTTTTTTGCCCCCTTGTTCTTTTTTTCCTCAACGTTTAGGTCCGTGGTTCTCAACCTGCGGCCCGTCACGAATTCAAATGCGGCCCGCCATATGCTGAATAAAAAATAAATAAATAAAAAAACTTTCAGTTTTACAATTAATTTTTTTTTTTAATTAATTAAAAAAATTAGGCTACTAATGAATATAGGCTATATCCTAATGTTTTTATGTGAAATTATTTTGTTTTTCATATATTATTTTCAGACATGAGCAGACTCACATAACATTACGCATTTAACGAACACATACAAGCGCGCACTTTGGCAGAATTCAATTCAAATAGTCATCAACAGCCATTAGTTAAGGTAAAATTGAACATCAGAATGGACAAATTTGTTTTTAAGGGAGAAAAAAAGAAATGTGAAAAATGCCAGCGAATGAACACGTATAAACAAGAATAGTCGCAGTATCAGTAGTGAAGGAGAAGTACTGGATTTTCGGTTTGCCCTGCAACTCACTTCAAGAAGTTCAGGCAAATATCACCATATACTACGTAGCAATCCTTAATTGAAGAAATGTGGCAAAACATCTCTGGAGAGAACCTCATATTATTAAATTCGAAAGTGCTTTCCATATTTGGATCAACATAGGCTACATTTGTGAACGCACATTTTCTGCAATGTTGCGCGTCAGGTTCATGCTCCCGTGCACATCTTACAGACTGCCTCCTGCTTTCTGCGTCCGCGAGTCCGCTATGGACCGCTAGGTAGGCATGACGTAAAAATCGGCATCGAAGAGTGTATGCCGAGCAATGATCTACAGTATATAGATCAGTGGTGCCGAGGCTCTGAGCATACGACCGCACGGACAGGTGTGCGTGGTCAGTAGGCTTCAAAAGCACAATTGCACATGTGTGCAGGCAGTGTGAAGAAGCTCATTGCTACTCGAACCTGTGCAATCCGTCAATAAATGAATATAAAGACAGCGATGTGCAATAATTCTGGGCAACTGTTTGTTTGTTGCAGAGCGAACCATCAGCCTGCGCATTCAGAAGTATTGAGAGTGAGGAGTCACGTGCCTGTTTGGGTTGATCTGAAGGTTGGTTTGTATTGGTGACGTAATATGTAAATTATATGCGTGCGGCCCGCGAGACTTGCACTGGACAATAGTGCGGCACACTGGGAAAAAAAAGGTTGAGAACCACTGGTTTAGGTGATAACATGCATAAAACATTTCAAAACAAGAAAAGCAATGTTGGACTCATTTAGAGAAGGGGAATGTGACTTTTTGAGAAAGACGGTGGTTTTGTTTATAGTAAGTACAACAATCAGGCAATCTCCTCTCCTGAGTGAACCCAGTCAGCTGCCGTCACAGCTGCTAACAGGCATCCTAAAGCAACAACTGATGTGCTCAGAGATCTGCCCTCCCCCTCATGGGCCTAATGCACACACACACACACACACATTCTAACTGTCTGTTGCAGCATGCATTCACCCCCTCCCCTCGATCCTTCAACAAAGCTTCAGAGTTGAAGTTCCATCCAGAACAGGCACATAGGAGCCTTTGTCCCAGTCTCCCTCCAGTGTGCCTGAGTTAAGACAGACTCCGGCACCTCAGGGATCAGGAAAGGACATCTGAAGCAGTTACTGAGAAAAGTATGACTAAAAGACGGTACAAATGTTGTAAATAAGCACACATGCACTATGGATGATTAAAGGATAAATGTTTACATGAGGACTTTACTACAGTAAAGTAAATATAAATATGATATAAATAATAATGATTACAAATAAATAAAATTATAGAAAATAATTATATAAATAATACTGATTATAATTATATATTAAATTGTAGAAAATAATATTTAAAAACAAATTAATAATCATTTGAAGACAACTTTGCCGATCCTCAAAATTTGTAAGCCAAAATTTGTAGGATGACACAAAATGCTGACTTTTACTAACAAATAAACAGAAATATCTGGAAGCAGATAATTTATGTATACCACCAACATTTTAATGATTCAAAGCTGGGTAATATAATAAAAAATAATACACATTTTTATAGAAAATAATATAAAAAAAAAATACAAAAATATTGATTATAATTACATTTAAAACTATATAACATTATGTAAAACTATTATAAAAACAAATAATAATTTGAAAATTTAACTGGAAAAATACATCTAAAATATTTTAAAAATTAAACTCAAAAGAGCCATACAAATATGTTGTCTTCATTATTTTAAGAACGTCTAATTGTTTGCAGTGCTGAGAGAAAGAATGAGTTAAAAAGCACGTAGAGTCAATCCTGTCTGCACTTTAGATCACATTTCTATAAACACAGACAGACACTTGAGACACAGACACAATCCTTTATGTTCTTTCAAGAACTAGCTCTCTGTAACAAGCCTATAGGTCATTAGCTGTGCATGTCTCAGCCATTTCTATGCTGACGTCCAACAAGAACACATCAAGACGCAGTCCAGGCTCGGGATGTTGTCATCGATTGTTAGTCAGAAGGGATTTTTACTGCCTTGTTAAGCTTAGTTTTGAAAAATGCTCTGAATGACGCCTGTTTCTCTTCCTGGAATCCACTAAAAGTCTCCCCCTCATTAGAAAAGAGAAGGTAAAGGTCTTTCCAGAGTTATGAGGGTGAAAGTTCAAATGGTGAAGACTTCTTCCACAATCAAATGGATGGAAAATATCAGTGGCATTTGCTAAGGCTATCATCACTATTACTATTACATTACTTAAACTATTAATTCTAGGGAAATACCTTTACATCATGATATTAGTCATTTGTCTATTTATAAAGCTCGGTTCAGTCCTCAGGGTTTACTCAGTCTATGTCTGGAGAAAATGAGCGAGGCGAAGACATTTGACCCTGTGGACAATGAGGGATTTTCTTGTCTGAGTCAATCTGGCAACTCAGGGTCAGGCAGCTGATGACATCATCACGCCTCTGACAGCCCTCTGTGCCTGACACTGCTGACACCAAACACCCCGGAGTGCACTTGGGCAGTCGGGTTCCCAGCCTTACAGATAACACAATACAGAAGAACTGCTTTATGTCTACCAAAGACTTTAGACTGCAAAAAACACATGAAGAGCTGACAGATTGAATAATATGTTTAAAAAAGGAGAGATTTCAGAGGGCACTGGATTCATAACTGTTGTTAAACACCTGCTAGATATTTTCATGGCTGTCAAATCAGCAAACCAGTCATGATCTTGACCTCTGACCTCACCTCTAACCCCGACAGCCGCTCCATTACTGCAGAGATAGAGTGACATTCCAACAACAGACACATGCACGTCTCTGTCACTCCTGTATATGATCACAGGTTTCTATACATTTTATCCTAGTTAATTTGGTACCCTTAATTGTTATTCTAGTCATATTCTATCACAAAATTGTTGTTCTATCTGTAATTCAAATAATTCCAAATAATTTCATAATAAAATTGTATTTATATAATTGTTTAAAAATACATGTATTATATGTACTGTATTTATATAAACAGATCATACTTACAGTACACTACTATTCAGAAGTTTGGGGTCAGTGAGATATTTCTAAACAAATTAAATTAAATGTAAAATAAAATGTAAAAAATATATAAAATTAAAATTAAATATATTTATATTGTGAAATATTACCACAATTTAAAAAAACTATTTTTATTTAAATAGATTTTTTACTCCAGTAATTTAGTGTCATATGATCCATCAGAAATCATACTGATTTGCTGCTCAAGAAACATTTCGGACTATTATCAATGTTGAAAACAGTTTTGCTACTTAACAATTTTGTGGAAACCATAGAATATATATTTTTTCCAGAATTATTTGATGAATACAGATATTAAACATTTTTATGTAATGTAGAAATGTTTTGTAAAATTATAAATGTATTTTTGGTGACTTTTTAAATATAATGCATCCTTGCTGGATAAAAAGATTCATTTATTTTTGAAAGCCCGAACATCTAAATAACACATTAAAGGAATAGTTCACCTACACATATAAAACGTTTGTCATCATTCACTCAACCATGTGTTATTCCAAACCTCTTTTTATTTGAAGATATTTCCAAATACTGTTTTTGTCCAAACTAAAATTTTCACAATATTCTTTTGTGTTCCACAGAAGAACAGTTCAAATTAAATTCTGTCATTGTTTACTCATCTCTATGTGTATTTATATAAACTTTTTGGTGAAATAAAGTCATACAGCTTTAGAACAACATTTGATGAATCATTAAAGCATGACAGAATTTTTGGTCAAACTACCTCTTTAAGTTGAGCAACCAGTCGATTCTGAATCTCAGACGTGCATTAAAACAAAAGTTCCTGTTCTACAATGTGTAACTCTATCCAAACAGCACCGAAAGCAGCTGAAAACATCGGAGAGGTTCAAATATCACTTACAGCACAGATGAAGCCCCAGTCAGCCTTCCAGCACCCCATTCATAATCAAAAGCGACTCGCCCTTTTTTCCCTCGTCTGCTTTCCATCATTTTCGGATCTCCTACATGGTCCTGGAGTTTGAGGATGGGGTTGGATTTATAGAGTAACAGAAGATTCCACAGCGGGTGTCAAAAGATATCCTAAATAAACCCTTCTGATATTGTGAGGCCTTTTGCTTTCATGAACTTAAACTGAATACTATAAACCTTTAAAATAATTCTCTAATAGTTTGCGTATGACCTCAAAGTGTCTTTTTGTAATTTAGAGTGATTAATAATCCAAATACAATATATTAGAAATAAATACAACGGCTGTGTTTTACATCACATGTTGAGTTTCCCACATTCAGACAAAGGAACTAAGAGCTGTTGCACAACCGTTCGTCACAAACACCTGATATCCGCCTACCCAGGATGCACCTGGGCCATCTGCAGCCTTGATATGCAACATTTTGCAATAAAGCAACACCACACTTTAGGCTTTCTTTACTAGAGATATTAATAAACCTAGTGGGACAAATTGAGGAAAGCACTACAGCGGTTCATGTCAAATCTCTGGAGGGAGTCTGTGTGTGTGTGTGTGTGTGTGTGCTTGAACATTCCAGCGGACTGACTAGCCCTTGACACATGGTAACAATTAAAGACGCTGGAGGACACGAGAGAGAAAGAGGGAGACCATGTTTGCAAGAAAGACTGCTTGTTGTTCTTCAGAAAAAGAAAGCCTGACTTTTGGATACTCTGCATTGGAAATCCTTTTCGTGGCCAAAGATTACATAGAGCTGAGTCCGGAGATAAACTCTGGGAGCCGACCAAAAAATATAACACGCAACGTTCACCAGAAACAATGTCAGAGGTGAACTAGAGGGTTGAATCAATAAAATCACTGCTACTTCTCAGTGTAGAGCAGATGAGGATAAATCTGGTTAATGGGCCAGGAAAGTGTTACATGCAGAGAAACAGAGCATGACTTGGTAGAGATAAGTCACTGTGCTGATAAGCCACCAAAGCACTTCAGGAAAACATGCTATGACTTCAATTTAAATCCAATGAAAATTATCCTCTGGGATACAACACCTCAACAGAGACTACCTTTCACATTGGCAACAGGGACATTCACTTCAGAGAGAAACACAGAGACAGCCCAAGTCCTAAACTATCACTACATCTTAGATCCGCTGATCATGTGCATGTAATTTAAGTCTTGCAAATATAAACATTTAGTTTCGTGGTAAATTTAACATTGCCTTTGCTGTTCAATCTCTCACAAGTCTGTTTATTTTCAAATGTCAAGGTGGAAAACAACATTTTGCTGAAACTGCAGACTAACAATAATTATACCATGGTATAAATTCAATTTAATACAAATATAAAATAAGTCCAACAAATGACATAATAATAAACAAACAAAATATTAAATACTAAAAATAAAAAGTGTGTTTATTTACAAATGTAATTTTTGTTCTATTTGAAGTCATATCTAATATGAATAAAACAATTCTAAAGATAACACAATACAGTTAATTATATTTCATATATTGACCCGCAAATAAATATTGTATTATCTATTTTACAGCACATATAATGTAGCAGAAATATTACTGTAATTGACTGACAGCCTTTAAAAAAGATAGATGTTGCTAAAATTAACCATTAATCACATTTATGGCAGAGCCAGTAAAAATCTCAACTGCTGAAATAGAAAAAAAACACCCTCAAGAAAAGGAAAGAAAATGATGTGAATCATGTGCTTATCATCTCTATCCCATGACTCACTCTTTCTCTCTCTTACAATCCAAAAGAGCTCCAGCAACCCCCTCTGTCCCGGCTCTCTGGGTCGGTAAGACTATTTAAAGCACCTGTTACTAGATGGACCCCAGAGCGCAGCTGTCTATCTATCAATCACTCACTCAGGGGCTAAACGCTGAAGATCCCTGTCCCAGAGCCATCATCACTTACACCCAAAACTCAAGGGTTTTCTGCTCCTATTTTTCCACAAACAGCTTGTTCACTTCTTAATACACAAAAAAACTATCAGCATTATTTTATGCACTCTGGCGACTATATTATATTTTGTATTTAAAAATGAAAAAATCACTGATCCTGGTAAAACTATATTTTACAGTGCCCCTAAAGTGACATATTTCAAAACTTTCGCATTCACTCACAAAACTTTTGCATTCTCTCGCAAACCATTGTGCTCCCCTGAAAATTCGCTCGCAAAAGTACTGAAATATAGTTTTTCCATCTCATATTATTTCCATCACAAAAGTTTCTCAGGTGAACGTTTTGTATTTATGTACACATGATTTTTGTCTTGCAAACATAACATTTTAGTTTTGTGGCAAATTGAGTATTGTTATTGCTGTTCAGTGTATCATTAATTATTTACAAATGTTAAGATTACAGATGTTTTTTTCAAAGATTACATTTTGTTGAAATTGCAAGAGTAAAAATTTCAATATAATAATAACTATAACAAAACTACTACTTATTTTAAAAAAATCTAAACACAAATAAGCAAAACAAATGAATAAATTACAAAAGAAGATTTATTGTGCAAAACGTTTGTTCGCTTGCAAAACTATACTGCATTTCCTAAAAAACTTTGCATTCTCTCACAAAACTATTGTAATCTTCCAAGGAACATTGTGTTTTCATGCAAAACAAAACTAACGCACAGTTTTGTAAATGCTAAATTTCTAAGGGGGACACAGTAGAGTCACAAGCAAATAACAAAGTTTTGCGAGAAAACACAAAAGCATGGAAATCCCCCCCCCCCCCCATTTCATACTGTTTTACCATCACCATGTCCATTTAGGAGTTCTGTATTATTTTCATGTATGCATGTAAATGCATCAAATTCTATTTTCACACTTTCAGGTACATCTGCATGAGCGACTGAGTGTGTAGTGATAAAATAAATGAGGTGAGTGGTATTTCCTGTAGCGGCAGCAGGCCAGCCCCCATGTCACACAGTTCACACACACACACACACACACACACACACACACACACACACACAGGGTTTCTTGAACTAGGGTGCAAGAGCTTTTCCTGCACCTCTGTCACCCTACACTCTTGCGTTAGGGGAGTTCTGAGAGGCAGGTGCCCTTCTGGAAAGATCCGTCTCACTGCCAACAACAGCCGGGCTCAAAGCACTGCGGTCATGTGCCAGCGTGTGAGACGGTTGACTCCTTCCCCCAAACCCAGTAGGAGGCTCACATCTGCAGTCAAAGTCCAATCAAATAATCATTCAGTGTCTATCAATGGCTAAAAGCCAGTCTTTATTATAAACATACCAGCCCCACAACAGTAATAGGAATGAACGTTGCCCTTTTTCTGTTGTTTTGAAAGAATGCCATGCTACCAACTCCTGACACCCACCACTGAGCTCTCAGAACAATATAAGGCTTTTGCCACTGCAAAAAAAATTTAAAAATAAAATGGCACTGACCCTTAAACAGATCCAAGAGTCATTTTAAAGAAGCCAAGATGACCCAGAACCAGCCATTGTACTTTTTTGACATATGTCAAATATGTCTTACATATGTCATATGTAAAATTGCTTTCTGACATATAATGATCTCTAATCAATATTTATTTCATGCCTACATGCCCTTTGAGGTGGAATCCACAAATCCATAATGACATTGATCTAGAGCTGAATTTGGGACCGTGTCCCAAAGCCTAAGGGTACAAAATGCATCCCAAAATGTAAACTACTGTCCCAGGATCTCTTTTTGTTTTATATAATATTGAATATGATCATATCAACAGGAGCAGCTGATGTCAAACGACAATCAAAATTTGATCTATAATTTAAGCAATAAACAGCCAATATTGGGTCACTTTGAGATTATCTGCATCGGATGATTTCTAGCATCTACGGTGTCAACATAAAAAGCACATATATTTAATTTGCATTCAAACAAACATCATGAAACTTTGATTTTTATTTGAAGGCAAATATCATTCACATTTTTTAATAGATAGTATGAGCTCCAGCTGTACATTCAAAGAAGAAAAATGAGTGTTCGCAAACTAAAATAATATTTTAGAGCTTCCAACACAGAATTACAACAAATGAGAATCAATATTTAGTGTTAAAATGGAAAACAGACCCATTATGAGTAGTCTGCATGGTCTGACCCTAATTAAGGCTTGATCCCACCACAGAACGTATTTACGCAATGAAACAGCACTTACCTATAGAAACCAGTTTGATGTGTTCCCTTTCAAGAAACTCTAGCGCGACGGACACGTTCTCCAGCTTCATCTGCCTGAAATTGGGTCTGGCGTGGTACTTTCTGTACATTTTCTTCTGGCTGAGAACTTCCAGGAGCCCGATGAGCTTGAGCCCGTCGCTCAGGTCCTTCTGCAGGTCGTTGATCTTCTTGTTGAGGCATTTCAGATGCTCGTTGCACCACCTGGTGAAGGTGTTCTGCTGGATCTTCTTCCAGGGCGCATCCTCCGCCAGGTCCTTCTCCGTGGCCGGCATCTCCTCGTCTCCGTCCTCTCCGTTGTCGGTGCCCTGGTAATACTGCGGCGGCAGCTGCTGGTCGAAGTATGTATTATTGCTCATCATGGTTTTTTTTTCCCCCCCGATGTTCTCGTGCCCCCCTTTTTATACGACAATCAGCGAGTTTTTACAGCGCGAGGGGGAGTGGGACAAGCGCGCACACGCTACTCTGAAGGGGGAAAAAAAGAAGGAAAGAAAACGAAAGAAAGTTTAAGAGCGTGAGAAGTATTTCTTTAGAACCAAACCAGCTTTGAACTAGTTGTAAAGAAAGAACGGTTGCAGCGCGAATGTTTTGCGTTCACTTTTTAATTCCTCCAGCCGTCACTTTTCAGAACGCCGTTTGAAAAAAGTTCGTTCCTGCTTTATTCGTGTTCGAAATTAAAGGAAAGACGGGGAAAGCGACGCGACTTCATATACTTGAATGGTTAAATGAAGCATGAGGCGCTTTAAAACTCTTGAGACCCCTCCGGCAGGGCTCACACGTCAGTCTGCTGGATCTCCTGGTATGCTGCTGTCATCATGACCATATAGAACTGCGCGATGGATGGGGGATTCTCTAATCTGACCGAGATAGTGATACCGGCGCCCGATTGGGCGAAGCGCACAGCGGGGAAGGGGATTGGACAGACCCCGAGCGCCACGACAGTTGTGACTGTCATTTTTATTTTTAGAAACTCCAAATTGGGCACGTGGGGGCTGGAGTTGAGCTTGTTGTAAAACTTGGGCTCTTTTTTTAAAACAAATGGGGATGGAAAAAGCAAATGACAGCATAATTATGTCAGTGAGCCATTTTAACACAGTATGCTAAATACACATCAAAGCATACTAAGGAGAAGGGATGACAGGCTGTTTATTAAAAACGTATAAATAGTTTGACAGTTTATTAATGAACAATATTATGGCTGCAGTTGACAAAACCTCTATTCCAGTCAATGAAGTCATACACTGTAAAACTTTGTTAAATAGCTGTGAGTCATTTTGTTACCTGTATGTTACAGTTCTTAACTACGTCATTAAACTAGCTGTTACTCTAAAATGCACTTTGGATGAAAATAAATGTCAAATGCATAAAAATATGAATGTAAATAAATAAATATCTAGTAGTCATGTCACAACACATGGAGCACATCAGTGCTTAAAGGGTTAGTTCACCCAGAACTAACGGATTTCGGAGGTGCCGGATCCGGATCCGGCTTGTTCCGGCACAAATTAAGCCCTGGAGCACATAAAATAACACTTTTTACATAAAATTCGAGTGCTAAAGTTTGTTAACGGTGTGTATTGTTTATAACAAAGACTTTCAGAGCATTTTTTTACAAGTTATTCAATGTGTTACTTTCTGTTTCCTTGTAATCAACTAGCATCCTCTGAGTAAAAATTATTTATTTTGCTACAAAATTGTCACATTTTTCAGTGTATCAAGGTAATATGGACAATACGTTTTACGTAACTTTTTTTCAATTAAATGTCTAACATTTTTACAGTGGTCATTAACCTGCACTTTAAAAAAATTGGGGTCAGACATGGACATACCCAACCAATGTGTTAAATTTTTTAATTCAGTTTTTAAACAAAACGGTCTAAACATTGGTTACAACCTTGCCCCCTTTTTTTTCTTTTTTTCTTTTTTTTGAGTGTGTGCAGGGTTTCTAAATGTATTCTTTCATCTTATAAATCAGTTCAAATGTACAGTTGATGAAACACATAAAATATGTATTATTTTGCAGTTAGATGCTGCATGGAGTTACAAAGTTAAAAAATGACCTTCAATGAAAAGCACAGGCCTGAATGTTAAAAAGCACCATGGAGAACTATTTTACATTTTATGCATGATCAGGGTTTTAATTTAGCTTTGATTAATTTTGCACTAAAATATGATTACTGATTGTATTAAATGAGTTTAACAGCATATTGTACCTAGAGGCTATGGATTATTTGATTATAATAACCTACATAAGGCAGACTAGTTTAGTGTTTGTGCCATAAGACTTTAGACTCAAAACCTTATTGTTACAGAGATGTGGCCATATCATGTAAACAATGATGGCATTATTTCAACTTGTTTACAAACCCGTTTCTGACCTCAGGTCACAGTGCTGTAAAATGTCACAACCTGGAAGCTTGTATCATTTGACATGTTATACATACTTTCTGTATGTGGTTTAAATATTTTATGAAAATATTACAAACATCTAAAGTTAGGCAATAGAATAGTCATAAGACTGAACTCATTACAACAACACACTGTGAGATATTATGGGTCTGTACGGAAATGTATATACAAGTAAAAGTGTAAGACAGAACGAGTTCTTGTAATTCAGTGTTTTCTCCTGTGGTGAACTGTGACTAAACCATATACATGCATATGGTTCAGTATTACTGGAAAAATAAGACCCCCATGGACACCCTGTTTTATGTGTCATACACAAAAAACATAAATTCTAAAGAAATGAAACCTCTGACATGCAAAACCCCAAAATAGAAGAGGTTCATATACTTACAATGAAGTCACAGGCATGACTCAGAACCTCAGCACACTTCGATGTGAACTGACAAATAAAACAGATGTAAATATCAGAAGAAAGACTAGATAGATGAAGGGGGACATCTGTTCATCATTTAGTGAAAGCCATGGATATCAACTCACCTTATGATTCAACAACAGCCTGAAACAAAATCAAGCTAAAAGCAGTTCACTGACCTGACAGAAATAAACAAGCACATATATTGAATCATGATGCTCCGGATAAACTACTTTATTAGTTGCTGTTCATTTACAAAATATACATGGTTACCAAAATACTTCAAATTACATTATTTTTTTAAATAACTAAAGACAACATATAACAACATATAAACATATAAACATGTCAAAGACACTGTACAGAACAGTTACAATTACACAACCACATACAGACACACAGCAGCATCGCCACAATGCCACATATTACCAACATCTCCATACATCTACCACCTTCCGGCATCCAGTAAAGCGCCATTTACAAATGCATTTCTAATGAATTTGTTAGTCTGTACAATTTGCAATTACCAAAAACCAAAAGACTTTAATAACAAGATAAACAGAACAGAAGAGAGAACCGGAGTGGAGAATGGACTTTAAGGAACAGTTCACCTAAAAATGCTGTGGATGTGTTTGTTTTTTCATCGGAAAAGATTTGGAGAAATTTAGCACTACATTACTTGCTCACCATTGGATCCTCTGCAGTGAATGGATGGAGTCCAAACAGCTGATGAACAAGACCATAATTGATCCACTCCTGTCACACTTTTGGATTATTATCATATTTTTATCAGCTGTTTGGACTCTAATTCTGATGGCACCCATTCACTGCAGATTATCAATTGGTGAGCAAGTGATGTAATGTTACATTTCTCCAAATCTGAATAAACAAACTCTACATTAGGATAGCCTGAGCCCTGATAGTGAATAAATATTTGGGGGAACTATTCCTTTAAATTAAAGACAACACGACATTCAAAATTCATTGATAAAGTGAATCATTTTATGTAATGGTTCATAATAAGGTCCACTTGGAGAAAGCCTGGGCTTTCCAAAAGTTGATTGCTCTGATTGCATATTTGGAAATATTCTGGACAGTTTCAAATCATAATGGTGTCATCCACAGCAAAAGTGTACAGATAAATCAAATTAAAAGAGGACATAAATGGCATTGTTCTTCATCTTCAACACAAAACAAAAGCAAACAGTTTAAAAACTTGGTTAATTTGGATTTAAACAAATCGTGCAAACTCTAATCGTACGAAATCGTCACAAGAGCTAAAATCTACCACTGGTTTCTATCACTCAGCATGCAGAATCTACTTCCACAGACATGCAAATACACGATCTGTACATATTACATCATTTACAAGTGCTGAGTGGAACAGTAAAATAAATTCACCTCTTTAGATGTGAAAATGTTCATATTCAATCTCATCCAAGTAACAAACCTTCTAATGCAGTGCAGGACAAATAGCACTTTTTTAATTTTTTGACAAATCACTGTGTAGCATGCAGTGTTTCATAGAAAGTCAGCTGACCATTGAAACATTGAACATTCAGTTGTGCTACCACTGAGTTTTGAGTCTATAAACAGGAGCAGAAAACAGCACTGGAACAACTTTGGGATACGGCAGATATTCCCAAACACTCAACAACAACTAATGCCAGGTCTTAAAACCACACTACAAAGATCACTGCCACAGCGCTAGTCAGCCGTCTACAAGCACATATGTCTACTATGATTAAGTCACTTTGATAAGAAGTCTACTTTGTGCGGTTCGTTGAAAATGACACCAAAAGACATCAGGTGAAGACAACTTGTGTGTATACCAGAAATGATTATATAGCAATAAATACTGTAAATATAAAGTCAAAGATTTTGTTCATAACAATAGTACCTCAAGGCTTAACGCATGTATTTACTAGAACCATTACATGGATATGAGTTCAGTGACACTATTATTAATCTTCATAAATGAAGGTACAGCTGTTGTAATCCCAAATCCACACAAAGAACTCAAATTTGTAACCTCTGATGTAAAAAGCTACATATAAGTACACATTTCTCAGTTTTAAATGTCTTTAGTGAAATATACATAATTTAAGACACGTTTCTTACCATTATAACTTTTTTTGTGAAAGGCAGTATGGAAGTTTCTGCTTCTAGCATTATTATTAACTAGATAATCAATTCATGCTATTTATTTATGCTACAGATTTAAATTGCTTTGTAAGAAACATCTTTGTTATGGTTTTTCTGTAAGGGTTTATGACAGTAGTTCTCAACTGGTTTGACATCAAGTGAAAACCAAATACACTATAAAAAAAAATGTTGTTTTAAAAATAATGTCAAAAATGTATATTAGCGTGAACTGCATAGGTCCAGTGATATGCATGAAATGATTTGGGAAGATTTACTGACTACAAAAAGATATGCATTTCAGGTCATTATTTATAAGCTTTTTCATTTTGCTACAGTATTTTAACTTTATTTAAAAATTGTTTATCCTGAAATAAATGACCTGCGATTTATTTTTGGGTCCCGGCACCAGTTGAGAACTACCAGTTCATGCCATTTTGTTCTTTCTGTAAAAATGTTCCAACTCTGTCAGATTCCTTGCAGAGAAGAGATTGTATAGACATAGAAGTCATCTGTGTTTTGTCATTGCAAACATGCAAAAAAATGAAATAAAAACAACAACAGCAAATAATCATCAATGCATCGTGGAATTACAGTAGATCTGTGCTTGTTCATTACACTCCTTTCAGAATTTTTTAGTGTTCTTTTAGCTTGTACATTATTCAGTCTTTGTATAAAAATATCTATCACTCTTAAGCATCATTTATCAATCTTCACACACAAAATCAATCTACAAATTTCATGTCTTGGAATAAACAATTCAGCTACAAAAATATCTGTAAGTTTAAAATAAGCATGGTTACCTGCTGTAATAACCTTAAACCACCTGGAGTCTTCAAAATCTGGATTTTTTTTTTCAGCAAAATTAATGTAAAAATGACAAATAGTATGCATCACATGAGTATTCTCCTTTGCTAGCATATAGAGAAGTACTGTACAGTTAACTACAAAGCTTTTGAGTTAGAAACCAAAGAGAACATGCCATGGTCTAAAGTGAAGGAAGTTCTCGGTTATTGAACCTAAACACAAACAATTCTGACAGTATTAAGACTTCGGTACGTAATTATTTTAAATGGGAAGATCCAGGAAGATTAAATAAGTACTGCATGCTCCTACCTAATCGAAAAGCAATGAAGCACAAAGCAATGTTGATGAAGAATTTTGTCCTCTTCAGTCCCCAAGAGATCAGGAATCTGTTTATAGAGGTAAAATGTGCAAATGTTCTAGCGTAAAGTGATAAGGCGAATAGTTTTGGGAAAGAAAAAACAACTGAAGAAATGGAAATCGAGGAGTCAGACCAATTAGAAGCACTTGGAGTCGTCCTCTGTTCTGGCCATTTAAAAACCCACAGCATGGCATCAGTGACTGTAGCACTGCTGGTTGAAATAGATATGATTGTCTACAAAAGCAGAGGAAAGCAGTTGAAACAGCAAACAACCAGCATCATAATGCACACCAAGAAGCCATGAAGTTTGGAAGCCATTTGTTATAGTGTTCCCGTATGTCCCAGGCGAGTGATGGTTTTCAGTTCCCATTGGTGGTTAAGTGTGGTCGGGTGATAGAATTGTGTACCATGGGCAGAGTGGGATGATGAGGTCACTTCCTGTCCAGCACTCAGGCCAGAGCTCTAGTGAAACTGGGAATGAGAAGAACTGCTGCTGCTACCACCGCAACAACCATCACCAGGTTCCAGTCTCCCTCACTCTCCTGAGGTCAATGAGAGGAAGAGAATGACATCAGAGGGCAAAGGTCAAGAGAAGAAATATTTACATCTTTTATATTTTTCCTCTTTATTCTTTGTTAATATTATAATTATAGAATAGATCTTTGAACAGTTACTTGCTATATACATTTACTTTATATATATATATATATATATATATATTAATGAAAAAAATTATTAGATAGACAGATGTATGTCTTCTGAAATATTGGTCGGTAAGTGTTCTAAAGCACTGCCACGTGAAAACTAGACATAAAATAAAATAAAAAATAAAATAAAAGATAGATAGATCAAATCTGTGTATTTTTTTCTAACAAAGAGGTTCTGATGTTCATATTTCATCTTGGCATTCACCAAACTGAAACAGGTACAAACTCACAAATTTCAATGAAACTGAAACACAAATGGTTGCATAAACATTTTAGACTGGTTTTAAAAAGTTACCTATTTTCTTTTTTTCCAAGACTGGTCATAACTTTTTTAATTCAGTTATTAAAAGGTAGAGTGTTCTTATTTGTATTGGAAAAGTAAGACTGATTACCCCTTGGCAACTGCTAGTTGGTCAAACTTGTTCTTAAGACACAGTCATGGTGGCTAAATTTACGCAACTGGCCACAGAGTTTCACAATTTTTCTCTGGCAAGAAGACAGTGAATGAAGCTACAGAGCTGAGGTGGTTTTAATTGAACCTTCTGAGGTCTTGTTGTTTATTTCCAGTCATCTTCTGTAACAGCACCGGACTTGAGAGCTATATATACCCATCCAGAAATGTGGAGGGATACAAAGCCAAGAGCAATGACCCAGTAAAAACTCCAATCACTGTCGCACACGTTCTCTTTTACATACTCTATTACTCTCTCTCCATCTGGTGTTGTGAGACTGGCAGTGGAAACCGCATGACTGTCCAGCAGAATCAAAGAACTGTGTAAGTGTGTGCGTGTGGCTTCAGTCGGCCCCGCTGGGCAGCAGAACTGTTGAAATCAGAGCTGTGTCATGCATTTGGCTGGGATAATAACGTTCTGAATTCTCAAAGGATTTCTCAATATGACTTGATTTTTGATGGTGCCAAACTGAAGAACATAAGAAATGTCTATGATGCAGAAATTCTGCTGTCCAAACTACAAAAGCACAATTTCTTTGGCAATGTTCTAAAAACAAGTCAACCCCCTTTGGGAACGGGATGTTTTTTATGCTTTTTCTGTATACAGGCTTACTTTTACTCAAAGAATTGACCCATTTTTAACGTACTCCATCCTGAATGAGGGTTTCTGTTTTGTTTAGGAAGGTTTTAAACCTCTGAAATGACAGGAATAAATACAACTATATGGTTTTTCAGAGTAGTTAATTGCAAAACTATGTTTGTGAAACAATGTGCACATCCATAAAAGGCCCTCGTAAGGAATCAGGCAATATGTCCATTGGGCAAACAGGTTTGTATGACCATTCATTATTGCTTATAAAAAGTGACATTTTGACCATGATAAAGATGAGTTTCACAATACAGGAGGGACAAAATGCTCATCTCTGGACTCTTACAGAAAGAAAAGGCAAAGCCATACCTTTCCCCTTTAGGACAAGAGCTCCTTCCAGCAGCACCATATCAGGCCCATTATTACAACCATTCCTATGAAGGGTATGGAGAGAATAGGGCACTCAGACGAAGGAGTGGAGCTCTGAGGAAAAACACAGGGGGGTG